>NC_140462.1:4952500-5422500 GCF_051167445.1 Perissodus microlepis | reverse complement strand
TGCATGACATGATTTGTTTCGAGTTTAGGATGAAGGCCAATTAGTTTAACAAGTATGAGACAAATGTTGTTTGACAAAAGTTGATGTCAGGGGCATGTGAAAGTTATCCATTGGGAGATATTTTGTTAGCTGGAGGCAGACTCTGTTGAGACACAGACGCATACACCCCGACACACTCACAAAGCAAAAATATTGCTCATGGGGTCTGCAGTTCTCTTCGAAATTCACATCCAGGAAAGTATCTTTGTATCATATTCAGGGGCAAAAACATACAAATAGTTTGCAGTCTGGTTTCTCTGCTTGTGTAGTTTACATTTTTTACACTTTTTGAACATCGTTAGCGTGCCTAAAAAGGAAGTGACGTTTTGCACGGACTCCAAAATAAAATGTAAAAAATTCAGAAACTAATTCATGAAAAATCTTTGTGACTTTGTCTAATTGTCATTCCGTGACTCCTTCCTTCCAGGCGACCTTTTAGTTTCACCTCTTCTTATTTCTCATGGGATTAGCGTCAATCCGCCTCTGTCTCCGTGTTGCCACAGCAGCGCTCTGGATTATGGCACCTCCTCATCCCTAAAGCAAACAGTACACAGGGGCACAGATGCTCGCGCACAAACACACATCTATCAAAGCAAGCAATCTTCATTGGGAAAGCAGCAGATGAAGGCGAATGTAGGCGAGCAGTTAATTATGGCTCTGCGTCACGTGTTCAGGGTTTTCCTTCCATTTGTCTGAAATACAGCTGTGTATAGCTGTTTGCCCTATTTTCATGAACACTATATATATGTGGAAAGGCTTTCCAGGGATTAAAATCTGGTGGTTCAGAGGTCACAGATCAGTCTTACTGTGACTTCTGTGGCAAATACATATTTTGGGGTCATATCTCAAAAATCCATATGCCTACTATGGCAAAATTCCACACCTGTGTCTAATGGGATAAAAAGATAAAGCGATGACATTTTACATCCAAAACGTTAAAGGTCATAAGTCTGGACAGACGTGGATTTAAAGTTTAACTTCACTGGTTGGCAGAGGAACACAACTGCAGGAACTCTAACTTGCATATATGTTCTTTAATTCATGTTTGACTGTACATGTGTTAACTATGTTTTTGTCCGAATACTGGTGAACAACATAACCTGAAAGGTTTGGGTAGGTGAAGTCAAGCCAGGGTGAAAAGGGCCAAGATGTTGCTCTTATCTGTCTCCTGCCAGAAAGATTAGATCTTTCATCCCTGCTTAGATGAGCTCTGATCAAAAGCAAACAGTTCACAAACACACACACACGCACAGATTCGCAGCCACAGTCTCCTCTTTGTCGGCTGCGCTGACAAGATGTGATCATAGACCCCAATCATATAACCACCACAAAGAAAAACAAAGATGTGCGTGTCTGTGTGCGTGTTTTAAAACCCTTATTGTCATCACTGCAGTTGTTTGTGAAGTTAAACAGCAGGTTCGGCAGCAGGGGCTGAGGCCTTATCACACCGAGCATCCCGAGTATCTGCTAGCATACTGGGCATTATGAACACAAGACTTTGACTTCAGCCATGGTCTGATCCTTGTCTCAAATCCACTGAGCAGCAGAGTCAACAGGCGATGGGAGCAATGATAGCCAGCTATGGGGAGAGTCAACAGGCGGCTCGGCTCCGGATAAAAGCCTTGTTTGTTTGGTGAGCCTGATCCCCTCTCTATTCATCTGGTCTTGGCCTTTCTTCTACACCATTCTGGACCCTCGCCTGAACACGACAGATTACTTCTGATCTCAAGTATTTCAGGTCAACATCATCTTGTCGCTGGAGTATAAAACCAACATTCTCATCTCTGCACTCCACCTTAATCACATTTGCTCTCAGCCCCTCTCACTCCGCCACTCTGCCTCGTTCGACGATTTTCATCCTCTACCTCACGCTGACCCTACTGATTAACACTTTTGACGCAAATGCGCGTTGTTCCAACAAACAGAGTGGTGAGTGCTTGAGATGTAATTAGAATTAAGGATATTGATCACGTTGGGCCAGACAGTGGCAGTATAAATAATAGCTAGTATGAATAAGAGAAAGCGATAGGTGAGCTCTTAATGATTTATGTACAGACTCCCATGGTCCACGGCATAAATCACCAACAGCCATGTTCTTATTGAGTTATGAAGCCCTAGAGTTGCAGCAGAATAATGGCCAGCTCCATGTCTTGTGCGTGTCTACTCAATCCATGAGATACCAGCCATGGACTAATAAATAAACACGGTGTGCTGAATTGCTTCGTGGCACAGTGTGCATCAGGGTTTATGTCACCACAGAATAAAGATGTGGGCTTCTTCAGGGACTGGAAGTTAAAATTAGAACGTTTTCACAAACAATGTTAATATCTTTCATGCCAACAAAGCCATGATGGCTGAAGAATGAGTATTAGCCAAATAAATGGCAGAGTATTACTAACAGTGTGCATGTGTGTAAATCATGCATGCAAGCATTTCACGCAAAAATCAGGGGTTTATCAATATTCTTTTTGACTGTACAAATTTGGAAGTCTCTTTCAAGTAAATACAAAGAAATAAAGCTCTGTCTGTCTTAGGAAATGTAAACACTTTAGTCTTTTAAATGAAAACAGCTACTACGACTTCTAACAACAATAAGCATTAATTATTAATATTTTTGCCTTTTAGACTTTATTTCTAGTTTTTGTTTAACCTTGCAATTTAAATACATTCCAGGATTTGTTATTTCCTCTTATCTTAAATTACCATTCATTAAAAATGGCCTGTATCACTGCTGGATGTGATTACTTACGGTACTTACAGCCTAATTTATTGGCACCTGTACACAGATGCTGGTTAGTCTTTTGTTTTTTTCATTGCAGTAAGTTTGTCATCCTGGGCTCCAGAGATGGGCAGTAACCGTTACTGTAATCCGATTACTTTTTTCAAATAACGAGTAAAGTAAGGGATTACTATTGCAAAAACGGTAATTAGAATACTGTTACTATCCCGTAGGAACGCTGCGTTACTGCGTTACTAAAACCGTGATTTTTTTGCAAGAATGTCTCATGACAGTGACGTAAGTTCGTGACAACAGCTGTGTGCAGATCAACAATGGATCATATATGGAGTGCAGGAGAGAGTATGAGCGTGCAGCGTTTAAAGCTTGGAAGTACTGACCTTATTTTGAGTTTGATTCCATAAAAAGTGACAAAAACATTAGCGTCCGTTGTGCGTGGGAAGAAAACTTCTTTTTACAGCGAAAAAAAACCCTAAACTTCCAAGCAAGCACCGAGTGCGCCCATTAGATATAATGGGAAATTCACAGAGAAACTCGCGGATTCTTCAACTGACCGCTGCGGCACACCTGCACCAGGGTAAACCTCCGCCTACCGCACTCCTGCTTTACAGTGAAAATAGAGCAACAGGACCGCTAGTCTTTGATTTTATTTATTTTCTGCTGTTTTACTTGCATCTATTTGAAAGAGTGAGTGTAAACACAAAAAAATATATTTTATTTTGTGTGCTGGAATGTGCAGAAAATAGGTTTAAATGTTAAACAAATTTCTTCCAGTCAGAGAATGTTGCATATAATTTAATGTTTGCTTGATGCATAAAGTTAAAAGATTAAAACTAATAAAACAAGTTTTAAAAAGAGACTTTTCCATTTGATTACATTTTGTATGATGGATTATGCAGAAAAAGTAGAATTGGGCTGAAAGATTTATCACCTATTCAGGTTGTAAATCGTGTCTTTAAAAAGTAACTAAGTAATTAATTACTTTTGAAAATAAGTAATCAGTAAAGTAACGGGATTACTTTTTGGGGTAAGTAATCAGTAATTAGTTACTGATTAATTTTTCAAGTAACTTGACCAACACTGCTGGGCTCACAGATTCTTTTTCTTGTAGTCTATAAGTCTTTTTTTAGATCAGCGCTGATGTCCAAACATGTTTATTCTTAAGCCTTTGCCTCTCTGCTGAAAACTCTTTAAAGTTGGGCTTCTTTTCAGATTTGGACCTTCTCCTCCTTTCTTGTTTTAGAGGTGCAGATTTCGCTCTGGCAACATCGTCACCACTTTCTCAGCTTCACCTGGAGGCAAATTTATTTCCTTACATATAAATATGAGCAGGTCAGTATGCAAATTATATGCAGAGGACACTGGCCTGTTAGTTCAGATTCTGATTTTACTGATTGGACACAATAGGCTGGTGCGCACGTTTCGTAAATTCAGCAGTTTTGTGTATATGCTGGTTTTTGCTTCGCATTTTCATGCACATTTTATTTTATACTCTATCATTGAAACTATTGTGCATCCTAGATTTTTACATCAGGTTATACGACTGTCTTATCATATCACATAATGTGAGACCTGTGGATACACAAGGCCATAACCCCAATTCATTATTTAATATAAGTTAAAAATGAACAAAATGTAAATATAGGAAAAAAAGAAATCATTATTTTAACAGAACAATCTCAAGGTTTCCACTTTCTTTCTGTATTCTCATATGAACTAGAACCGGCTGGTTTGAATAAACATTTTATAGGCCAGGAATCAGAAACCGACCCTGATGACTGCTTTCTTTTTTGCCAGAAAGACACAGCAGTCAATTAAATCTGGTCAAACAGAGGCTGCCCTTATCAGAAAGCCTACAGCGTGTGTGGTTTGTTACACAGCTGAGTCACTTGACCCACATTTACAGTTTTCTGACATGCACCCTCTTGTGGTAATGCAAATCATGACTTTCTCTGAAGGTGGAAGGAGTGTGACATTTAACGGTACAATGCAACCTCTTAGGGAGGAAAATGGAGAGATGGGTTGCGTGTGCCAAGACTCTGGTTATAACATTAGACGCTGTTGTGTTTGGATGCCTTCTGCCAGGAGTCAGTGTTTCCTGGCCGCAGTCAGTGACACTTGCTTGGCAGATCTTCCCCTGACCTTAACCAAGTACTATTAGTTCCCCGAATGGAAATCTTGGAATTGCCATAAAAAGACACAAGTCTTCAGACAATCTCATATACCTGTGCACATATTTGCTACGAATTAATTAATGATGGCTTGTTGTTCTCATGTGTGTTTTATCATTGCTGCTGCAAATTCTGTGAATTTAGGAATATAACATAATATGATTGTGTGCGTGTGTGTGTGCACCTGTGAGATGTGAGTTCCTATCCCAGTAATACGGTGTTTTCAGCTGTTAACCAAGGAGCAGGTGAGGGCCAGAGCTTCAAGTTTACATCTATACTAACAGACAGTTTGGTTGCAGTTTGTAGAAGAAGTGAATAACACACAAGTACACAACACATAAGTGCAAAGCAAAATAATTCAGGGAAAAAGGGGACGTATCATTGTCATTCACCAGATCAGACCATGTATGTTAACACTAAACTGAAGAAAAACGTTGTTACAAAGAATTAGATGGGAGCATCTAAGCAGCTCCTGCCTGATTTGAGACATGGAATCACTACATCATTCATACAACACAGTTCTGGACAATGGCACCAGTGAAGCAGTGGTGAGAGCCAGGACAGCCATGAAAACGTTCCTGCCCCAGGGTTAGCAGAGAAAAACAATGCTCTTTTTTTGTTTTTGTCTAGACCCAACCTGAGCAGCAAACTGGTGTGCAGCAAAGTAAAGCCAGTGAAGCCAACATTAAATTGTTTAGAAAACAAGGTGTAGGGCTTGCCTCTGCCAAAAAAAAATTGCCTTGAGAAGCAGGATGGCTATGCTCTAACAGCAGAATGATAGGAAACCACGTGTCCCGTATCCCAGTGGACCCCATGGAAACCAACACCCCTCCTGAGTTGGAAAGTGCTGCATCCAGAGCTCCGTGAGGCGAGACGAAGCTGGGGATGACTTTGGCTCTGGTTTGTAGACGTCTTCGCCTAAGAGGCCATGAGAAAGATGCAGGATGTTCCACAAGCATCACCGTGCCTCTCAGTTATGACGCTGCCTAAATCGCATCCTGTGTGGAGAGTGCCGGGGCAAGGCTGGAGGCAAAGTTGAAGCTCTGACAGGGGGATGAAGTCTGTCTGTTATCCAGTGTACAGTAAAAAGAGACTTGTGGATGTGGATCACAGGGGTAAAAAAATAAATAAAGCTTCAGGACTGGGCAAACGTGGGGATTAGACCAACTGGGAACGCTGTTAGGGGAGTTTCATGTAATTCAGTAACTCCTATATGAAGTTTTTGTAATTGTATTTACATTTTCAAACAAAACCAATGTCAATAACGGTAAACAAAGGTCAGTAGGGACATAATATTTACCTGCTGGATATTTAAATAGTAATTAAAATCTCACTATTTCTCAGGACAGGAGCTTGTCTTTGCAGATGGCAGGCATCTAGTTAGCAAGTCCCTGCAGTTTGTGCTGCATCTTTCACACCCTCCTCCTAAGTGACACTAAGCCTCAGCAACAGGGGAGGGTTTTTAACAGGGCCCACGAACAGCCATTACCCTGAGTCTCTTAAGTGCTGTCTGTATGGTGCGCTGACAGATCAGTATCCCCGCTCCGCTACTGTGTCGCTGCCATCGGCAGGGAGACAGAGATTTCATCCAACCTGATCAAGCACGGGGAGGAGAACAAACAGCTCTTCAGACAACACACATTACAAGCAAGCATGCACCACAACAGTGAGGCACTCCTGGGCTACTGCACTCGCTTGCCCGTTTCTCTGTGTATGTATGTGTGTGTGTGATGTTATCTGCCTTTAGGATGAAGCACTGTTCTAAACAAACAGAGCAGTGCAGGGGCAGCTTAGGTCAGCGTCGAACGCTCGTCCATCTCACATTCGCCATGTGTCTCACACATGCGCGCACATACAAAGAGCACACTGGCTTTGCAGGGCTGTGCACAGAAAACCTTTCATCAGACACACTTGAAGAGAAAATATTCTAGCCCAAGAGGAGAACAACGGGGGCTGGGGAAATTGATTTTGATTTGAAAGTGACGGGAAATAATGGGGCTTGGAAACTGCCCCTGAATCTGAATCTGTTTCTCATTTCAGAATGTAAATAGCCCATATCAAGACTTTTTGAGGCAGGAGGGGTAAACAGATTTAAATTCCTACACACACGCTACACACACGCACATACAGCATACAGCATACATTTACAGAAACACAAGCCTGAATTTGCAAACATGAACACGCACATCGTAGATGGACAATTGCAAGTTTTTTGATAGAAGCCTGGAGTATCTCTTTGACAACTGAATTGATGTCATTGCACAGGTCACTGAACAGCTCTTTGCCTCGCGACGTCGACAATACAAAGTTACCATTTCATGCAGTAAAGGTCACAAGGAAAGTTAAAGATCATGCTTATGCACAGCAGCATTTCCAGACAGATCATGAGCTCTGTTACATTTCCATTTGCTGCGCGATGCACATTTTGTGTCAAGTTCATTCATTTGTGCACTAGAAGCAGTTATCTGCTGGTTTTTGCTCCTAAACACACGCACACATGCCACACACACCCCTGCTCAGACAAAAATTCAACCAAAAATCCTGATAAACTGAAAATTCTGCTAATATGTGTCAGTCGTTCATTTACAGTAATTGAAAGATTGAAACACGTTTTCAACAAGAAAATCACAATTAGCAAACCCAAAGGCAGCCTCCCTCTAAAGCCAACCTCCGAATGCATCTCCTCGGAGCTGTCAAGTTGACAGCTATTAAAAAAAAAATGGAGTTGCCAAATTATACATCATTAAATTCAACAAATTAATCATGATTTTCAGTGACAATAGTGCGGTGTAATAAAAGAAGACTGACAAACAAAGCCGGGCGCATCACCACTTCCAAATTAATAGTGACTGACACCAACACCCCCACACTTAATTAATGGGAAACAAAACACAACAAGAACATCCATCTAGATACAAGAAAACAAAGAATGGGTCGGCTTGTGTCATTCTGCGTTTGTTGCCCGTTGACAGTGAAATGTAACACGGAGATTGATAGCGTCTGCGTGCACGGGTGTGTGCGAGCATCCTCAAATGTTGTTTTTCTACACCGCGGTCTCTTAAGTAGACACCTAACACGCCCCGAGCCACTGACATTGAGTTTATAAGCAGGCATTATTTTTAGCGTTGCTGTCATGTTTCTCGGAGTGACAGTTCCTAAAAGCTTCCACAGGCAAACCCATCTCCTTTTGCACTCTAAAGCCATGCCTGCTTAACAGCGATGACTAGGCTATTATCTTACAAGATGAAAGCTGACGCGCTGCAATGCTTTTCATTTTCTGCAAAGACCATCGCTTTATAGCTGAGCTTTTTGATGTTTGATTTGTCCTCTCATTTCTGCTCCATGATGTCCCACTGTCAATATTCCGCGATCATAATAATATCCGACCGCCGGATGTCAAGAGACTGTTTTTACCCCCCGTTTAAACCACACTTGGTTGTGAAAGGAATAGTATACAAAAGGACAGAGAGAGACGGGGGGAAAAAGGTCAGAGCAGCATTTTAGAAAACCACTCTGGAGAAACGGGACACTCCCAGGCACTTTGTCACATCAATTAGGAATTCTATCTGGGCAATGGGATCGTGGCCTATGGGGCAGCAGACAGGACAGCCATTATACATCTTGCAGCTGTGTGCGTGCACGTTCGTGTCTGTGTGTTTTTGTGTAAATGCCTGACAGGGAAAGCGAACTGATCGTTTGAACTATTGACTTTTCTCTGACTGACCCCCGGGAAAGCTAATTTTAGTCTGTGTTTTGCATTAGTTTTAATTGGCTCACATTGCTACTTTCCTCTTCGGCGAGAAAAAGAGAGCACAGGAAGTTGCCACCCTTTCTTTCTCGTTCTCTCTTGCTCTATCTCCTCAACAGTCAGTCAGGCAGTCAAGCCTTGAGGCTGTCAGAGAGGGAACAAAGTGACTGGGTGATGAGCCAGATGCCGGTTGTCTGATCACATGGACTGATGCTGTGCCAGACATCGAAGCCACTGGCTCACTCAACAAGGTTCCTCTCACAACAGAGGAACGTATTCCCGACCTGGGCCTTTTATTCTTTCGCCGTCTCCTTTCCCCCCTCCGTCCACGTCTCTTGTCTGTTTCGATCTTTCTCATCTGCCAGTTCTTTTTCTCCAATCTGTTTGCTCTCTTTCTTTACATTTTCCGAACACTCGCGTTTTTCGCTATCTTATTTAAACGTTACTGTGGTGAAAGATGCACGTCTGCAGTCAACACCCACCCCCCATCCCTTCTTCCATCCCTCTCTTTTCTTAATTGCTCCCTGAGTAAGAAGGTTGCTTCCCGCTGTGTGCTGAATTACTGCGACACACACAGACAAGTGCATTACCTATATGGGGAATCAGCATTTTTAAAAGGGTAAAATGTGAATGTAGACAAATTTACAGAGCTTAACCCTTCCCCTGACAAGACTCTAAAGGTAAAGTACAGAAACCCACACACACACATAGATATATATTCTGGGAGAATGTCATACACAGGGATTGTTTTGCAAACTTACAGTACATTTGTGTCTGGTTGGTGCCCACTAACACACTGCTCTGACAAGCCTCATCTATACCGAATCAAATCCTCTGAGATATGTGTACGAAACAACTATATTTTTGTTCTATGAATAAGCTGACTTCCCCTCAGATTTGTAGCTCCCAGCTGCAGTAGGCTATGTATAAATCAATGCCTTGGTGGGCTAGAGAGGGAGCAGTTATATTTACTCTGTTTCCTAGCTAGCAGCACTAGCTGTACTAGGGGGTAAAGGAATTCGATACACACCACTGGAAGGCGAAGGCTTTTTCACTCACATACAGGAATGGCAGTTCTGCTGATAGGGAAAGACTAATGAAGGAATACTAGTCCAGTCAAGCAAGAAAAAACACACTCAGCAACACATCAACAAAAACATAAAACAGATTTTCATTCATGCACCACAGGAGAAAGCGTAGCAAAAAGCGAACTGTGTGCAAACAAGCGTGGATACTCACCTACCTGTATGAGTTAGGCTTGTTTGGGTGAACTTGTTTTATCCTTACAAATGCCTCCAATTTTACCTCATTTATCCACATTTAAATCTACAGTAGTTTATTGATTCAGATAAAGCACTTGTGTGTTTCTGTTCTTCATTTGCAGTCTGCAGCGCTGAGTACTGGATTAAGGTTGATGGCAATGAATTATACATGCAGTCTGAAATGTAATTCTCTTCATTAGATGACAAATCTCTTGTTTGAATATTGCATACTGTGGTAATAATACTGCTTTTATCATTGGCTACTGCAGTTGTGGGGCACAGAAAAATAGTCTTGTCATCACTGTAATGCACCGCTGCCAATTCATTAATTCAACTACCAAATTAAAGTTAAATCAAATGCAGTTGTTGCAACATTAATTTTAACAAACGAAAACATGCGATGTCTGCTTATCCACGGTGAAGAATTGAGTGAAGTGTCTGTGTGGGTTTTTGTAGGTGTGTGTCTTTTTCATCTTTTTCTGGACTTCTTGTCTATTTGTAGTTCTGTGCATGTGTTTCTGCAGGCTTTGAGAAATGAGGGCTGTGCCTGGTTAATAATAGTGGCCGAGAGGGTCTGTTAGCATAGCCCACTACATCACTCGCTACCAGGGAGACATCTCCAGGGCTCCGTGCTGCTGTGATGGAGTACTGGAAGGGGAACAGACTGTTTCGGCGAGTCAGTGATGGAAAGGGGATCTGAAGATAGAGGCTGGAGGACAGATGAGAGTCAGTCAGTGGAAAGGCAAGTGATCAGTAGGGCAGGTTTTTATCCTCTATTGTTTCATCACTTTTACAAATACACAAAATCAGATTTTCCAACAACTATATCCGTGGTTAGATAGGGATCTTTATGTATGTTCTTGCCATCCCAGATCCTTTTTAACTTTGAAAATCCTATATATTGTAAATGACGGAGAGGAAGATAAAATGATTGCACAGAGAGCGAGTTTGTAGTCATTTCTTTTTTGACCATCACACATCTTAAATTAACCAGTGACATTTAATGGAAAAATTTGGTTCCATGAAAAGTAATTCACTTACTTTTCATGGAACCAAATTTTTCTGTTAGCAAGATCTGCTAAGCTACGTTAGCAAGAAGTGCTAAGCTAATTTAGCAAGAGGGTAAACTTAGCTTAGAACTTAAAGATAGCTTAGAACTGCTAATGGTCTGTTGCTGTTTTTTTTTATCTTCTTTTGTACAGATTACAAAAGAAATGCAAAGTATTAATTAGTTACTTTTTTCATGCTGCTATGTTGCTTCTTTAAACATATTCGTCTCTCGATATTTGCAGTCTCTGCACTAAGCTAACTTGGTTCGGTGATGTATATTGTGTGTAGAGACACGAGAATGAATATTTCCACATAAATACCAGCCAAAAAAGCATTTCTCAAAATTACCTTCTTTAAATATCTTTACTTAAAACTTGCATAAGCCATAACTGTACAATGAGCACACTTAATTAAAAAATAGGAGGAAAATTAGTTTTTATATTTCCTAATAATGCAGTAAATATATGTGAACTAAGACAATTAGGTATTTAGTCGAAAATAGAAATCCAGTTGACAAAAGAATTAAAGTTACTGATTTGCCCAAGTATTGACTTAAACATATATTACAAGAACAAATCTGTAACCATTCGATTAAGTGCCACAGAATTGGGCAGTGAATGTGTGTGTCACGGTGACATAAGCAGTTCCTGCAGCTGTGCTGTCCTCATTAAAAATCTCCAGATGGAGGCATCTTTTCATTTTCACACTGAGCAAATTCATAGAAGGAAGTGTATCATTTTGATAAAACTATACTTATGCAAAGAGGTGCAAAACGAAATTCACAGATTGTACCAATATATACAGAAGCATTACCAACAGCAAATTATATATAAAATTACAGAAATTTAATTTATTTTGAAGCAAAATTATTTTCTCCTCACCGACTTCAACAGTAGTTACACTTACCTGCAACAAATCATTTTTGATATAACTACTTGCTTGACATCTCTATCAATAATGAAACATGTTTTATGAGTTTTTGAGTCTTTCCCGAACTTGTTATGCCATCGTTGTGCTTTATTTATTTCAAGTTGTTTTTATCAACTACTGCGAGACTGCAGAATCAACTGAGGACAAAGTATGGCTGTCAGAGAACAGGAGGAGGGTCCTGTTAAAGATGACTGCAACAGACCAGAGACAGAGAGTGAGGCCAGGCACAGAGATTGAACAGAGAAAACACTGAATAGAATATTGTGCTAGAAAGAATGAACAGATTTGTATGGATGAGATTGAATGCAGGGAATTATGTGAGGTTTTGAATAGATTCCTCTAAACCGAGACTGCAGTGGGTGAGGAGCGAGGAGCTGCAATGATTTTCTTTCTTTTTGACACTGACTGAACACTGTAGTTGTCTGAGTCACTTTTTCAAAAAAATGTTCTCTTAATGCAGCTCATGTCATTTCTCTTTATCAGCGGAGAGCTGATGGTGATGGATAATATCATTTGATGGATATACGAGACGTCTCGGCTGAGGTGTGGCATGAAACGTAAATGTGACCTGCTCGCACAAATCTCTCCACCACTCCCCCAGCCTGCTCCACCTTTGTGCCCCCCTTCAATATGCTCTCATTTTAGATAATGAAAGAAGTCTGGAGGGGGAAGCCACTGCAGAGATCACTGATCCACTCTAAGTGAAAACCTATACTCAAGTTAATGTGAATACCCTCAGGGGACGAGGACTTCTAATTGATTAACCACATTACCCGGATAAGAGTTGAACTCTCCTCTATGAGAGCAGCTCAATATGGGCATCCACGAGGTTTCAGGAGATATGGATAATGAACAGTTTCTCACTGCAGCATCTGCTCTGGACTGTACTGCAGGTGTTTACAGTGTCTCTGGATTTACAGTCTTAGTCCACAAGAGGCAGTGTTGACTCAAAGATTCCCTGCAGCTCTTGCCCAGGTTGACACAGCGTTTGGAGCATGAAAAAAGCATCATGGGAATAACTACTGCAGCACAGAATGGGTTGAAGAGCACTCTGTTTGAGTGAAGACAGGTGCAGGTTTAAAATGATCAATACTTCACTGTGAGAATAAAACCTCTTCACACGAACACAATGAGCTGAGCAGATGCTGAATACATATAATCAAATGTTTCCAATTTATTTTCAGTCGTGTTGGGCTCATAACCTTTTTTTTGGGGGGGGGTTACATATTTTCCTGTGAACATTGCATAATCAAAGCTTAGACGGCTATGTTTCCCTCATCAGTGTTAAGCTCTAAATGTATTCCTTTCACCTCCTTGCCGTGTTGACACAGTCACTGTCGTGATTAATAAAACTTGTCCTTTGAAGATGCTCATGCAACCGTCCTCGGTGCTCTGAAAGAAGGTGCCACAGTTCAAAATACTCTTTGATCTTGCAATGCAACTAAAAAGACAATACTGTGGCTTTGTAAGAAAAAGACACAGAGACCTGGTGGGAGATACTGGCCTTTAAAACCCAATAGGGGCATTTTCCGCTGTTTGAATTATAACAAGAGCCCATTGCGTAATGTGCTCATTGCCCTAATGTGGTGTGTTTATGCTAATGTGGCATCCTTGTGGAGGTTATAGTATGTACTCGGGGTGTCGTTGCAAATGTTGCTTGGAATTACAGGAAATTACCTTGGGTTTTGCAACATTACAAACACAGGTAGGTGTCAAAGAATCAGCTGGAGCTCTTTGAAGATTGAGTCTTTTGAGTATGAAATACTCACTCTTTGTAGTCTTGAAATGTGGTGGTAATAAGGTTGTAGTTTGCAGTGGCTAGGTTAGACTCAATGCAGTTGCAAGGTTTTTCCAGTGTTGAGGGCCTTTCTCACAAGTTAAGAGTGCGAGAAAGATGTAATTTAATTTAACGTCCATGACTTTTACTTTAACAAAGTAGTGTTATTTGCCCTTATAATGCCTGGGAAAATTGAGATACTTATTTATTTAGTAGACAGATTTGGTAAAGTAGTGAACTTCCTTTGGATTAGATGACTTGTAAATAAAATAAGTAAAGCTATGTAGAAGTTTAAATAACTCTGAGACATTTGGTGGATATAAAGGGATGTAAGTAAAGGCTTGAGTATTCAAGCATGAAATGAGCCAAGGATATAGTTTGTTAAGTTAGCCAGTGACTTTGCAAGAACAAATCTGTGTCCAGTGGTTGAGCAGGAAATTCCTAAGTGCTCAAACCAATATATGGTTAAACAGTTCCTGCTCATACTAATGGGCAGAGCGTGTAAAGAATTTGTATAACTCAGTATGAGTACTAATGTGATTCCAGGCAGCATCAGGGTGAAGGAAATTCAGACTTTTTTAAGTGCACATCTGTACATCCATTGCAGAGCAAATAAACAACTCCCCCTCTTTGTACTTCAGGGGAAAGTAGCCACGATACCTGCAAAGCTAGTGAAGTTATTAGGTTATGTTGTCATGCTGCAGTGTTATGACAGTGCCAGATGAACTTTTGTACACCAATTCCCTGGTTGGTTTTTAAGCTTGCCCGCAGACAGTGCCCTTTTTTATGGGCTTGTAGATTGCTGGGAAACACATCAATCTCCTGTGGGCGTGATGCAGTATCTCTTCCCCCTCTGTGCCGTGTGACCCCATTGCCCTTCTTCTAGTGTCCACTGGGCTGCTCATGTCTGGTTCCTGAACCTCCGCTGCCCTGGTTATTAAAGAGCACTGGGCGATATCCACCCTCGCCTTTCTTTCTCTCTCCACCTACCCTCACTCACTTTGTTTTGTCCTCTTTTCTCCCCCCTCATCTTCCCTATTTCTCTGTTCATTCATCTAGAATACCAGTGGAGAACGCGCTTGTTCTATTCCTGTATCACCCCTGCAATCTCACTATTTCACAAAAAAAATCACAGTGTTCACCACTTTCACACCTACGCTACTTGCAGACCTTGTAAGACAAATACCAATGGGGATTTTTATTAATTGAAACGTATTTATAATTCTCATCAGTAATCGTGGTCCCTTCCCTTTGTTCTTGTTCCATCAATCACAGTGGAGTGTGGCAGGCTGGCCCACAGGTAGAGAGGTTGACTAATTAATGAGTGAGAGGTTCCTCGCTCATTCCTGACTAAAAATCAACTAAAGATTTTTCTCTCTCCCATGTTCTCAGTTACTATACAAGCGCTACAGATGCTATATTTACTCATGTGCATTATGTATTTACATAGTTTTTTTTTTTACATCCATTCTGACAGATTCTGTTAAAAACAAAAGTAATGTGACAACAGTGAGTGGAACCTGCTGGTGTATCCCGAGTATATTTTTGGTCTCTGTGCTACAGTTTTTACACCGTCATTTAATTATGTTATTTAATACCTAATTTGCTTACAAACTGCTGATTGCTGTGTCTTTAAAGCCACTATTGACTAATACTTCTGCTGTTCTACGTGTACATGTACTCAAATTGAATTTGGCACCTACAACACAATTCATAAATGCTGAAATAAACATCTTTAGCACTCTGTTGCATCACATTTTCTTTAAACAACACTGTGAAGTGAATGGTTGTCCTATTTAAATAGGATTCCAAATGCTAAACAGCAAGATGTATTTTTGATGCTTTGATGTATTGTTTTGCACCAAATACTCATCATGTACCAAATACTTTAATGGATGACAGGTGTGGTCAGGTTACTCCCTCAACACTTATTTCATTGTCTTACTGAGGAAAGGAAGACACTAAATTCCCTGTAGCAGACACTAATCTGGATAACACGATGTGTTGTGCCAAACATCTGTGACTCCATTCATGCTGAAAGACACGCACACAGACATAACAGGTGTATTTAGTACACCTGTTCAACTGCTCGCCAGTATCGAGTCACATGGCAGCAACCCAGTGCATTTAGGCATGTTGACATAGCTCGAGTTCAAAGCGAGCATCAGAATGGTGAAGAAAAGTGATTTCAGTGACTTCGAACGTGACATAATTGTTGGTGCCAGACACCCCGCTCTATTTCAGAAACTGCTGATCTGCTGGGATTTTCCCAAATAATATTCCCTAGAGTTTATAGAGAGAAATAGAAAGTAGTTTTCTGTGCAAAAAAGGGATCATTGATGTCAGAGGTCAGAGGAAAACCAGACTGCTTTTGAGCTTGACAGGAAGTAACATCACTTATCACACCAGAGATATACAGAAGAGCACCTCTGAATACACAGATGGGTTACAACAGCAGAAGACCACACCTAGTGTCACTCTTGTAAGCTAAGAACAGGGCACTGTGGCTACAATTTGCATGCGCCCACCAAAATTGGACAATAGACGATTGGAAAAAATTGCCTAGTTTAAGTGAGTTGTAATGTCAGCTGTAACATTTGGATGGCAGGGTCAAAATTTGGCTGAAACAACATAAAAGCATGGATCCATCCAGCTTTGTATCAGGCTGTATTGTTCAGGCTGCAGGTGATAGTATAATGGTGTACCTGAGCATTGTTGCTGACCATGTTGATCCATTTATGACCACAGTGTAACCATCTTCAGATGGATGCACCCGGCAGGATAATGCATCGTGCATGGATCACAAATCACTGTACTCAGAAGGCATCAACGTTCATCAGATCTCAAGCCAACAGAGCACCTTTGTGATGCGGTGGAAGAGGAGATTCATGACGTGGATGTGCAGTCAGCAAATCTTCAGCAACTGTGTGATCCTATCTTCTCTGAGGAATGCTTACAGCACCTCTGGAGTCTGTGCCAAAAGGAATTAAGACAGTTCTGAAGAAAGAAGGGGGTCAAAACCAATACCAGCAAGGTGCACCTAATAAAATAGCTCTTGACTGTATGTGTACATAAACCACTCAGTAGTTTTCCGCTTCGCCTCAGTGCATCTTAAATGAGCTTGGGTGCAGAGAAGGCTGTTTTATTTATTTTTTAAATTGTATTTTTTGGAGTACAGGAACAAAATTGTGTTCGCTGACTAACATTTTTGGTCAATGTACTGATTACTACTATAAAACTGTACATGTCTATTTATTGTTTAAGAACTAATACACTAAGTTTCAACATTTGCTAAGTTGCTGTTGTACTATTTGTTTGACCATTATTATTTCATTAAAAAAGGTTTGCAAACCGTTTGTTATTCCCACTTTTTTAAACACTGAATTATTAAGAAACAAGCAAGTGTGATACCATATGCAACCCTGCACAGACACTCACTTAAAATCTATTTTAAGTGCTCTAGTGTGCAAACACACAGATAGCATATGTAAATGTTTTGGGGTAAGTGTGACCTAATGGACCTAATGGTGTAATAATATTTGTATTCTATGTTTATTTGGCTCCTTGGCCCTTTAAAAGTGGTAACAGTAGTGTCTTCTGCGCAAAAGCCTGCATTCTATGTGCACATGTGCAGTCTTGCAGCTCTACCAACGCTCTTTGAAGAAAAAAGAAAGACAAGTTGAACCACGAGCCAGGAGGAGTGCTCATCAAGCAACCTGCTTTCCACCTCGTTGCCCCTGATGCTTGGTAACATGGAGATCTTGATTTTATAAGGCACTCGATGTCATCACCAATAGATTAGGCAAAAGATTGCTTAAACTGGGCCACTGGCAAACTCGCAGCTCTCCTGAGCACTAACCCTCTCTTAGACAGTACCTTTTAATGAAGATCCTCCCATCCTAATAGAGTCCTCCTGCACTCCCATCAATTCGACCACTCTTAACCCCTCCTCCTTTCCACCCCCACCCCCTGTCTCTCTCTTTTACTCCACTGTTTTAATTGCTTGAAGGTCATTGACAATAATGTGACAACTTATTAGGAACCCCATCTGATGCCTCCGATTTTATACCTCACTTTGCCACAGCGCTTGGTTTCCAGGCAATTACTGAGCATGCTATTTATTAATTTCACGGTTCACAGAGCATCACACGCTATAAATAGTGAAGGATGATAGCTCAGTCATTCACGATGTCGGTGGTTGTTATCGATTTTGAGGGAGATGCTGAGGTGGGATGCAGCCCTCATATTTTGGGCTTTAACCCTTGTGCGATGTTTCGGGTCTGTGGAACCAGTTAAATAAGCATCTCAGTGAAGGAAACAAGGTTCCATTAATTTTTTTTAGTGCCTTGACTCATTTTCTGTGAAGAACGCGTTAATTCAAAAGAACTTGCATCCTTATGAGAAATGCTCACATGCCCATAGGCGCACACACGTTTCAGGCATCACACATGCTTGAAACATGCTCCAGAGTAGCCACTGGAAAAAAAACAGACAAAAAAATACAAGACTAAAAACAAACAAATAAAGGATTTGGGATATGACAGGGTACCTGAACACAACACCACATGTGGTAACGTTTTACACTGTGCAAGTTGGGACGACAGCTCGTCATGAGGAAGTTGATACTGGTAAGAGCCATATGAAAAATCAAGTCTGGGCTCCTGCTGTCACTCTTTTGTCACTGTCCTATTTTCCAAAGAATGGCAGAAACAGTGAGAGAATGCTTCTGCAGAGAATGCTGCAGATGGATGAGAAAATAAGGTAGGTAGGGTATAAGAAAAAGAAATCATGGTGGACTACAATCACAAAAAAGAGATGTTTACAATTTCGACAAGGTGGAGGAAGGAGAAAAAAAAAGCTCTTCACACTGGATAGATTCAATCTGGTATATCTCTGTGGTCAGTGTGTTTGTTGGCATCATTGTGAAAAAGATTTAAGAAGCTGGTGCCCTTTCTGTCTAAATCACCGAATCGGCTACAGCATCTCAACTCTGTGGCGCTTTTGCGTGTCTCTCCGTCACAACTGCATCTCTGTATATGAGAGAGAATTGCTATTAAAACTGTCCTCATCAGTCTGGGTTGCAAACAGTGGCAACAAAAGGGCCACTCTGAAATGTGTCAGCCCAGGAAGGCTAGAAATACAGTTGACAAATGCAATCCAGCAGAGTTAAGTGGCAGATATTAACCACAATTGCTGGCCCATCTTACTTGTATTTGAGATAAAGTCGTCTCTGCTCAGTGAATATTCATTGTTATGTCTGTATTGTTTTCTACATCTAATAATTTGGGTATGATAGCCCCATAGGCGTTGGGTGGACAACGTGGGTTGGGAAATGCACAGGAAAAAACAATCAACAATCCAGGGAGTGATATGTTTAATAACCCAGGATGTGCTTAAATGTCCATTTTTCCTGCTAAAATACATGCTTAAAAATGTCATGATAGTAATCATACAGAAAGAAAGCAAAACGTGTGCTGTGTGCCCTTTTTATTTCCACAGGAATCCATTTATCTACAAAGATAGCTGACATCCTCATACAAGTGTTATACAGTGCTAACAGTTCAAGTGCCAAGACCAATTATGTGTTGTTTCCTTGACGAAAGGAGCAGCTTTGCAGTTTGCCATGCTTTCCCAACATACCCTCTCCGTGCCAAAGTAATGTGTCTCTAAGTTGCGGGAGCCATTTAACCTGTCAAGGCAAGAGTTTCGTTGTCTGTTTGGAAGCAATCCAATAAATTAGGCAGAGACGAACCCTCAGCCAAGAAATCTGATACAGCTCTCTTTTGCTAAACGCACAAAATTGTCAGTCTAGCTGTTGAGTGTAGTGTAGATGCTGAGGAACATTCCAAACAGAAATACCCTTTGAGATAATCCTTTTTAAATTACCGATACCCGTAAACTGACATGTTTGTTTCCCCCCCCTATATATAGTCCTTAAATGCTCACTCTACACAGCCTCCAGCCTTCTCCTTTTCAAGTCTCACTTCACATGAGTGGCTCTCTTTTTTTTTTGCCCTAAGGTGCGAAAAAGCCAAGTGAACACGCACAAGACGTTGACCTTTAAATCAACAGCATAAATGTTGACTCTGTCTTGTTATCATTACCACGAGACAACAGAAAAACCACGAACGTCTCGCTATTCACAGTGACGTGCGGGTTCCATCACCGAAGTGTAGACACTAAAATCACTGCTGGGTGTTTGCAAATACAAGCGAAGGAAAACTGGAAATCAAGCCAGTAAAAGCTTCGTAGTTGAAGGCATGTTTTCTATCAGGATACAGCTGCATGTTTTTATTAGTACAGCACGCAGGACACGGTGCAGCTCGTAGATGTGTAAATCAAGACTACAAGCACTTAGTGTGTTGACAGTGTTTTGGGAGACACTTGTGCTTCAGAATCCCACTTTAATGGTTTTCCATATGAGGCCGTATATCTGTGGCGTTAAAGTCCTTGTCGAGGGCATGCGTGTGAGGTTTTCCGTGGGTTTTCATCACACAGCTTTAGTTGTAAAAGGCCTTCGTGCCAGAGGCTTCCCTGATTGAGAAGGCGGCTTCTTTTACGGTCCGAAGCGCTCTGAACTTTACGAGAGCGACAGAGGCCCTTCCGTCCTATGGCTCCCGGCTGAAATATCATGTTTGTTTATCTCTGGAGAGAATTTATTCTGCTGATTCATTGGCTGGCACTCCCGCAACGGCTGAAGGAATTCGATTTTCTCTTTATTTATTCGCTTCATTTTTCCTCCTGTGGAAGAGCAGTCTCTTGTGTGATACCACGGGAAAACTTCCTTCCTCCTTGCTCCGGTCCCCTGAGAAATGAGATTAGAGAGAGGAAGGGAAACAGGAGATAGAGGACAAGGGACATAATAGAGTTGTTATTCATTGTAATCTTGCTTCTCCTGTAGTTGCTTTTGAATTCACCTTCAAAATAGCCTATTATATTAAATAAATATGTCAATATAGTAATTCATCAGTGATCAAATTTGAATAAAAGAGCAGTTAAAAGGAACATTCTTAGGCTTTTTCGGAATATAACTGAATATATACTATGCTCCACAAAAGGATACAAAATAGCCATCTTTTTCTTGGCAGGGGTTGGAATACATAATTCAGATGCATTGTCCAATATACTACAATTACAGAGATGCTAACAAGCAAATCCCGACTACCATGAACATCTATTCCAACCTATTATGGAGGTTTACAATTTGAGACGGATATGACTTGATGTGGTTTAAAATTCATTCAAAATGACATTGAGAAATGATAAATAATGGGTTGTGCATATATGTGAGCTGGCAAAACAGAAAAAAATGTAAAAAATAAAACTTCCTCCGACAGGTGCAGGTCAGCCGCGCTGAATGGCTTCAGAGAGAAGTTAGTCTAACTGTGAAGTGGCTTACAGACCTGTGAAATAAAATAAGTCAAGGATAGTAAAGCAGGAGGCTTGCTGTGAGTTACAAATCAAACACATTTCAAACTCAGGCCTCTCTAAATCCCTCTGTCTGGACTCTGTTGACGACAGGATACCAAAGCATCCGGAATGTACAATCGATATCCCCCCGCCAATTTGTCTGAAATGGTTTGGTTCAGCAGAAGGACAAGCCCAAAGTGCTGGTGTCAGGGCTGCAGGGGAGAGCGCGACACACCTTTGCCATTTTCTCACTCTTCCTGCAGTTTTTCACGCATCCGATGTGCAATCAGCTTGACGTGTGACCACTTGGCATCATGTGTCACATGGACAGCCCTTAAACCGCGGAGAACAGACCCCTTGCACGACACGCTCCCGGGAAGCAAGAGAGGATAGACTTTACATGCAGGTCACATGGTCCCGGCATGTCTCCTGCCTGGTTCAGTTCCACCTGGAGTCACAAAGCGCTGCATTATCGAGGAGGAGCCAAAGTAACACTTTATTTTTGTGCCAGAAAGAATAAGGTTTCTTTTTTTTTTCTTCCTCCACCCACACCCATAAGGTGATGCTGTTTTGTAGCACAGCTGAAATATGGCATCGCAAATCAGCTAAATAGTAAACGACATGCTTGTTCCGTATATAGCTGTCAGTTAAATATGTAATTTATGACATAGCAGGTTTTTTTCTTGCCCAGTAATTACAAAACTCTGAAAGACTCTCTAAAGCATTTTTTTCTGCAAAAAGAAGACTGGTGAAGAAGAGATTAAGGCAGGTTAGGGAAGAATGTCTGGAGTGATTTATGACAGGAGGATGCCAGCAAAAGTGAAGGGGAAGGTTTACAAGATGGTAATATTTAACTTTGTGATATAGGCTGAGGTGCTACTGTCTTTTTGTCTGTGGCACTGGGAGTGACAGCGAGGATTAGCAATGAGTATATCACAGGGACGGCGATATTTTGGTTACTTTAGGGACAAAGTAAGAAGGTGAGGGAGATGCAGGGGAAGCATCTGATCCACTGCACTGCCCCCCCCCCCAGACAGGAGCTTGCTGAAAAACAAAAAGATCCACACTGCCTACTTTTGATGAAATATTTATGTCGTTAAATAATGATACAAGGTGATAGACATCAATGAGGGTTTTTGTTTTTCTCTGGAGGGAGCTCAGAATCTCCTTCCCTGAATGAAGCGAATGTCATGCTCTGTTTATTATGACAGAACAAACTGTTCACGACAGAGATGAGAAGAGCCGATTCTCCGCAGTTGCCGCAGGTCTCTACGCAACTATTGATAATACTATATTCCTATTAATTTATCCCCATGTACTTCTTTGCCGGCGGTGCATCACCACCTCTGGTCAAGAATTACCGAAGCTCCATATGCTGTGTCATGTGGAAACACTTTAGCATCAGAATTTGTGCCGTCTTCCTGCTGGCTCCAGCAGGAATGCGACAGATTAATCAGCGTGTCCTCTGCAATTATTGGAGCAGTAGGGGTGATTGAAAATTTTGGCTCTCGGTCCAGAGCTTTCACAAAGTTGATGTGCTCCTCTGAATATATATTTTTTATTAAAAAAAAAAGTAATTACAGCTCTTAAATGGGTTTTTTGCATCTACACTTTGTTAAGTAATATCTTGAATTTAAAACTGGTGACGATATAATCGCAATACATGACGAAAAGTTTTGTTTGTGAATCGTTCAGGCGTCTGGGTTTCTGGCTAGTCCTTTGCTAGGACGGATTTAGCAAAATGAAACAAATCTTCATGCATCTGTGCTCTCTCTTCTTTTTTGATCTTCATTTCATTGTAAATCCAGAGGCAGGAGATTCTGGTTATTTAATGTTCTATGAGCCAAGTACCTGTAGTTGGACTGTAATTGTACCCCAGGGACAATTCCACTTTTTCAGCTATAGGTAAACGCTTTGTGGCTGTAAGCCTATTGTGAATTATATCAAAGCAAATTAGATTAAAGCAATTGGATTTTCATGGTAAATTACTCTTTACCCCTCAAATGACCCACTGAATGAGAGAACAGAGCCACAGGCTCAACTAAGTAACTGTAAACTACTACGTAACGCTGTTAGCTTTTATCAGTGGACATGAGAAGGAGAGACGAGACTATTTATTTTAAAGATGTGTTCGCTTCAGTGGGCTCATTTATAAACAGATTTTAAAAAAGAGACCGTTTATGGTTCATGTAGAGGTGTTCTTGCAAAGCCGTCACGGTTTCTCGTGACAAATTCAACAGGACGGAAAGTTTATTTAGATGAAAAATAAAGAAAGGAGGGGGGAACTTATTTGTTTTAGGATGAAAAAGTGGTTATAGATGCACCACTTGATCAACAAGCAACATGAGAAAGTAATATGCCATGAAAGTGACTTTTCATTTGCTGGCAGCACACATAACCACATTACACGCTAAACACAAGAAAAGCAGAAGGACAAAATTAAGGGTTGTTTTCTCTGATGGCTGCCGATCTAATTTGCATGACTTTGCATAATATAGTCCATAAAGGCAACGATAGTTATAACGTGACAGGCAAATCATATTTTCCTTGATAGGGAGTCAACGGTAATTTTAACTTTTGATGCAGGGTATAAATAAAGTCTTCCCCGGTTTGGGACGGAGCACTTGTACGACAAAGGAAAAACAGAGAAAAAGACAGCCTGACACCTTAGTTGAGTTGTGATCATATCTTTAGCACCTCTCTCTCAAGGTCTACTGATTGAATAACTGAAGTTAATAATGTCTGTTGCCATCAAGTCAGCCAGAGCAGTCTTTAACATGTCATTAACAAAATTAGAAACTGAGAATTTAACTGCAGTGAAAAGTGGATGGGTGATGAGATTCTTTCATTCTGTATAATAGCTGTGGCCCTGTTAGCATTTCATATGCAGTGACATTTTTGTTAAAATTAACACCTTCTCGCTGTTCACTGTATCCTATCTGCATGTAAAAAGGGCTCTTACTTGTTCTACAATATTTGTACAATGTAAGCCAAGTTCGCTCTTTTCTGAAAAGCTGATGCTCGTTTCGCTTGTTTAATTTCTTCCTCTTTATCGGTACGAGTCTATCTAAAACAGACAACACGGATGTGTGCATGAGATCAAGACCATTTGGTGTCTTGGTGAAAAACAGAAGACTAATTACCTCTTGAAATAATTTAATGTCAGCCCTGGTGTGGGCTCTCCTCAGCAGGACAGCTGAACAGGCCCAGCCCTCTGCTGGGAGATTCATCTCTGTCAGCTTAGATAAACCTGCTGGCCATCACAGAATTGGCACACACACCCTATTCCTGGACAGGCATGATGAAGCTGTCCTAGCTTCCCTCCACTTGAAAAAGACAGGAGCCGTAAATGAACACGAGGTTTCATTACAACTCCCCTTTTAAACACTTTGGAGGTGCATCTGTGTGTGTGGTTTTGTTTTTAATTTTTCCTTTTTGCAAATCACCTTCGTGCTTTTCAGGCATAACCGTCTGCCATCGCTCTCTGCATTGGTCCTCGAAAATGTCAGCTTCGGGTAAGTATGGATTTCCATGCTATGGTGCAATCTTTTTCAGTTCCCAGGTAGGTAACCAGTGGTTCTTGAGTGCAGTCCTAGGAACATCTAAGATATTGTGTAGAAAACTCTTTGGGAATTAAAAAAAATGTTTATATCTGTAAAGAATTCAGATGCAAAAGCCTCTAAACGCCGTCTCAATGAAAAAGGAGACAACAATATCAAGCAAAAGCTCTTGGTGCATAGGATACCATAATCAAATGCTTTTGATTTAAACCCTGTGAAACCCTACACTGAGCCTTTTCCAAAACGAGAGCTGTAGGCAGAAACCTGCCAGTTTTCTCTATCAACAAAGGCATTCACCAATGAGATGTGAATCGGGTCATGTCTGTTATAATAATTTTGTTTCATGCAATACTTTGGAAGTTAACTCGCTTGACATGCTGAGACTACACATAGTCATTTATTCTTGGAAGTTTTTCATTTATTTTGATAATCTTCTGTTTCTTGTTTATTCAGTTATTGTGTAGCAATAAAGTATGCTGTCATGTGGTGTGATTGTATGTGGTTGTTACTGTTAATCATTTTGTTTTGTGTTTCTTTTTAAATTCTGCTGTTACCATTTGTAGTCCCCCCAGTTACGTCTTTTGTGATTTTGTAACTTTTATCTGTCTTATCCAAAGTGGAGGACTTAGAGGTTTTTACACACACACACACACACACACACACACACACACACACACACCAGGACATAATGGGTTTGGCTGCAAAAGGCAATCGTATTTGTTAAAAATCAATCCAATTGAAATAAAACATGTCTTTCAGTGACTAATTACCTTTTTAGTGCAATAATTACGAAAATATTGAAGCTGAATTTAGAAGCCTGATTTAAAAAATGCTTATTTAACCCCAAAATGTCAGATGGACATGGGGGTTCGTGCATCTGAACTTTTTCCTGAGCCATCTCTTAGTTATGCTTCCATAAGCTCAGGCTGTTGGAAGACTTCCCAAGATGCACTGACCACATCTCTAAACTCTCCCCTTTTTACTTTCATGCATTTATTTACCACTATTTCATTTATTTAACTTCTTTATCTTTTCTCTTGGTTTGTGTTTGGTCTTGTTTGCTGTGCTTTGTCTCTATATGCTCCTTTTGGTTCTGTGGTCTTTTCCTGTTAAAAGGCAGTTCTTCCTCCCCACCATCGGCGTGTGCTTACACCCAGGGAATTGTCTGCATTAATAAAGCTATTAAGGATCCAATCAATGGCAACCAGTGATCCAAACCTTCCTGTTTAAAGGGATTATATCTACCTATAGATATCTACCTGCACACTGTATCTGTGATGCATAGGTGCCGTCCTTCATGTTGGCTCTGTCCTTGTGGTCCAGTCAAACTGCACGTTATGTGTCAGTCACAGTCCAGTGACAGATAGCCGCTTCAGATCAGCCATCCTTTGAACTCATATTGAAATATCCTTCCGGTATTAGCATGCTTTTAAAATTGGAGGTGAAGTGCGCCTACACATCTTAGAACGCAAACATGCACAAGGACATCAGTTATTCATCGCTAGCATTATCTGACCTGCTCAGTGTTTCTCTTTGATCACTACCTTTTAGTCTAAAGCACATGTATTAAGTGGCTACGCTGCATTATTTAAGACTAATAACTAAAAGGCACTGGGTTGCTGATTCATCCCTCTCACTTCAAGGACAAGCTTTTATGAGGTTTGAGACTATTTGATCTGAAGAAAGCAACATAAGATAATTTTTTGTTGCACTTTTGTAATGAGATTTATATGCAAAGTCTAATTATGATGACAGTTTGACGAAATCTCTGAATAAAGCACAGTCAGTTTTTGCTTGCATATAAATCAGGCGCATAAAACATTTACAGGAACAGAAGCTAGCTGTTGGCAACGCAATTTTTTGGTTTTCTGGTGGAAGTGAAAATGCAAAGGAACAAACCTCGATGGTGCCTCGTTGACTGTTTGGCAAGAAACTGACACAAAGGGCAATAAGTAAAAATACTAACAAAAAAAACAAGGTAAAGACTTTGGATTCTGTTTGTGATTGATGGCGCAAGAAATTCAGTCATGCAGATGTAGCAGCATTTTAAAAAATATATCGCTATCCATTCATTTGAGAGAATAGCAGCTTGCTTTTTCTTTAATATCTCTCTCTTCCACTTAGTCTCTGGGTTTTTCACCCTTTTGTGCATTTCTTAAAGGTCAGACGAACTACCTTGTCTCTGTACTCACACACTCTTTTGTCAAATGTAGAGACTTAGAAAACATAGAGCTTTGACAATGCGACCACTGTGTTGCTTTTTTTTTTCTTTAAAGCTGTTCTTTCCTGCTGTCCTTGGAGCTCCAGTTTCTATCAAAAGTTTACTTTCTCGGACCACATTACATGACATCTTAGTTTCGCATCTGCACTTTATGAATTTCTTCTTACTGAGCTCTGACATAGCAGTTTTCAAGGATACACAAGTCTATTATATCAATATATTCCAGTAAACAAAGGTAATCATGTCTTTTTTTTCTTTTTTTTTATTCCTGATCTGAATATTTCACAATTGCCTTTGGCTCAGCAGTTAGATCTCACAACATTATTTCCCCGGTGCGTGATTAAAAGTCTTTCATGGGATACTTGGAAGCTGGGCAGAGACAATAACCTGGATTGCATTTCATGACACAAATGAATTTACCCTTTCTTTTCCAGCAGAGGAAGAATGACTCTCGCTCCGTGGCACGCTAGCACGTAGAGATATACAGGAAACGTGCCCCAAGACTCCATGCCATGAAATTGAATTCTTATACTGCATGAATGAATGAAACAGACTCAAGCAGATGTCTTTCAAATGCAAGAGGCCGGAATTTGAAATAACACCCGGTGTCAAACACAGACCTATTCATCTTTTTATCCTCTTTCTCTTCTCTCCACAATTCTGTCTCTCAGTCTTTTTTCTTCTTCTTTTTACCAAAGAGTCCTTATTCCACAAATTAATCCCTTCATGAACAGCACACAGACGGCAAAAAGAGAGGAATTGAGAGGGTGAAGGATGATAGAATCCTAAGGTTTTAAGGCGAACAGTACTACAGTATCTAGGTGGTGTAGAATGAGCTCCATTATTGCTCTTGGGGCTCAAATTGAAAACATTACTGCTCCTATTCACAGTCCTCAGACACAGAGGATGGTCTTTATTTCCAATCTCAGTCTCCTTTCTGGTTGAGAGAGCACCCACCCTGTGTGTGTGTGTGTGTGTGTGTGTGTGTGTGTGTGTGTGTGTGTGTGTGTGTGTGTGTGTGTGTGTGATAGAGAGAGCGAGAAAGATTGTGTGTTTTTGACTTCACGACTGCATCTCAGTAAAGTCATCGCTGCCAATGCTGGTCATATAGGTGACCTCTCCTCAGCCTTTCTCATTACTCTCCACCACCCACAGATGGAGATCTCAGTGTATTTTGAATACCCGCTTTAACGTCACTAAAGCTGTGACATTAGACGCGGGCTCTGCGGCGTTGACCTTGGGGAGCTAGGACAGCATCAGTATGCATTGTGTTCCCCTCAGAAGGACATGGTGCTATATAATAGCGGGTTGTAAATGAGTGAAATCACATGTTACTTTAAAAGACTTCAATAAATGAATAATTGCGTGTGGAGGTCTCATGTCTTTGGCTTTCAAGTTGCTTTCCACCTTTTACTCTTTAAATAAAAGCGCTTCCAATCTCTGAAACATGGTGTTTCAAAAACATGAACTTTGCATTTTCAATTTAAACAGAAAACTGAAAATCTGTCTAATCTGAGAAAAGACTAATAAATCTTGAGGAAAATCAGGCATGCTCTCTCTCTCCGTCTCTTTCTGAGGTGCAACACTTGCCAACCTGTCATTTTGCTCATTTCTGAAAGGCTGTTTAGCTAAAAACACTTCACTGGAAGTAGAAAGGTCACATCTCTCTCATCCTTCCTCCACCCTTGTTTCAACCCCCTCCCACCCGGCTTTTATACAGGGGAGGCTGCCAGATTGCTTTAGCCTTTTTAGCAGAGCTAGCTGACAGACAGACAAGGCGCTGACAAGGTCACTGTGAGGAAAAGCAGTCATGATGGAAATGCCAGCTTTAAGCAAATACACCACCGTGAAACCAGAATTTACAGCACAAACTTTTTAGAATGATCATCAATAACTGTGATTTAAAAAAACTAAATGCATCCAAAGTATATTTAGTTATATGCAGCTCAAACTGTCTGTTTGTTATCTGTTTAAGAGTCCTGTTGGTATCACCTCACAGTACTAGTACACCATTCATGATTACACAGTAAAAGGTGCTCTGTCTCTCACTGTCAGCAGTGGTCTGTTGTAGTGCAGGATACTGTATCATTTACTGTAATGTAATGCGAAAGTGTTGCAGGGTAATGTGATTCCTTTTGTCGGGTAATCCAAAAGTTATTGCTGGATAACAGAAAAGGTAATCCTAAAAGTATTTGCTCTTGATGTTTAGGTGTCTCAGTGGCTCCAAAATATCACTGTTAGGCTTTAGAGATATTATAAATCAACCAATGTTATCAACCACAGTTAGGTTGTTCCCAATGAATGCACAAAGTCCCTATTAATAAGCTTAGTTGAAATGGGGTGAATGCCATTCCTTGAGCCATTTTTCATTTATTTGTATTTTATTTTGAAGAGGCCAGACGTCTTCGTATATTTAAGTGGTCTGGAGCAATAGTTCTTCAGACCTTCTGAAGGTCTTTCAAAGCCTCTGTGTGGACATTAGCTGTTTTTTCACTCATTTTCAGTCCAGTCCTTTCACTTTTTCAAAGGAATTTTTGTTTGTTAGTTTTTTAAGCCTCTTAACACTGACCTATGAATATTCAAGCATAAAAAAGCACCTCAAGGGATGAACCAGATTTGTGTCTATACATAACAGACAATTGAGCAAAACATCAATTTTAAATGGTATCTTTAGGCACTTTGTTGCTAACAGCTTGTTACAAAAACACATCGTTTGTTCCCATGTCTTTGGTTCAATCTATGAAAAATGCCAACGATAACACAGTTTGACAGGCATTTTGCATCAACAAGGTGATTCCTAAAGAGCTATTAGCTATTTTAGAAAACTTGGTATAACTCGGCATGGTGTGCAGTGAGGAAACTGGACAAGTGGAGGACAAAGGAATAAGTGGATGGCCAACTATTTACAGTGGTTGAACAGTTATCTGAATGTCATGTCCTTAACAAATAGCAAAAGAAATTCAGCAAAGACCTGACACAGGAGCTGAGAGATGCAGCTGGCCTTTCAATAGATCCATCCATACTGTTCACTGAACCCTTGCAGAAATGGTAATAAGCCATTCTGAAGGAAGGGAGACGAAGCTGAGGTCAAATTACACAAGAACTCGACTGAAAATTAGTGGCAATACGTCTTCTGGAGTAATGAATCCAATTTGGAAGTTTGTGGTTCAATCAATATGCAATATGATTTGTTCCATCATGCAAAACCATGGTGGAAAGCATTCCCAATCCCACTCAGCCAATACATTAAAATCATACCTGGATAGAAAAACACACAGTGAAACACTAGCGGTCATGGTTCGGCCTTCCGATACAAAAGAAAGAGCATTTTGAGAGATAACAGAAGTAAAGGCAGCCAACATCTAAACAAGAGCTTTGGTTGTCCTTCAAGAAGCTTGGAGAACTTTTCCTGAAGACTCCTTCAAGAAATGACAAGAACGTTTCAGGCTGTTCTGAAGAATAAAGGTGGTCATACCAAAAAACTGACTTTAAAGCACTTCTGGATTGTTTACTGTATTATTTACTGTATATCTATGTATGTTTGCACATGTTTCAATCAATTGCTAGTTCCCATTTCCCCATGAAGGACTTAGGGGTGGCTCGAGACTTTTACACAGTACTGTATCTTTGTGAATGGGGGTCACATTTTCCCTTCTCATCACATCGATTTATATACATATATGTATGTATTTGTTACTACAAATACTCTTGACAGTTATAGAATGTTTGCTTCTGATTTTAAGCAAGCATGCATTGAATTTTAAACTTTGTCATTTAGAGATACTTCTTGATATTTAGAACCTTGAGAAAGTTTGGTGGAACCGCTATAGTTCACAGTTCAGAAAACAGACTACTAAATGGCACCGCCATTAACTTTTAAAACTTGGATAACCCAAATATTTTTCTGTGACAGTTTCACTGCATTTGTCACTCTTCAGTCACAGATTTCTTGTCATAATTTGGAAATTCTTCATGCTTGTCTGGCAGTCAGTAGCCGAAAGAGGCACGTCCTTATTGGGCCCTAAAGCAAAAACACAGTTTGCGAAGGCTAAGCCCCGCCGAGTGACAGCTTAGATAGAAGTGCGCGCTCTAGAAGACAGACTAATTGGGCTGAAAGGAAGATTTGCATTAAGAAATGGCAAAGGTGTTGTGCAGCCTAATCACATTTAATCAGAGAAAGGGGAAAAAAGAGAGAAGAAGAGCATCTAAAACAAGATTAAATTATGCCGTTAAGAGTCTCTTTCACATCAGCAAAACGACCTCCATGCCATTTTTCCTTTTTTATTACACTGTTGAATTGAGACTGATTGTAAAAGTGTAGTTTGCTGTTCTTGAAAATAACCTTCAGTGCAATTGTACTCTGATCCACAACTGTGTTTTATACTCTGCACAAACAAAATAAAGTGAATTACAGTAAATCAGTCAGTGCCTGAGACAAGTTAGTGAAGGAGGGTTGTGGGGGGTGTATCACTTATGTGTTTTACAAAGTTACACTTCTCCTTGGAAGGGGAATGTTTCCCACAATGAAAAATGATGTTAACACCTATCTGTGGGCAATAGCTAAGAACCTTTGGAATGCTCTTAAGAGAGAGATTCTATTTTATTGCCCTGCTTTTTGGCTTCTCTGATGTTTCGGGGGTTTAAGGCAACATCATTCACCGCACAGCAGAGGTGTTAAAGGACTGAACAGATGTGCTGGCATTGTAAAAGAGGGCGAAAGCTGACAAAAAGATAGATAGCGAGATAAGAAGGGTGAAAGAGAATGATACAGTAAAGACAGAGAAAGACTCGAAAAAGACAGAGAGATGAAGCGGCACAATGCCAGTCTATTGCCTTACCTTGTTATCTTCATCCCACTCTGTTCCAGATTTATCCACACTTCAGACAGGCATCAAATCCATCACAGCTTCCTGTGTTTTGTCCTCTGGCCAATACACACCACTGACAAACATCAAACAACATTAGTTGTTAAATACTTTGTAGTAACTTGTACTTGATTCATAATGTCATTAGGGGCTCCAAACAGGAAATCAATTCATGTAATCAACAGCTATCCTAGTGTGCTATCTCATCTTTCTCTGTGCTAAATGAGACTGAATTATTGTACTCAAACACGCTGGCAGAAATGTTTGGATTGATTTTTGAGGAAACCTTATGTATGATGCAACATACTGTTATCGATCAAAATCGCTGTTTTAGACATGTAAGGCAGACAAAACCATTAAAATGAAATGTGTTGTTCATACAGGCTGCATTACAATAGTGGGTTTGCACACTCTGTGGTTGTTATTTTTCAGTTGAACAATCCCCTTTCCCATAAACAAACTGAACTTGCTATACGCTGTCAGAGCCTCCACAGCCATTGTGGTGTGGCAATGCAAATAAACTGCGAATCTGTGACGTTCGTGAGTTCACATGCATTATTTGTAAGAAGGAGATGGAGCGTGGTATTCATATATAGCCATGTCAGAGTGCATTAGAGAAAGTTTCACTCTCCCGCTGATGAAACATTCGTTTAGCCATGGAGTCGAGCCTGTTTTACTGTGAGGCAAATGCAGTGCTGCACAGGTTGAAAGATACAGTTGTGATGATCACGGGTGGAGCGCAGTGTTATGTAAGCTTTGCTGGGAGTCAGGATGTCTGTACCCAACGAAAAGAGCCTTAGGGGATCCGCTGCTTTTTTTTTCCTTTCAGTATAACAGGAAGGTAAATTATTTAAACAAATTTTCCCCTACACATTGCCTGCCACATAAAATGGCCCAATATCCAGTTTCAGGTATGAAGAAGTGTCATTTGACTCTATTTGAACAGTTTAGGTCAGGCAGGTGGACAGAAAGACAAAAGGTGGCACTCAAGCATCCGTCCTTTGGGCCTCTTACTTAGCAAGTGCTCTTTTTTCAGTTTCTGTTTTATAATTTTAGATTTTAATTTGAAATTTTGCTCATGGCATCAATTCCCAATTAAAAGCATGCAATGCTAAGCAATTGTGGTCTTTTAGAATTCTGCTGAACCACACATGCTCGGCCCCCTTCTGCAACCCTCTTTGTCACAGTCAGCTATACTCATTCGAGTTCCCCGAGGAGCGGTATCTTGTCTCTTCCCTGCTGTTACTGGTGACACACAGGTAGCAATAGCATTTGCCCTAGACTCATCTGGTTGTCACTGGTATGAAATTAAAAAACTTATAAATGCTGCAAACGAAATGTAAGCAATAACCAACCAACATTAGCTTATAAAAAGCAAGCCAGTCTAATTTAAAATGCAAAAGTCAACTCCGTTAGGCACTTTGTCTGAAAACAGAAAGAATTAGGTGATCATTAGTCTGAGCAAATATTTGAATATTGGAATAGTTTGCCATTGACCGTCTAAAGTCCTGCATGGCGACTCGTCCAGAATTTCCAGAAATCTAACAGATTGTTCTTTATTTCCATTGCTTACAGGGACTTATTAGATTATTATGAACTCACAAGCACACACTGTGATGAGAAGACAGTGCACGCATCCAGTCGTGGTGTGTGGGCAAGTGTGGAAAGTGTCCGACGATGTGGGCGCTCCACGAGACACAAGTAGCAGCATGTCGCCCGTGTGTGAGTCTGACCTGCTGCGGAGAGAAAAACAACAGCTAGAGATGATGGAGTCAGTTTGTGCATGATGTCCCAATTAGTTTGGATAATTTGCACACCGCCACCTGACGGAAATATTACCACGCAGTCAGAGAGTGCAAAAATGCAAATGCAAACTTAATTGCACATTTAAAGACAGCTTGTCAGCATCAGTCAGTTATTTATATCATTTTTTCCACCTTAAATATTGTAAGTTATTTTAATTTTCAATTAACCCTCATTTATCCTGTACAATACTGAGTATTGTTTATGTCATATGTTTACAAAGGACAGGTTAAGAAAACAGAAAGGGCTGGCAGCACAGGGCAGGAGCTCAAATGACCCAGCGTTTGTGTGTCCAACTCCTCTGCAACTGTCAATATTTCAGAGAATGATCCATGTTTGTCTTTGTGGGCTGTTGCTGTTTAGGTTTATGTACATTTTTATTGTCATTTACTTGCACTTCAGCTGTTAACATCTACACATTATAGTTTGATTGACATCAGAATCAGAATCAGAATACTTTATTGATCCCTGGGGGAAATTATTTTTTTGTTACAGTGCTCCATTATAAACAAACATTAACAAGACAGACAATACGCTAACTAAGAATAGTACAATATATACATATATATATATACATAAAGTCACATATTAATAAATAGTTGAAAAAGAAACATGTGTAGTTGTAGCAGTAAACAGTGTGTTAAGTGGATGCGTTGTACAGGGAGATGGCCACAGGCAGGAAAGATTTCCTGTGTCGTTCAGTGGTGCTTTTCGGTAATCTCAGTCTCTCACTGAACGTGCTCCTGTGACTGACCAGCATGTCATGGAGTGGGTGGGAGGTGTTATCCAACATTGTCTTTATTTTGGACAACATCCGCCTCTCCGAGACCACCTTGAGGGAGTCCAGCTCCATCCCCACAACATTACTGGCCTTACGGATCAGTTTATCGAGTCTGTTGGCATCTGCTACCCTCAGCCTGCTCCCCCAGCATGCAACAGCATAGAGGATCGCACTGGCCACAACAGACTCGTAGAAAATCCTGAGCATTTTCTGGCAGATGTTGAAGGACCTCAGTCGCCTCAAAAAATAGAGACGACTCTGGCCCTTTCTGTAAAGTGCTGTGGTGTTTTTAGCCCAGTCCAGTTTATTGTCAATGTGTACTCTAAGGTATTTATAGTCCTCCACAATGTCAACACTGACCCCCTGGATTGAAACAGGGGTCAAGTGTTTCCTGGTCCTCCTGAAGTCCACTATCAATTCCTTGGTCTTTGCCACGTTGAGCTGCAGATAATTCTGCTCACACCACGTGACAAAGGAGTCGACCACAGCCCGGTACTCTGTCTCATCATCCCTGCTGATGCATCCAACCACCGAAAACAGAAAACTTCTGAAGATGGCAGGTCTCTGTGCAGTGGCTGAAGTCTGTGGTGTAGAGGACATGCACTGCTCTTCATTTGGAAGTAAATGCTGAAAATACAGCCAAGTCCTTAAAACTTCTATGAGCGAGAATTACGATTTTTTTTCAATCACCATAGGAAATAAATAATTACCTCAAGCTGGTCACATTATGTACTTGAATCAAAGCTCTAGTACTAGTTTCAATACCAGAGGTCAGCATACACTCAACTGCCACACATTTCCAGGTGATCATGGGAATGTACTTAAATGCGCTGTGCACTATTTTGTTCCCTTGCCCGCTCACACTACCAGTCTGAAAGCTATTATATGCTTAGCCTTACCGCCACTGCTGTTACTGTTGCTGCCCAAATACATTTTTGCATATACACTATATTTCCAAAAGTATTCACTCGTCTGCCTTACACATATATGAACTTAAGTCACATCCTGCTCTTTTTTTAATGAAAGGTTATGTCGGCCCATCCTTTGCAGCTATAACAGCTTCAACTATTCTAGGAAGGCTTTCTACAAGGTTTAGGAGTGTTTATGGGAATTTTTGACCATTCTTCCAGAAGCACATTTGTGGGGTCAGACACTGATGCTGGACGGGAACGCGTGACTAGAAGTCTCCACTCTAATTCATCCCATAGGTGTTCCACTGAGTTGATGACAGGTGTCTGGCCAGTCAAGTTCTTCCACACAAAACTCACTCATCCGTTGGAACAGGAAGTGGCCATCTCCAAACTGTTCCCACAAATTGTCTCCTAATTTAGTAATGGTCCAAAAATGAACGTTCAATAAATCCCCTTAAATCCACCCTTCTCCTGGCAACTGATTAAGTCCAGCAGTGCTATGCTTTACATCACTGCATCTGATGCTTTGAATTGTGCATCATCTTCCATCTTCCACCTCAGAGATCTGAGCTGAGCTTGACAAAAGGAACAAGGTTTCCACATGAAGAATGTGGTGAGGCAAACATTTACAGCTGCCAGCCCTTTCAGTCTTGCTATTTCCATTGCATTTTAGGATCTCATAAGATGATGTAACAGTTTTATAACAGCTCTGACCATGTTATAAATTCTCAGAATGGAGTTTTTAATATAACCACGGACAATAGAGGTGATTTCTCTGTGATTTCTTGAAATGCCTGTATTTAAATGTGGAAAGGCAAAGATAGCTGTAAACTAACTAGTGACCTTATGTCTGAGAAGCACCAACTCTACCTACATGTAATGGTTTTATCATTATTAGGGCGTCTCAGTGAGTGATAAATCCCCCACCTAGGTGTCACTTTTATCTGTTGCCGAGCTCTTCAAGGTTATCTCAAACACGCGACACAAAGTACTCCCACCCAGCAAAACTGAAGAAGCAGAAAAAGAACCAAAACCATCAGTCACCAATTCTATTTCCCAGCTCGGGGAGGTGGTACAGCTGGAGGGGAGGAACAGTGACTTACACACCTCCAGTTAGCCCCAGCTGAGGGCCCCCCACCACCCCTGAGATAGAGTTACCACAGGGGGGCACTTGGAGGCTAAACGCCCTTCTTCAGCAGGCCCCTTAGGGCCCCATTGTACATTCGTCCCTCAGTGGGAGCCCTTGCCACTGCAATCTCCAGCCAATCATCTTCCCCAGAGACAGTCTCATTTGTGTAGACCCTGAGTGAACTTTATGTGGATGTGTAGCACAATTCACAAGCCAAGGACTTGTTCAATAGAGGCTGGTACATTTGATATCTGAAGAAAGGTGTGATATCCTACAGTGTGTCACGGCTTTGAACAGGAATGAAAGGCGAACGCCTTAATATTAAACTGCTGCGGGCTTGTTAGTTGGTTTAACATCATCAACTGAGTCACATTAAGTGTGCCATTTCACGTCAGTGATTCACTGCCTCTAACTTATGACTATTCCCTGCTGTTTGTCATTACATGAGAGATTTATCAGTGACAACATGGGTTAATAGTGGCAAAGCATTGCCTTTCTTAAGGGAACACGACTTTGTGAAGGAATTTGGCATCAAACCATAGCTTTGCTTTTTGAAAAGGGATCTGACCCTGCAGGCTGTGCACCCTGTGGCCTCCAGCAAAAGGGCAAATCTGTGTGGCTTTTCTCAGAGATAGAGTCCTGAGGCAGGGGATGGATCAGGCCTATCCCCTGTCTCCCCTGTGCTTTCTAAATCTAGTGATAACACTGGTGTGAGCTAACATGTGGTGTTCGTCCTCCCAAGTCCAAGACAGGACAGCAGCTCCACAAAGCGTAATAAGCCAATAAACCAGCTTTTCTTTTCTATTCAGCATCCTTATCATAATCTGATGGGTGGAAAAACTAAAATGAACCAGTGGCAATTGTTAAATTTACCAAATGTGATATAATTCCAGTGGACTGTGGCTGCTTTTCTTCTATATAGTTATGCAGTTCAAAGAATCCAACTTGATAGAGTTGAAGGATGGATGAAAAGTTCAACTATGTCACTTCTTTATTCCGTTGGTGCTTTTGTTTTGATATAAGCCTCAAACTTCTGCCGTAGCTCAATTGAACACTATATTCCAGTGGGGTTTAGCTGTTTCATCTCCCTTCTGTCTAGTTTTCCCAGACTGTAGGGTCTCTGTCTATCAAACACTATGTTGTACATATGTGGATGTGGACACAAAAGAATAATTCTGACAGTGTCACTGCAAGACTGCTCCCTTGTGGACTGAGACAACTAAGTATCTTACTATGGGTCGTGGCAGTTGCTGTCGTTCCCTGGAAATCCTTTTGTCTTTTTGTCTTTTCATCCCGCTCCAACAAAAAACCCATCATTTTTCGTAACACCGAACTAGTTCTTCATAAAAAAAATAGAAAGTCCCGCAGGCCTTGCGATGATTCTGATTTTTTTGGGCTTCCAGCAGCTATAAAAGAGATAACTTAGATGCTTTTATCTTGTTTTGCCTCATAACTGTCCTACTTTGATTTTTTTAGTGTTTTAAAAAAAGAAGAAGGACAAAAAAGTATTTTTTTTTAAAAAAAAACACAAAGATATTCACTGCTCACGAAGGCAGTATGAAAGACATGCTGTGTAGGAGAGCGAGATATTAATAATAATTCATGATTAATGTGGTGTATAAGCACTTTTTCCACTAGTAGCTACTCACTTGAATCAACTCAGTTTTTAGGGTTTTTTATTAGGTAGCAGTATCTGGTACCAGGTACTTTTTTATTACTTGTTCAGCTGTAATTCAGTCAATCCAAAAAATGTGTCACTCTAAAATGTGTCCCACAAAAAGGTATCACTCTACAAGTCATGAAAGTGACTCTTTCACAAAAATCAAAACCACAATTTTTAAACCTGGCAATGAGGGAAATGACTGCTCAAAAGTGAACACCACAGTCCCTGAGTCTGACAAAAAAACATAGATCAAGCAGCAGGTATACCATTGCCTTGACCTCATCCATTGTTTTGTTGTGTTGCATACAAATGGCGCAAAGGGTCTTTTGGCCGGGTTGCTATAACAACTCTAAGTAACATTAGAGTTGAGTCGAGTCGAGCTGGGTAGGTGCTAGTGTATGGCGTTATTTTTGTGCCACTATTCTGAGTGCACCTAAAAAAAATTCAGCGCACGTAAAAAAAATTGGCAGGTGCAAACTGTATTTTGAGGAGAAATTTATTTTGAGCGAACAAAAGCTAAATATGAGTGAACAAAATTCATTGCTGCGTGCAAAAAATGTATTTCAGTGTTTGCTATTATCCACACACACACAATAGCAGCCCCTCTCGCTCAGTTTTTGCACTTGCTCGCAACGTGTTGCTCGCGCTCTCAACATTTCTGCCCGTGCGCGCTCAACTATATTTGTGCCACAAAACCAGCCAATCACAGACTTGGATGCAAAAAAATCTGATTGGCTGTTCTGGTCTCCAATCAGCTCGAAATTATGAAATGCAATATCCCAGAATCCATTTCGTCCAAAACTCAAACGAGGCAGTGGCGGGGGAACGCAGAGTGGCGGAGTTTGAAATATTACTCTTTCTGGGTCACAAAATAAACTTTTCAGATATTTTCATGCGAGAATGGTGCTGTGTAAACTTAAAATATCTGCTCGATTCATCAAGACATCACATATTTGCATAAGTGCTCTAACGTTTTCGGAGATGCCTGTTACCCACCTGATTGGATCCGAGCTGATTGGAGACCAAAACAGCCAATCAGTTTTGGTTTTTTTTGCATCCAAGTCTGTGATTGGCTGGTTTTGTGGCACAAAAATAATGGTGTACAGAAAGAGTTGAGCGCGCACAGGCAGAAATGTTGAGAGCGCGAGCAACACATTGCGAGCGAGCGCAAGTGCAAAAACTGAGCGAGAGGGGCTGCTATTGTGTGTGTGTGGATAATAGCAAACACTGAAATACATTTTTTTGCACGCAGCAATGAATTTTGTTCACTCAAATTTAGCTTTTCTTTGCTCAAAATAAATTTCTCCTCAAAATACAACACTTGCAGCTGCAATTTTTTTTTTACTTGCGCTGAATTTTTTTTTAGGTGCCCTCAGAATAGTGGCACAAAAACAACGCCATACTAGTGTAAAAGAAGCTATGATGAGTGAGAAGAGGTGAGCGAATAAAAAGTGTTGCAGCCCCAATTGCAGCATAACTAAGGAAGGATTCAAGGTCACCTGATCCAGCCCTAAATATACGCCTTATAAAAAAAGGAAAGTTTTAAGCCTGATCTTGAAATTAGAAAGTGTGTCTGTCTCTAGGAACCACAAGTAAACCAGCAGTCTGAGACTGAAGCGCTCCACTGGGGTGATATGGTACTAAGAGGTCTTTAAGATAAGATGAGGCCTAATTATTCAGGATTTTGTATGTGAGAAGCAGGATTTTAAATTCGATTCTGGATTTAACAGGGAGCCAGTGAAAAGAAGCCAATATAGAAGAAATATGCTCTCTCTTTCTAGTCCCTGCCGGTGACCTGCCTGTTTGCTGCCTTTTCCAAATATAAAACAAAACACTTACAAGTACAGTGGCTAAGGTCCATAAATCTAGTGTTTCTGACAGACTGAACAATCCTTAGGGTACATGTGTACAAATAGGTTATGAGAGCCCTAGTTATCAGCTCTGCAATATTTGCAAAGATAAGCACTGTGCCGACTAGCTGCAGGCCTGATTTGGTGTAAAAGGTTAGCAAAGTCATTGAGCTGCAGCCCGTGTGATGTTGCCGCTGCAGCATCCATCTTTGTGAGAGTAATGTGAGTGCTGTGACATTCTCCTAGTTTTAGTGAGGGCACGGAGAAAGATCTGTCAGCATGACGCAGATTGGTTGCTAGATGCCAAAGGTGGGAGGCTGTAGATGTGTGGCTCTGCGCTCAGTGCCTCTAATTTACATAAAGTAGTTTGTATTCCAAAGTGGTTTGTAAAAAGATGTGCAAGCAAGAAATCTGTGTTCAAGCTACAGTACGGTAACCAATTATATACAAGAAAGCATTTGAAATCCCCTGGCCTATTACAAATCTCTCTCTGTGTCTCCCCTGCTCACCAGAAACAGATGTCCAAGTGACCTGCCTCCATTAACCAGGGCTCCTCCAGAGTATAACTCAGCACCGCTCCAGACCCTGCCCAGCCTCCAGACAGCAGAACCAGCCCACCATCATCGCCATCCCTCTGCCCAGATGTGACGATTTCAAAGCAGACTCGGATTGTGACAGCGGGGCAACAAGCCAAGACTGGCTCTATCTCCATGTAACTCCTGCTGGAGGTGAGAGAGTGTGAGCTGGACTTGGCCCATCCCTCTGCTGTAAGTGGTCATTAAAGAGCTGGCTGACAGCGCTTTCCTCTGAGTAGCGGTGGAGTTGTCCTGTTCACTGCACTAGCTACTCCACTCAACACCACAAGGTTCAGTTTAATGGTGTCTGCTGGTTAGTACTGATCCATCTGTCACCGTGTGAGTGTGCTAGCTATCATCATTCTCTGTAGCCCTGTGCTGTGCAGCGTGAGTCATCTATTCTCTGACAGTGCTAATCTTTAGGATTGGATTCAGTTTCGTGCACATAGGACAAGAAAAGACATGTGAGAAGATAAGGTGAAGTAGTTTCTTCACTCACTGTTTTTCAATTTCCTCCCTTTTTTTGTCTTATTTTGAATATGTTGCTGTCATTCTCCCTAAATGAACCTTCGTTTTAGAGGATTAGAAATGGAGAACAGAGCTGGGTTACAGATTGTTCCTGGGATCATCTCAATAAAGGCCCACAGTGTCTCATTTCTGAAAACTGAATTTGAAGCTAATTGAGACTGTCTGACACGAGTGGTCTGCAGATTGCTAAAAAGCTGCTAAAACGTTTAAAACAGCATTCCTTTCATGGAATAGGCCCCCACAATTACCATCACTGCATGCGTTTGCTGGCTGTCTTTACGTGTGGACGCAGAAAACACTTTTTGTCCACAGAGACCTGATGTGATTTCAAGCAAAACTCCCAGTTTCAGTATAAATATTAGGCTAAGACATGCCCCACACTATCACACCCCGCTATCACTAATCAGGTGCCATTGTTTTTCCTTCCACCACATAATCATCAATATTGATGAGGCATCATTTGATTATCATGGCAGTATTATGCTTAGAGTTAATGGCAGATGTAATTTTATACCCATCAACTACAACATAATATTCTATTTCTTTTTCATCCTTCAATTCCACCGAATTCTTCTCGCTCCAGGTATTCCAGCAAATGGTGAATAAATTACTTGGAGACGCCCAGAAGCCTTTATGGTTTTTCATTGTTATTCATTCAATACGGTTCTGGGTTTTATTTATCTATCTTTATTTTATGTTGGAAAATCATGGCAGATAATCTTAGGAGCAGGCATAGGAGAATTAAGCTGCATGGTGCCTTGGTTGGTTTCCCCAGCTTTCTACTTTCTGTCTGCCCCTTCCTCTCCCCATGCCTGCCTCCCAATCCAATCTACGCATTTATCAGATGGAAGTGATAAGCTTGGGGAGCACACGCAGAGGCACTATGGTAGCTAAGCTCTCTATGTGGCTGTGGTATATTGCAGTAACTGGATCTTCTTCTTGTGCATTTCTTTATGTGCAACTTTGTAGTAAACAGTAGCAGAGGTCAGAATAGGACAAAACAGAAGCGTATATTAAAAAGTTTTTTTTAATCACTTCTGCAGCCACAGCAGTTTATTCTTGTACTTACTTTACTGTTTAAACAGTTTGCAATCAAGAAGTTGTGATGTAATTAAAAGCCATTGAAATGTGGTCATTATTATAAGATCATCCTTTTGTGTAGCCATACACAGCTTGCAGCCCTCAAACTATGTGTGTGCTGTGGACTGTACTATTTTCTTCCCCTTATCCAAAGTTGAGTTGTAGTAGGAGGACAGGGCCTCAGTCACACAGCTCTTTCCCACCCATGAGGGGCTGCTGTAGGTTGTTAGCGGTCGCTATAAAATCAGTTGCACACAGTTACAGTTCCATCAGTGGCTCCCTGGCAACCTGGTGGATATACTTGGACCAGTTGGTGAGTGGTTGCTAGCAGTTGCTAGTGTGAAACTGGTCACAAAGTAGTACAGTTTGCTGCACCAGAAACCTCCTTGCTATTGCTTTGGCTACTAACAGGTTGCTACGGATGCTAGTCGTTTGCATGGAAGATGCCGACTTGACTTTCCAAGCAGTAGTGAAACTGTGAAAGGTGAGACACAAAGTGAAAACTGAGACTTTAGCCTTCAAAGTAAAATACCAAACATTTAAAATGTGTTTTAGTGGAGTGGTAAGGCACAACGTTTACTTTGAAGGCAAATGTTCATTGTGCCCTCACTAAAACCCTAATGCAGTAATTAGGGTGTAATTGCAGGTTGTTTGGAATCACTTCCGCTCAGTAAATGCATATCTAAGTGTATATTTTAAATTATCAAGTGTTATGAAATATGTTAAAGCGAGTTAAAACAATTTCCTCTGTAGCCATAAAATGAATTGCCTTCATCCTTTCCCTCAACACTTTATCTTGCTTCTATTCAACTATTTATCTATCTGGGTGAGCATTCATGTGTCACTTTCTCTTATCCTTGGAGACGAGCATGGAGACAATGGTTCCACTGCAGCATTTCCTCTCATTCTGTCTCTGCCCAGCAAAACATGACGGAACAAATGAACCAATTAAGTGTGCTGGTGGCTGTGTTGTCCCATGGGGGGCATCTAAAGAACTGAGACGGCCTGATTAGCTCAGAGGTAGACCTGACTGGAGACAGCCAGCTAAGACGACTCGAGTGAGAAAAGCTCCCATTATCTGAACACACACCGCGTGACAGTACACATGAGTGTATTGTTTCCTCTGCCTTTGGCGTTTTGATTGGTGTTGATTGGTGTCAAGGATGTTTTAAATTTGATTTTTTTTTCTTTTTTATAAGAGGACATACACAAACAAACAGGTCTGTGTCAGATTAGCAGAGGGAGCAGACTTGAGATGTGCTCTGGATGTTAACTGCATTTTGCGACAGAGACAGACCTTACAGCAGGTAATACACTCCCAAAAGTGAGCCACATGGTACGGCAACAAATCACCTCCATGACTGACATCTTCAGGTGGGGAGTCTGGGAATGTTTAAGCCACTCTAACTTTATTTCCATTGATCCCATGTGCTAAAAGAACACCTAGATGGGTTCCAGTGGAGTTGAAACAAGAATAATCAGTTAATACCTACAGTATTGAGCTGACCTAACCCTATAATACTGAATCTCTTTTTAGAGACTGTTAAATCTTTATGTTATCATACACTTGCAGACAGTGAAATCGCCTCTGACAGTGAGAACTAGGTGAGGGTAGGGTCTCCTGGTGCCTTGGATGGTCCGTGCAGCTATATGAGAAAAGCACTGTTGCATTTTTTCCCTTTGCTGTTTTATTTCTTTGTTCTATGATACAAAGCTATAAAACTCTTTGACGTTATATAAATTAAATATACAAATTAATTACCGTATATTTTCATATTGCAGATATTTCAGTGACTGTGCGCTACAAATTTTCTTTGATAAAAAAACAAACGGGCACATCTGCTCATCTGTTGCATTGAAATGTATCTAAAACGTTAACAAATAATTCTAATATAAAAAAAAAATCCAATTTTCTTCTATATTCTGTACATTTTTTCATACCTGATTTGATACATTGTGATTCAACAAAACAGTGGTATGTGAGACAATTTATTATATTAAAAAAAATTCTCCTCCTACACACCTGCCAATCATTCAAGTCTCCAGAGAGTTTAAACCACATTCTGTGTCTTGCTATTATTGTAAGGCCAGATGCAAGACAGGCTAAGTACCTGCAAACCAAAATGTTTCACATCACGTATTTTTCCTGCTGTATGGACCAGTGAGGCCTTAGTTCCCTTGATTGGTCCGGTTTCTGTCAAGGTCCCCGTGAAGTTGAAAAATGATGGCCAGGGATATTCAATCTGCACAATTTAAATGCACAAATAAAAGAGACGGCATGTTAAGGTGTCATTTTGCCTTGCCTAGACCTGTTTCACTGCTCTTTCCTGAACAAAACTTTCTCCCTCCTTTTTTCATAATCATTTACCATCCGGCACACCAACATTTCCATTTGTCCTTTCTGCCAGGTGTACCCCTAATTTATTTTCAGAAAGCAGTAAACTCATGATCACTGACGAACCATATTAACCCAGGTATTTTGCATATTCCATTCTTACCCCTGTTTTTTGTCCCTCCCTTTGATGAGAGCAGCAAATGCACCTGCTGCGGCAGCTTCCCCAGTCCGCGGTTGTTTGGTGCAAATGGTCTCAGTTTGATGTTGCATTTCGACCACCCCTAGATTGGGCATAACACTGCTCTCTAGCTGGGGCAGGCCGTACTCCAGGAGCAGCATTGGTATTATATTCAAACAGGCAGCTGAAGCTGAAGCATCAGCACCATTTTCATTAGCCGCCTGCTCAGTCTCGGTGCCATTTTCCATGCTCCCCTAAACTTTTTTGGCAGTGGAACCAAAATTACTTTGTCACATTACATTAAGGTGGATAACAGATAGAACCTGTATGTACTTATAAATTTAGCAGCAGTTCTCTTGAATTTGTAGCAAGTGCTGAATGGCGCCCTGGAGATTACACTCTCTTGTGATTATATTTAAAAGCAGTAGATGTTTTGATTACAATTACATATATACTCTACATTTAGAAAGGCTATTATTTCGACAAACGCTTTTTATTTTTGTTTTAGATTTTTAGTGGGCTCCATCTGTTTGTTAAGGTTTCCGAGACCCGTGAGAGCCACTGTAACTTTTCACCCACCTTGCAGATATAATCTCTTGAAGTGTGACATTTTGTTGACTTTAAACGCATTTCACTGCCAATGCCAATGCTGAATCTGCCATCTGTCAAAAATCTGGGATTCACAGAAAATGTCCTTTTAGGAAATACTTCAGATGCCACACTGGCAAGCTTTTCAGTTTTCTTTATTTATTTTTAAAGTTAATCCTCCCCCCGCGGAGGTCATCTGCACAACCTTTTATCTTAGTGACACAGAATATTATAGATGGATTCATTCCACGCCCTTTGATATAACATGCTGAATAGGTGACTACACTATGTCAGGTGTTCAGTACAGGCTTTTTCCTAGTCTATCAGTTTGGGACTTACTCACCTCTAAAATTGGCTAAGCCCAACTTTTTCTTCCTGTTTTGCTTATTTTCTGACATTATGGCATTCGCCCTTTCTTTTCTGTCATTGTGATACCAACAAAATCTGCAGTTTCCGGTCCTTGGGGGAGAATGGAAAATTCAAAACCTCTTCATCTACGTGGCAATTTTAGGCACCTTGTCCCCCATGGTCAATTTGTTACCATGTAGAATGCCAGGGGGTGTCCTTGGGGCTGACCAGTGGTCATTGCTCTCCCTGACACTCAGAGGGAGAAAAAGAAGGAAGTAAAGGGAGAGAAAGAGAGTGTAGTAGAGAGAGATTGAACCTGACAAAGGCCCTGAAACAGATCTGTCCCACTCAGCAGAGCCAAGGGAGTATGCAGTGAGGTTGTCAGCACCTCTCATTAGTCAAAGGCAACCTCCCTGACAATGTGACACTGATTACTGAAAGCCCTGATTCAGACTTTCTCTCCTTGTCTGTGTAGCCACAAACATCGCTAAAGCTACATACACATATTCGCACATAGGCGCGCGCACACACACACCCCACCCCACACACACACACAGCTACTTCAATCCACTCTCTTTTCTCCCCAAAATGCTTGAAGTGCATTTCATTTCATTTACAAATTTCCCTCCCATTTCCAAAGGGACTAAAACCTTCATTAAAAAGAGCGATAAAGGGCAAACTGGTGTCTTCCAGATCTACTTAAAATCTATTTATTGATTTTCACTGGGTGTAAATAAATATTAAATGGCATATGGCGCACCGAGGCTTTCACACTAGGAGGAGTGGTGGAATTATATGGGATGAAGAGTGGCCTTCATTAAGAGTTTGTCATTTTTATTGATCTGGCTGACGTGTCTCAGCAATGAGGAGGATCCGATTGCTTTTATTTAATCACCGCATACAGCTGAAGTGAGGATTAAAAGAAGCTATTGGTGCATGCGGAGAGAAATAGTAATTGTCTCTCAATACTAAATAGCACAGTGCCAGTGCACACACTTTTTGTGAGCCTATCACTTCCCTTCTGATGATTTTACTATCAAATACTGCAAGACAGCATTAATGGACTGTCTTGCCATAGCAATATACGATACAAGCAATTTTATGAAATTAGTGTCATCATTTTTCTTTCCAGATAATCTTTCTTTATTAATAATAATCTGGGGGGGAAATGAGAAGCTCCTTCTCTATTTGATGACCAGAAATTATTTACAGCTCTTTTAATTCATGCCCTCACCTGTGGTTGATTTCCAATGTTGAACTTTCGTTTGGTAGCTGTTCATTGGAACTCTGAATATGAGGTCTTAGGTGAATAAAAGCAAGTCAAAGAAGCCATAATTAGGCTGACAAAGAGACTTTATGTACACTTTTTATGTGTACAGAGACAAAATTATTCTCCAAATGCTTAGCATTTCATAGAAATGTTATTAATGTGTTAAGGAAATTCATACATTATGTTATAGATGACTTTATGTAACATTAAAAGTGTGGACTTAAAACTAAAGTTTTGTTTTGTTTCTTATATGAATTGTAGATTTGTGGCTAGTTAGCTTCTATATTGTTAATATTTAATCAAAAAGTTTCCTTGATTGTAAAGCCCTAATCTTACAATTTTTCTAGAGTCGCATATGTTGCTGGACCATTTCTTGGTAATTTAATGCAATTTATATGTGAAGTCTTGATAAGTGTCTAACAAGCCCTGCGTTAAAATAGCACACTAGAGGGAGTTCTAATAAACAAAGTAATTAACACTGATAACAATGTACAACAGTGCAAAGAACAGACTTTCATCTCTGTCCTAGATTTAAATGTTTGTACTTGGCAAAATAGCACAGAACGTGTACAGAAACAACACAGGGGAAAGGGCTGTGAAGCACAAGGGCAACGATGTAAATATGAAAACAACATATGAAAAAATAAGTGCTTTGTGATTTTAGTTCGTTTTAGTGCACTTAGTTGTAAGGTTCATGGAAACATCACCCGGAAAGTTCTCCAGCTGTGAAGAAGATATGAAGGTGGGAAAATCTCCGTGCTTCTGCAAAGAAAAAAGGTATTTTTTTTCATGAGGACGCCCTAGGGCAGGCAGCAGGAAGCTTGACCCTTGTGAGAAGACTGTCCACCCTGCCCTTCAAGCAGAGACACTGCTGTTAGCCTGACCAGGCCAAGGATTAAAGGGAATTTGTAGGGAGTCCTCAGCCCTACAATTCCGACTTCTAGACTGTTTCCTAGTTTGTACCACCTGTGGACTTGCCAGTGGGAATGCAGTCTGTGTGTCTTTGATCCACATGGCCTTTTGACCTGGAAGGGCTCCATAGGCTCCAATCTTTATTAGAGACCCTGCAGCTAGCTCCCACTGAAAGCCGAGAGTCTTTCCCTCCAAGTCTCCTGTGTTTCAGCCTTCCTGACATGAATTCTAAGTAATCTCTCTTTGGCCTCCTTCATTTATCCGCACTTAACCCTCTGACCAATTGACTACTTCACTTGTTTGATAAATCTGCCCTCAAAGAGATGCACATGGTGTGTAGCATGCCTCCTATTAAGAGGGCTGTTATTCTAACTTGTATAACTGCACACTCGACAGTATACAGGCAACATATTATATATCAGAGACTGCAATCCTTCCCTCTCAATATCTAGGTTCTAACAAGGCCAGGATAGCAGCCAGATTGACAGCTGCTGGGGCATTTTAACAGGCTTGGTATTAAACTGCTAAACTCTGAGAAGGCATATGAATGACTGGCTGCCAAACCACACAGTGCACAAACCCACTGCCTCGGCTGGTACAATTTCCCAGCCGACCATAAGCTTTCACAAAGAGTGAAAAAACAATCTTGGAACCCTTTATAAATTGTTTTTTTTAAATACATACAAGCTCACGTTTATACCGGTCCCATTAAACAGCAGTTCTCATTATAGAGACAGTGAGATGTTGTGGAACACGCACAAAAACAAGGAAAGTTAATCATGAGTTTTTTCTTTCGAGGCATTGTTATTTTATTGGTAAAGATTATGTGATAGTTTGAAGCTTCAGAAAGAGCTACAGGAGCTTAAATTCGGGGATTGTGTCAATCTTAGTACTCTGTGTTTGACAGACTTGCGCTCTTTTAAAATACAGGCTCCGTGTTCATTGCATTAACACTGTCAACTTGTCCCCCATTGTTTTCACTTTCTTTGTTTTTCAGTTGCCTGCTTAGAAAATGTTCTATTTTTTATGATGCTGTGCGGGGGGAGAAAAAAAAGAAGGTTGTGTAAGTGTGCTGATTTTACAGTGATTGTGAATTTACAGAAAGCGTCTAACACGTGTAACTCTAATGCGTGGGGAGCTGATTCGGCGGGAGGGAGCAAAATGTGAGCACTAACACTACGGTGGAATTTGCCAGTTCTCTTTTCTATCACCTCCCTTTCTCTCCAAAACAGAGGGAAAGTCAAAAACACCATTTGTCAGTGCACATTACATCTCTGCTGTTATATTCCCAAATGAAAACCCAGTATGTGGCTCTTTTCAACAGAAGATGGTAACAGGCTTTGTTAATTGGACTTGGCTTTGTCCTCCATGAAGCCCTATTGTCAGCATGACTGACTGAGGATTGCTGGGCCAGAAATGCACCATACTCATAGAGACACAAACGGAGCACAGAGAGTATAACAAATGTCTGCTTTACACGGAAACTTTTGTTGAGTAAAATTATTTGAACTCTTCAAAGAAACCTGAAGGAGAAATCTCTTTGCATCTTATTTGTTTTTGTTGATTCTGAATTTTGATGTTTGCTTTGTCTGTTACTGATTGGTGCACTGGGTTAGGATTTTTAGCAGGAGCAGGGTTGGGCAACAAATGAAATGTGTACACGGGAAGAAGGTTTAAGCGAACAGAAGTCGTAGTTGCTGGTTTGTGGCTTTGCATCAATTTCACATTACAATTTGTGCAGTAATGTTGCAATCATGCACCACATAGCAAGTGCAATTTGGAACTGATCGTGTTTAATGTCACAGCTCATAAGTATAATTCACATTTACTTTATGATGACATCACAAGGTCCTTGTGCATATCTTGGTCTCACTCCCAATTAATTGTATATGTTAATTCCAACCACTAACTTTTCCTAAACTTAAGCCAAACATCTAATGTATGTTACAGTTGAAAAGTAGCCACAAAAGTAGTCTTTTTTAAAGCCACTGGTATACTACCTGCCAAGTTGAAATTGCTCATTACAACAAATAATATAAAAATCAGACACAAATTTAAATTATTGTTAAGATTTTTGTTTAAAAAACAAGAGATAACCACCCATTGAGTATTAATACTTGCATTTTTGAGATAATATGAACGCAGCCATAACGATTGATGCGATTTTAACCGATCTTCACTAAAGAACCCTCGGGCCAATAAAGTGTAACACAAGGAATAACAACATCCCTGACAAATTCAGCGGTTATCTTAAGCTCGAGCCAAGCCAGCACTTGGAAACTTTAATTATTATTAATAATCCAGCTGCTTAACAGTCAGTCTTTAAATTCCGTAAAACAGCAAGTAAGCAAGACACTAAATGTGTTGTCTAGTGATGCTTCACACTACACCATGTTCTACACTGAAAAATGATCAAGATGGGTAAAGCGCATGTTTATAAAAAACATCCAAAAAATCGTAATAATCTGGAATTTTGTTACATTTTAGATCAGTATTCTCCAGCGCTGTAATGAATTTCACTAACTTCATATACAGTAATGAGTCTTCTTAAAGCTCTACATATTAGCAGAATGATGGCGCTAGATTGTTTTAAGGATATCTGCTCAGAGTGACCTGACTTAGACTTGCTCAGCTCTCTACTGGCACACAAAGCGTCCACACAAGAAATCACAACTCAAGTTTGCCATTTCTATAATAATGCATTTTTGTTTTGAGGCACTTCAGCAAATGCCACACTGCCTTGTATCGATTTTCATTTGGCTTTTAACAATATTCCTCCATATCTTGATTTAAAAGCTAGTTAAGTTGAAGTTAAATCCTTTTTGATTAAGTGGTACTGCTATTTTTATTTATTTATTTCTATCAAGCAGGCCACAACAAGCGAAAAATAACACAGTCCTCTCTAACAGAGCGGCACAGGGGCTCCACAATGATGGAAGAGAGTGATCAGATTATGCCTTCAACTACTATTACTACTACTTAACTATTTATAATTATTGACTTAACTTTATATTTTCATTACAATAATACTATGTATTTTTGATTGATTACATATTTGTGTGACATTATTACAACATGTTTAACAGGATTTTTCAGCACTCCACTTTCGTACTCCTCGCCTAAAGCTGAAGCTAAACTTATATATTGCAGACACTATGACACCATATGTATATTTTTAAATATCTTATCATTTTTTAAAAAACATGTTGTCTTTTTAGGTATTAACAAACACTGACAAGGTTAGATTTAGGCACTAAAAACGGTGCGCATTTGTTTGGGCCAAAAAAACCTACTAGGTTAGATTTAGAGAAAGATTTGGTTTAGAGTAATTATTATGGTTGCCATGTCTTGTAAAAGCTTTGTTTTCTCTGTTGGTTCTGACTCGAGACACATTTTCATCATTGCCCACTCACAGGTGAGCCCAACATCACCAGCTACAAGTATGTCGGTAAGACAGCAGTGACCATGAAGGGTGAAGTAAAATGGGACACTTAGAAGATAGGGAAGACTGTCAGCTTGTGAGTGTGATTTCTCTATTTGCTTTTGAGTGCTTTTGAATTTTTCCTAAATTGTATTCACTCCAAATTGTTCTGCCTTTACAATTTGTTGTGTTATTTTCATATTTTTCTTTTGAATTGCATAGTTTTTGAAAGACTACCTTATAAAATGATCTCCTTATATAATGTGCTTTTGGTTGCTGTTGATATTGTTTTTACAACAAAAACAATCCAAAACCATGCTGTGGTTCAATCAGTGCTTTACTTGAAAAGTTTTGTATGCACAACTGGATTTGTGCAACCTTCTAAGAGTGATTGCTTGGATTAACTCTCCACAATTGCTGTAAAACTGCAGTCACTTTGAAGTTTCTTTTGGATCAGAGGCAGTTTTAAAATTGCAGTTCAGTCAGGGTTGTTGCATAACATCGGGGCATTGTGAGTCGCGTTCTGTTTTTGCCTCTTAAACATTAGAAGTCTAAAAAAAGCAACCAACAGAAGAGACCCTTTCAAATTAATGCATAAACGTGACTCCAGTGACACAGTTGACTGAGTCTGTGTCAGGGGGAAAGAAAACAAAGCGGTAAAATATGCTATGAGGATCAACGATTTCCCTTGTCAAAGAAAAAAAAATTGGAACTTAATGCAAAAGCTTTCATTCAATGCTCTATGTAATATACTGCAGGCACCATTAGAAACAAATCAGCTTCAGCACAACTCGAGCTGAAACAGCATATCTAACACAGTACACTATAATTCTGCATGGCTAGCTTTCCACCCGTGGTTTAAAATGCTACAGCGTTAGCAACTGAGCCAGGATAGCCCTGCCCAGCTGCAGTGAGTGAACGCCATTCACTGGGGCTGTCATATGATTGGATTGAGGCAGACCTAAGCGTAGCTCAAGCTGCACTTATCAGCTAGCTGGCAGATAGGACTTGTCATACTGCCTGTCAGATCTGATGAGGGGACCACAAGCCACACAATGGAGCTAAAATGCAATCTCCTCCTCTGCAGAAGCATGGCCTGCCACCGGGACACGCTTATTAGACTTTGTAAACAGCCAAATGCGAGTGCTAAACTGTAAGAGTTACTGTCAGGGAGGCTGTGCCTTTCCCCGCCTGTGAATCAAGGCTAGGATAAATTTATAGAAAACTGCTGCTGCAATAAAAATTGCACTAGTAACAAAAGACTAAAGTGAATACTTAGGCTGAACAACATACTGTAAATGGCACCAGTAGTATTTTGGTCAAGGGTGACTTCATATTACATACGTCCAAGTCTTCAAAGTGAAAACTTTGGGTCTCTGCAAAGAAGCAAGGCTTTAATTTGAGTGAGGCGCTTACCAGTAAGGCACAATTCTGATGTAGGCCCGCCACGCAGTACACTGACGTGTCTACAAAAGAAATAATGAGGGACGGGGTAAGAAATAGAGGTCTCCACAATGCGGAGCTGATTATCCTTCATTAGCCTGTTCCTGCTTTTTGAATTCTCCCATCCCACCGCCCAGGTACATAGCCCTCAGCTGGATGTCAACGCTATTGAGACAAGCCTCGCGCGTTCGTTTTATTTATTTATTTTAACTAGCTCCACGTCTAGAACTCACTCCCCTTTTTTAATATAATCCCCCTTTCTTGTTCACTGATTATGACCCTTTCACCAAGCGCCTCGCAGTCCCCTTGTAATAATGATATTTAAACAAGCGGATATGCACGGGATTGCCAGAGGAAGCTCGTGGACGTTTAATATCTGACTGAGTACAAAGAGCAAAAGAAGAGACCTGGTTGACATGAGACTCGTTCCGTTTTCCATGGAGCACACATTCTCAGCTCTGCTTTCCTGAGATCATTAATTTCTCCAAAAGAGATCTCCCCGGGTGAGACTCATTCACATGCAGATGGCACTATTCCTTGGGAGCCTCTAACGCTCTTTCTCTCTCTTTCCATCAGGACATTTAGTGTTCCCTTTCTCTCTCTTTTGCTGCGTTGCTCCCTCCTATATTAGGCAAACGGTTAGCTTGGCAGCCTTAGGTGACATAGCACTCATATTTCAGCACTGGGGAACAGGAGTAATGCAGTGTGCTGCTATGGATACATTACATGAGAATTTGTCTCTTTTAAAGTGAGCAAAGTTGGGGAGGGAGTCACTTAGTGATGCAGGCATTTATCTATGGAGATCATTTCTCTTGGCTGTCCTCTGTTCCTCTCTGAGCAAATCTTCTGCTTCCTCCACATCATTGATACAGATATCTGCCATCTTTGTTCTGATGCATAATGATGTCACATAAGTTGTATCACCGTGAGAGACTGTTTGTTTTTAAGATTAAGAAGTGTTCACATGCTCTGCTGTCCTCGTGTCAATTTCTGTGCTAATGTCAAACATGTCAAGCTAAAGGGCTCTGCCGTGATGCCTGTCTCATTTGCACCTTAACCCAAAAGCACCCCTTCTCTCTCACCATCTAACAGAAATTACTGCTTTGGTGTGTGTGCCATGGCAGTAATTAGTAATTAGTGACCTGTTACTGCATACATTTGTGCCATAACTCAGAGGCATTAGAAGCAATCTCTCCCACTCTCTCTAGCCTTTCTCAGTTAATATCTAACCTGATAGACTTTGATGACAGTTCTTTGAAGACCTGATCAAAGATGAGGGCCTTTGATGAGAGTGATGTTTGCTGTTGGTGAGGAGGTAAGGAGGAATACCAATCGTTTATGAGAGATGGACAGAAAGAAAGAGCGGTCGGTAGCGAGGACATCAGGGGGTTAGGGAATGAAAGCGCACATGTTTCAGAGAGGAACGGGTCACCCTCTTTGTCACGGTCAACTCCACGGTGCACTGCATAACAAATCCGAACTAGTGAAACATTCAAGAGGAACGCTTATTGAATATTCTTCATTTAAATGTATAGCAGTTCCTGTTTGTACTACAGATTCATAAGTGGTGCCTCTTTTTATGACGTTACAGACTTTACATTTCCTAACACTGCAAAGCCCATATGAATTTTAATTTGATTTCATTATGACTGTAAGAAGTATGTAATGCTTCAATCAGATGACAAATCTTGTGTCGGTGTACGGCATGTTTTTCCAAGTCCACTGTCTGATCATGTTTGATTAAGGTATTCAAATTAATTTCCATGTCTCAGAACAAAAGCGTGTTTTCCTTGGAAGTTTTGTTTCCGTGGTTCATACGAGAAGTGGAAAAAAAAGTAGTTCTTGATCCAAATAAGCGACCCCGTAACACCATGACCGCCCTGATGGTATAACACAACACACAGTTGCCTGCAAAAGGGAAGATATGCACACAAAAAAGGGAGGGAAAGTGGTCGCAGAGAGAAAATAGGACAGCGAGGTGGAAGAAAAAGAAAAAGAGTGACATGAGGTGAAACAGGCGGAAAACGAATAATGTCAAGATGCGGCAAACAACACCAGCATCCTGTCTCTCTGGCTGTCATATTGCCTTGTATGTGATTTTTTATTGTTGTTGCCCCCTTTCCTACCTGTTATACTTTGTCTGCTACGTTTGTTCCACTGGTGTCCACGTGCGTCAGGTAAGACCAAAGCACGGGGCTCAAGTCGGCATCTGTATTCAGGTGCACTCATGGAATCACTGAGGCTAAAATGGCAGGAGGTGAAAGGTGAGTGCACAGAGAACAGCACACAGCTCCACACCACCGCTGCTGCTGTCGCTCTGCCAAACCGCTCGACTGTGATGGTACTGGGAGCTTGTGTTGCGGTGTGCATGTGTAGGTGTGTGTTTGAGAGCGGGGGATTTTGTGTATGTTTGTGTGTCTATGGTGGGTATGGACTTTAGAGATCGATTCACTTTGTTCTCAGGCATTCATCTTTTGTTTGTAATGTTCTCCTGTGTTTTTTTAAAATATATATTTTCTATTAGGAATGTGTTTTGGGAATAACTAAAAAAACAATAAAAAAATTGCTGCTGACTTGTCTGTAATATCTCAATATAACTACTAAAAATGTGGTACGGCATGCAGACAGGCTCCGGGCGGTTTATAGTTTGATATGGTGATGAGTCATTTCTTCACACTCTATTTTTCTTCACTTTTGAAAAAAAGGGTTTGCATAGAAAATCTGTTATGAAATCAAAGGTCCGCAGTGCGAAAAAATAGGGGGGGTTAAATACACAGTTAGAAATATCCAACGCTGGCAGGTCTCTGAAGAAAAAAAATCAATCCTTTCTTTTGAAGGACAGAGGTGTTGTTTCAGACTCTTTTAATGCAGAACTCACATGGTAATGGATTGCAGTCATTCGCCCTCGCCACAAAAAGATCCTCTCACTCTTTAAGAATGGGGAACAAAATGCTTATCCCTCGTTCAGTTGTAAGTAATGGCAACCCGTGTTAATCTGTCTCCCAAAATTACAGTCTTTACAGAGCATCCTTGCTATCTGATGATCTTTTATTGGGAACAAACAATCGTGACATTTTAAGGGGAGAACCATGCCAATTGCTGGTATTAAAATCCGGTTTGCTTATCTTGTGGAAAAATACTCTGCATTTTTTAATTAAATACGTATGAATTAAAAGGCAAATTACTTCAAAGATGATCCTAGTATTTCTCAAGTATTTCCGAAGTACACGTTCAAGGACTAGCTGTGGATGATCTCAGGAATCTCCCTAATTGACGCCGCACGGGTAATCTGATTTACTACTACGTGACACGCAGAAAGTTGACCCCAATTACGCAGTTTCTTAAGATGTTGAATAGGTGTGTTTTGTTTCAACATTTTCTTTAATCATCTCTTTGCTTCACAATTTGCTTTTAGTGCCAAGTTTAGGGGAGCTAAATTCTTTAATACCCGAACATTTCTTCAGACACAGTCGCAGCGGGAGGAGTTTGAGATTTTTCTTTTTGTGTGTGGCTGCTATACTTGCTGCAGATATTTCTCAGAACACCTACTGGAAGAAGCTACACAGCAGGTTTGAGAAAAAAAAAAGAACAATCAATGCTTGCATGTTCAAGCCAGAAAAGTGCAATTACAAGAATAGAAGGCTGAAGAATGAGCTTCAGCCAATTACCTAGTCTATGCGCTGGACAAGAACTGAGCAACAATTTGAGAAATCGCAGGAAGAGGCCTAGGCAAGTGAAAAGCAGGTCAGCGGTTGTACAGAAAATCACCCGTTTATCTATTTATGTTTGAGCTAGTCCCACTAGCTTGAATAATAAACAAGGAGCTGGCATTCTAGCCACACAGCTAGCGGGGACAATAAAGATCAGCCAACTATTGTAACCAACAGAACAGGGCAATTATGCTGCAGTGATTTCACTGAGGATTGCTGTGGACTGGCTGAGTCTGTTTTAGACAGCAGAGCTGAGGGATTGTATGTGACAAGGGTTTAAAATAATTGGCTTCTCCTTCAAACATGGACCGAGAAACAACAAACAGGAACTTGTGCTGTAATCATTTTCTGTTGTTTAGATTGTTCAGACATTGTCAAAAAAGGATATTATAAAATATGACAAAGGATCCAATCAATCTCAGAGGATCAGTTAATGACAACAAAACAGTTTTCAAAGGAGATATCTGAGCCATACGTTGAGCATGTCTTTCAAACTTGAGTTACAGTTAACTGGCAGCTGTCACCAGGTCTCTTGCTGGGCTTCACTTCACTTTCTTGACATGCATTTATCGACCAGCAGAACACTGATCAGAGGAGAAACTTCCCCAGTTCTCATTTATCTAATTTCACACGGTGGACTCACACTATCAATGTGGGCTCAGTTGCCTCAAATCAAATTTGTGACAGCTGACAATAATGCTTTAGTGACATTTCACATGCTGGGAATTTTATGTTAAACCTATTTTCACTCCAGATGAGATTGCATTCAACTCAGACTGGGATGGACTAGAGACAAAGGCATTTCTTTCAATTCGGGTACAATAAATAAGTTAGACGTGATCATAATTAAAGGTTGTTTTGGAGCAAGGCTGTCTGTCTTCCAAAGCCATCGGGGATGCTCTTCAACTATGTTACAATTTTCAGGCTTAATAATTCCAACAATGACTACAATGTCTTCACTTGTAAAGCTTTGCTTTAAAAAATGTAGACTAATTAACTGAAAGTAGTGAATATTATACATAGCTGATGAGAGGTAAATAACCTCTCTCTTTTGGAAAACTTGTCAGCATCACAATAAAATGTGAATAAAAATAAATAAGAAATGGAAACTATTGCAATTACATCATAAAAATGTTAACTAAAAAAGCAATACATTCTGCACAACAGTCTTTAAACTGTGATACATTGTGTCCACCAAGCAGTCAAGTTAAGGTCCAGCTAAAGTCATAATTCTAAAGACTTGACCTTTGACCTTTTTTAAAATGTTATTACTTTATTATTTTATGCTATTAGACATTTCTATGAAAGTAGTAAATGAGTTCTTGGGGTATGGCCCAAAACACGTTTAGTGTAGTCACAGTGATTTTGATCTTTACAACCAAATTCGAACATGTTCATCCTTGAAGCAGAAAATTGTGCGAGATGTAAAGAAATTCTTTTCGACTGTTCTTAAATTCAAATGTAACATTCAAATAGTGGTGCCACAATTTGGCCTTATCATAGCAGTGCTCAAAACTGAATAGCCTTGGCATTACTTTTTATTCAAGAGGCACAAGTAGGACAAAGAAAAAATCCTTTCTATCTTTTCCATTTTATTCACACAGATTTCTCCAAACTGCTCCCTGTCTCTCTCTATATAGCAGTTTATATATGTAAATGGGGATTGAACAGAAGATGAAACTAAATGTGACAACTGCTATTTTTACTGTATGATATCTTGGGAATCTGGAAAATTCTATCAATTTCAGGAGCTTGTGTTCTTCCACAGCTGAAAGCCAAAGGCAGTAGAGCTTTCTACTCACTGTTAACATGAATTAAAACAATAAAAGGTGACTCGGCAGTCGGGAAAAACAGTCTGAAGGCCACTATTACAGAGAAGCTCTGTCTTCCACTTGCTTTGATTTCCTTCTTCACCACTCCAAATATCATCAACAACAAGACACACATACAAAGAGAAATTAGAACAGCTGTACAAATGACTTCCACTTGCAGACACACAATTACACACACACGAGAAATCAGCTGTGTAAATCAAATCTGCATTATATGAATACATCAAATATGTAACAGTAAAACACGAGGCAGTAATAAGTAATACGATCACACATGGCACTCATTTACTGCCAGCTGTTAAACACATTAATAGCAGCTGGAACAAAGGGTTGCTTAAACCTTATTGTTGTGACTGAGGCTTGCATTGTTCAGCCCCTCTGACTCAGCTTGAATACCTAACACAGAGGATGATTTTGGTCATTATAAACATCGCTGTGAATTTTTATTAAATTCAGATCATTCCAAAAATGTGTTACTACTTACGGTAGTTCATCTGTAATGACCTTATGTGCTGTATTTAGTATTTAGATGCCAAATGACTAAAGCAGAAAGAGCTAAGTAAAATGTTAATATCTTGTTACCTTGGCTACTACTGAATGCTCCTGCTCCAAACACAAACTGAAAACATATCAAAGGACCGAGTCACAGAAGGCAAATGCAGCTATTCCGCCTGCATATAAGTGGGAAGAGAAATTGGACTGTGAAAACTGAAAGAAACATTGGACACACTGAATGATTATGCATAGTGAAATATCCTACGTGATTCCCCGCAAATAAAAGGCTATGAATATATACCACAATCTGACTCTTAGTCCTGTATAATGTTAACCAGGATCAACATCCATGGCATGTGGCTCACTGTCAGGTAAAAGGAAGGAGGTCAGGCCATCAGGGAAACATGTGACGTCATACAGCATCTCCAGACTGACTCTGGAAGTTACAATTCTACTCAAAAGAGGAGGAAAGCATGTGAAAACTGGATTGCAACGAATATCTATGCAGCATTCTGTGTGTCTGTGTCTCTGTATGTATGATCAGTGATCTTTTGTATGTGGTAACATATACATGTTAAAAATTCAAGATAACATGTCCTGTGAAAAGGTATTCTAAAGTAAATGTTTTTCTCAGTATCCATGGTACAGTAGCAATGCTACTTTTTAAGTAATACACAATTTTGTTGTACAACTGTAGAAATTCCAGCAAAGCTGGGATGCTGCATCAACACAAAACAGAATATACCATTTTGCAAATCTCATCAACACATATTTGATTCCCAAGAAGACATACAAGACATAGCAAATGTTTAAAATGAGACATTTTACTATTTCATGACAAATATGAACTTATTTTGAGTTTGAGAGAAGCAACATGTCTCAAAGAATTCGAGAAAAAGAGCAAGAAACAGCAAATAAAAGCAAACAGCTGGGAAACGTTATTGCAGCTAATTGGGTTAATTGGCAATCAGTAACATGTCAGTAACATGATATAAAAAGAGCATTTGAGACAGAAATGTCTGCTGCTTACGCAAAAAAAATAATAATGTGTCTACAATTTCAGGCTAATGTTCCTTACACAATATTATCAAAAGATTCAGAGACTCTGGAGAAATCTCTGTGCACAAGGACAAGAATGAAAATCAGCATTGGATTCCTGTGATTTTGGGGCCCTTACGTGGCACTTCATTATAAATATGCATTAGCACGTGCAATCACTGCATGTGCTTGGGAGCAGTCCCAGGAATCAATATGTTTGAACACATTTCACCGTGCCATCCACACATGCAGATAAAGCTCTATCATACAAAAAAAACAAACCTTTTGGACTTTTATTAAAAGAAGAAATGATGCTACATAGACACAAACACATCCCTGCCCAAACTATTTTGTGATGTTTGGCAAGGGCCATGTTTATATTAACCCATCAGATTCAAAATTACCTTTTTTTTTCTTAATAATTTAATAATTTTTTTGTTAACTGGAAAATAAAATAGTGATTTATGGCATTTAAAGACCACTGGATTCTGTTTTTATTTACATTTGTCCAGAGAATTGAAGGATTTGAAGCTGTTCGTCCTTTAAAACCTGTAATTTTAAGAACAATTTAAGAGATAGCAGGAGAGGCAAATGTTTCTGTAATGTCACACATAGGGGAGTTGCAAATGAGTATTAAGTATTCTGTTGGTATTTTGTTTTGTTAAAACTATAATTATTTTGTATCCCTTAAAGTGGACAGTTCAGTGCAGTTGGGAACCTATGAAAAGGAAATTTGTTCTCTCTCTGATTTATGATTGGGCAAGACATGCATTGCTATCTGGACAGCCTGCATCCACACAGTCTCCAGTCACTGATTTTTGAGTACCAGATGACTATGCATTGTGCCGGGGCAGAACTAGTGACACCCATACATGGGTCAGTGGTATCAGATGCTAATGCTTTGAAATATGAATCACTGGATGCAGGACTCTACCTTTTGTGATCACGGCCAGCTGACAGCTTCCCAAAAGATATAAGAAGCACTCAAAACCAGCAAATCAGAACCAGTACTGAATTGGATAAACAGAAAAGGATGGATGGAACCCGTTAAGTTATACTGGTGTTTGTAGCAAGTATGTTCATTGTATTTGGGGCACTGAGAGAGTTGCTTGTTCTTAATGATCTTTCTACGATTTGACATGACATTTAATCTAGCGTATTACTGTTTAGTGTTGTGTTCATGTACAACTGTTTATTTTATGATCATTATTATTTGGTTCAGGAAGTAGAGCAGGCCGTCTAGCAATCAAAAAATTGGCAGATTAATTCTTCCAAGTACTTCAGTCTGCATGTTGAGCTATTCTTGAGTAAGATACTAAACCTCAGGTTTGCCCTGATGGATCCGTGTAAAAAGCACTTTGAGTGCTCAGTTTTAGCAGAAAAGAGCTATATAAATACCAGTCCATTTCTATTTATTTCAGACATCTCTCTAATCGGTTTAGTTCTACTGAACTTTATATTGCTATTACAGCAGGTATTTGTTATACTTAATTCTATTTTTTATTTTATAAGCTATCAGAAAAAAATCAAAACTATTAATGCACTTCTGAACTTTCATATATCCAAAAAACATCCTTTAGCTTTAAACCACAATGGACCTTTCATGCTAAGCTTTCTGCACGAACAATCTCAGTCACTTTAGAAGCCCACGGTTGACAAACTAATTTGTTTTTTGGGTGCTGTGTGTCACATTTAATGTCCTTTAATGTTTAATGACAGCGTGAATGATACCAGACCTTTAACTCACGTGCGACAGTATGTGACTGTTGCGTACCTAACAGTATCATCAGAGCATCTGATTGATTTCCACTCAAGGTGTAGAATACCACAGTTTATATTAAGAAGAAGTTTTCTCATGTAGTGACAGCAAGTCATAATTGTGAGATTTGGAAGTCATAATTACAGGACCTCTCTGGGGTTTTTTGCACTTGCTTAGAAAGCAATCAAAGCTCTAGACTCAGTTCAATAGCTCCAAACTGAGAACCACTGCTGCATGGTGTAGTAGGGTAAACACATTGTTAGCTGTGAATGACGAGGATCGTACACATATTGTATAATGACTTGATGATCAAAGCCAAAATGAGTAAATATTGCCAAAAACACATTGCAGTAATGAACAGATTATGTCCCATTGAGAGCATTTAAGTGCAGATGGACATGTAGTCTGATTGCACTCAAACTGTGTTTTATTTGAAAAAAAAAAACCCTGAAATGTGTTTTCTTCTGACCGACAGAAAGACAAACAAGAACAGCATGAGGTTTCCGAAGCTACTGTTAATCGCGGCACTGAACATATAAGGATAAGGAAAGGAAGAAAATACAAAATTATACTGTTCGTTCAGTGTTGTTGTGACAGTCACACTTGGGCACCGAAGTTTGGCAGCTCAGTGTGATGTTGCACTGTAATGGACTGTTTTAAGAGCTGACCAACTGCTACTTTGGGGAGATGCTAAGACCCACCAGCCGACTCAGCAGGGCGATCCTTGTCTCACAGATCTGTGGCTATAAAATGGATGCAGACAGTGAAAAACTAGAAAGAAAGAAAATGAATATGAGGACATTTCTTTTTAAATATGAACATTTTGAGACCTAATGTAAAGAGTGTACAGACAAGGTTAACCCCGATTGTGCTGATCAGCCTAACCCCAGAGGTATTGTCACATTTCCCAGGTGTTTTTTGTGTTTTTTTCTCTATTAACCCAATTTTTCATTACTTTGTAAGTCAATTTGTTCCCCATGACTTCATATCACTGTTGTTTTTTTTTTTGGTAACATTTTTAATTTGTTATTTTTAAAAATACCAATTAACCGGGGTCCTGGAGGAGCACATTTTAATAGACAGAACAATTTATTTAGTTTATGTTTGCCATGGGTCCTAATTTAACGTGACAGACGCAGTCAGATTTGGGATGAGGTTGGGGGACTGTTAGCAGTACACACAGATTTTTTCTTATTAAACCAGCAACCAAACTTCTTGAGAACCTCACAAACACAATTATGTTGCTGTTTTATATGTTTGCTTGTATTATTTTATGCAGACTGAGTCCATAACTTAATGACCTATAATTTCAGATTTGGTTCAGAGTGTTATCTCATGCCTGTATTTATATAAACGCATGTAAAGAAATGCAATACCATCAAATAGCAGGACAATGTATGTAGAGCCTAACCTTGACTAACGACTGTAGCAAAACTGTAACACACTGTTAAATCTCTGCTTTGGTGGGAAAAACAATTTGTGCACAATAGAAGTCAAAGATCCCAATAAATATGACTTTATTCAGCTGCCCAAGTAATCAGGCTAAGAAGCGAGTTAACGGTTTGAGTTCACCCAATTGCTGTTCCTTCAGTTTGTGAGCTCCCTTGAAATTTTATTCCTAAATCCACTGAGTCTGTCTGTCTGACCGCTGGTGACAAGCTTCCCCGTGGATCCCACAGAGGATTGCTCTCTCTCTCACACACAAATTTTCTCTCTACCTGCCTCACTATCTGTGTCTGTCATTTTCTTTTCTCTTTCTGACATGCACACGCACGAACACACGTGCACACCTGTGTCCCCTGTGGGTCCTGTTTGGAACGTTACTTTCTTTCCCAGTGAGGCGCCATTGTGAAGCCGCCGAGCCTGAGGGGAGATAGGCCAATTTAACCCTCCCTCTATCGCTTCTTTCTTTCCTTCTTGGGCTCTCACTGCATCGCTCTCTCCCTTTCTCTTGTCCCTGCTGACTTGTTTGTCCCACTGGTGTTTACCTCCTCCTCTCCCTCTGTTTGGCTCAGCATCCACCCTGACAGTGTAAGGCCATTATTTTTCTTTTCTCACTTGTAGCCTCTCTTCTCGCCACGTCCCTCCCCCTCTCTCTCTCTTTCTCTCCCTCTCTCTACTGCACCCACCTCCTTTTCTCTTTCTCTCTCGGCACTCTAATTGGCACGGCACTTTTTCCCCTGTCATCTCCAGTGTTACTTTGAAAGCTGCAGTCAGCCCAGCAGGAGACAGGAGAATGTTCCTGGCCCCCCTGCACCGACAGAGTCCAAACCACTGTTTTAGTGTCATCATTATTCTCGTCTTTATTTACACTACATGCTCCCTCATTCGCCCCTAACGACACTTTTTCATACAACACAGAATCTCAGTCAAACGCACATACAGCGTATGCATGCTTACATTCCGTTTTACGCACGCGGAGAGAGATACAGCATATGCTCGCAAAAAGTACTGATACGACTAGGAAACGGAGGAGGTGAAGTACAGCATATTATTTGAGCTGCGAGTGAGGTGGAGTGTGATAGACAGTACATGATGCTCAAGGAATTCTCTGTACATTTAAAGGTGTAAATAATTCAGTGGCTCCTGCAGTGTGCATATGCATGCTATTACCCAGCTGCAGGCTGCGTTTGGCAGGATAATGCCTGCATGTTCTCCAGAGCTGAGAGCATACTGCCTAGCACTGCAAAACCACTTCACTGCCTCCTCAGAAGCCCCCATATTGAAAATGGCAAGCTGTCTTTAGTTATTCGTGATCTGTTGCATTAGACTTTGTGCTGAGACCTTGCTTATATCGTGCATTGTACCTTACTCGAAGTACAGCGTGTACAATATTAAGAGTTGGACAGGTGCTGTGAAACAATGTGTGAGATTCATTAAGATGCATGATAACTCTAAAATCTTAAGATTTTGGATCTTAGCAAGCAACAACATGCATTTCTCAAATGCATGTGCATTATGATTTCTTACTGAAAAGGGTTTGAGATGACAGTAAAGAACAGAATAGTCCAAAAAGTGAGAGAAAACCCTTTCTCACTGCCCTCCAGGTCTCGTTACTTAATTAGTCTCGTTAGCCAGCTTTAAAGTGGAATCTCCCCAAAGCCTTGCATAGATTTATCAGCAGTAATTGAAAGGTAATTCTAACTCCTGCAGGTGTAACTCAGCCAGTGCTTCAAAAAAAGTGAAGTTAAGAGGGCCAAATGGTAGACAGGCATATTTTAGCTGTGGTAGATTTTTAGAACTATACAGCTTTTTTACTCCCTGTTTTGTTCTTCTCACATGTCTTGATTCAGCGTACATCCTCCTGTCACCATCAACACGTGCTTGTTTCTGCAAAGTCACGTCTTACCACCCCAGTTTAGAACCTCCTCTTTCTCTGCGTTCTTTTTAGGTTCAAATTATTAATGCGGGAGAAAAAAAGAAACAATCCCTGCAACGAGGGAGACGAGAGGCCTACCCCTCCAATAACACCTTTCTGCAATGCGGCCACAGTTGGAAGCCCTAGGCATTTTTCTCTCTCCCCTTCTGTTTTGTCTTTCCGTGCTTCTGCTCATACCCCTTTTATGGCTCCCCTCTCTGCTGTCCTCCTCCCCTCAGCATGTACACATGATTTTCTACCCCCAGGCATGCCTAAGATGCCCCCCGCTGTGAGGAAATGTCAGACGTTTACCACCCACCACCATCCTTACTAAGGGTGCACACTCACACAGACACTCACAAAATGCAAGGGCATAGAGTTCTTGCACGCACAAATATACACTGACACGCGCACACACATATGCCCACAACTTCTAGATGCACAATACAACGCAGGAAATCCCATTAGTCAGAGGGTGTACACCATTGATTTTTACTTCTCTCTGGTTTTGGTAAGATCTGGTCTGGTACAGAGTAGCTCACGCTAGAAAACCCACGGCAGCACCACGGGTTAAGCCGATTACTTTTTCTGGGTAGCAGGGAGACCCGAGGGGTAAAAAGATCCAGTTTTGTTCCCCAGCTCCTTGTGCCCCCACCCCACTCCTTATGCTTTATTCATATGCTCCTGAGGTTCTGACACCGTGGGCTTATAGTTGCATTCATTGACTTGAGCTGGAAATGATTTCAAATTCAGTGGATTACATTTGTGTACACTGAATAAAGAGACAAATGGGGAAAGGGAGCTGGGCGGTTTACAGGGAGAAGGCACAATGGCTCACAAACACCTCGCTGTAAAAATAGACTTCACAGCAAAACCAAGATGATAGCAGTAGCCAGGTTGATAAGCCGATATCACCTTGCTGTTGGGTACATTTAAACACTTAAAGAGCTGGCAAACCACAATAAATGTGCTATCGATAGCTGCCATTTCCCCGCCTTTTGTCCCCGAGCTTTGGTCTGGCATCAGGTGGCTTAATAGAAATGTTTGTTTTGTCGTACTGAATAAAAAATAGATAGTTTTCCCCTAAAGCCCACTTTGTGTAAAATCGAGTAAGAGAATAAAAGGTGTCTATTTAAGATAAAAAAAAAAAAACGAAAAGAAAGTGAGAAAAAAAACCCCATTACAATGTGTCAAGTCATTTTATGTTTGCGTCCATTTCCAGATGGTGGAACGTGGGCCAGCATATGCAAGTCAAACTGAGGGAGAACCGAGGTCTCCCTGGTGTTGGCAACATCGTCCCCGTCGATTGAATCCTCATTATCATCCTTTTATAATTGTTTTTTTCCCCCTCTTCTTTTTTTTTTATCGGATATTCTAATGGCTGCTGTTGCATGTAATTATGTAGCAATTATCTGCTTCCTTGCCTCAAACTGGTGTTCTATTGCTGGAATGCAAAGTCAGATTGTGTCTATTACACTCCCGCTGGCGTGGCAGGCTCACTTAGACTATAGTCAGACCTCCTGATCGGGGACACGCTGAATGTTTGCCTAAACTTCTCCTGAAATCCAAATAATTTCTATCCTTTTCATTCCATTCATCGGCACAGTTTCAGCCACGTCTGCCCCACTTTGCGGTACAGAGTGATAATTAGTCTGCAATCTCAGAGTCAAGAAATCATTGATATGTATTTTTTTCTCCCTCTCTCTATTTTCTTCTCTTCAAGTCAAGTTGATTCTTTGAAGTTGGGGTGTGTATGAAATCACTTGATCTTTATTTCTTTAAGTTCATTACTTATTTTCCAGTTGTGTGCATGTCATGCATTTTTAACAAACCCTTTGAGTTGACTTTGTGATGTGTTACAGCAGAGAACATCAAAGGAATCTCTGTCTCTGTCTCCTTTTCTCGTTCTCCCTCTCTCATTCTTTCGCCTTTTCATCTCCTTTCCCGCTTTTTACAGTGTGAACTGCATGCCCAGAGAGCACTTCTTTCCAGCCTGGATTTTGAGGGAAAGGGCAAAAACAAAAAAGAGAGAGGTATTTACTTGCCATATTGCTTTTTTGTTTGTTTTTTAAAAATCATTTATAAGTCCATTTTACAGTTTAGTGGATGGTGAACACTTAGATACCTCTATAAGACAGATTTCTTTAGCTGCAGTTATAGCTGATACATTGCTTGGACAAACGGTGCTAAGGACAGCGCCGTAACCTGTACTAATCGCACTTGCTTCAGAATTTTAATGATAAAAAAACAAAAAAAGCAATCATTGCTTCACCATTAGAAAAAGTCAAAACAGGAAATTAAACAATCTCCGAGGCTTTTCCACAATTTTCTGAAAAACATGACTTTTTTTCCAACTGATGCAGCCATCTCCTACTTTGCCATCTGGAAATCCTTAGACTCCCACACTGCTCTATCGTAGAAATGCCTGTAGAGAGCAACCTGCTGGCAGACTCTTGCCTCCAGCAAGACTTCACTGGTTGCGCTGTGTGTGCCAGATTACATAAATTGGGAGGCGCACAACTGGATAAAAAGGCACCAAAGTGCACAGCGCACAATTGGCGATGATGTCACTTTTGGTGCAGCAGCAGTGGAGACAACTGCCTGAAAAAGACTGCATGAAGCAATCAATTAAATTTTTCGGTACTTGCCACAGTTCTCCAATGGCAGAGTCGGCACCATAGCAGATGGACTGGATGGGCAACTAACTTTGTGTGGAGCCTAATGCCTCCCTCCATTAGGCTCCACACACTTTGTTATTTTATAAAACACAAATAATAAAAAAGCAGAAGAAGAGTGCTGCCACCTTTACAGCCTACCTACATAAAAAAACACAAATTCTAGCATAAACAACCCCCAACCAGAAACCTGCATATGAACCAGTATGCATAATAACCAGTCTGCTCATGTTGTTTTAGAAGATTCAAGCTGCTTTGAAGGCAGCTTCATGAGCTGATGATGACCTTCCACTTCCAGACAGACATATATAAGAAGTAGCTGACTTCCCAAGCTCTGATTTGCTTTAGCCCATGCACTCCAAAAACCAGTGTCCTCCTCTGCCATGCTGTTATGATTGGTGGAGATTCAGTAAGCTACCATCATGGCCCTCGTTGTTACTACAATGACTTATTTGAGATAATAAGTGCCTATTTAACATTTCCATTAGAAAAATGTGTATCTTAATTTTTAAGGGGGCACAGTGACCTTTTTGGACAGGCTTGGACGCCTGGGGCCCGTATATAAGACCGACACCGTCCATCGATATTATCTGTTGTTCTAGTAACACCTAAATCCGAACTTTTTCATGTGACTGTTTTAAGTTCCATGTACATTTTCATATTCTACCTTAGGCAGCATATGAAAAGTTGTTGAAGATGACAGCACAACCAAAGTTATTGCTCCATCCTAGCCTAATGTAGTGCAAACACAGATATTTTTCATGACTGTGTCAAGATCTGTCTTGAACTGTGTCACCACTGTCCTATAAAAATGACACACAGACATGGCACAAACTGAATGTGACTGATTAAAAACTTTGTACAACAATACAATATTTAAAAATATTTTCTTTTTTTGACACTTTAGGAAAAGCCAACAGATTTCAGGCTAAAGGAATAACATTTACAGTATTTTTACTGCTGTCAAATACTAACATGGGTCAAACCTGATTTTAATATTTAATATCAAATAATGTCGAAATGTAACTGTCAGTTTGACAAATAAGTACTCCACTGCAACCGACTGCTAAGAGCACAGTCTTCGTTAATGACAGACTTTTTCTGTTTTCCTGTGAAGCTGTCGTCTGCAGTATGTCACCCCTCTTTTACCCACATCTGCAAATCTCCCACAAGTGGAGGAGGCGACCTGTATTACATTTACTGAGATCAGCAGCAGACTTTTGGAGTTTAAAAGTCAATAAATATGTGAAAACGACTTAGCTCTGTAACCTGTTTTACAGCATCATGAAGCAGATTTTCTAACTTCCGAATAATCCAGTGAATGATGATCAGGTTAGGGATGATATTTTTACATCCCTCTGTATCAGCCCATCGCAGCAGCTGCAGCATCAGTTAGAAAGTGAACAAATCGTGCACGTAACATTTTGTCAGAGACGCCCTTCATGGTAAGACTTTCTAACTGCAGGCAGACAGCAACCCTGGTGCATAACTGAGACTGAAACAAGATGAATTAAGAAGCTGCAGATCTCACCTCTGTATTTTGCGATGTAAATGATCAGACCTACTTTTGACACTTATCAGGAATACTCAGTCTGCTGTAAAATCTAATGCTCATATTTTTAATTTCTTTTTTATTTAGACAAAGACGGACACAGAAAGAGAAAGGCACATTGGAAGAAGTCTGCAATTATTTTTTTTCCTTTTTAATTTTTTTTTATTGGCATTAAATATTCACTGATTACATGAGTCATTTAACATTGTAAAAATGGCCCTGATTTCACTTGCAAAATCCTAAGATATCAGGTACTTTACAACTTTCAGTAGCAAGTAAAGAAAACATAAACTCTGTGTGTGTGTGTGTGTGTGTGTGTGTGTGTGTGTGTGTGTGTGTGTGTGTGTGTGTGTGTGTGTGTGTGCGCGCGCGCGCACACACACAATAGCTTTGAGCTCTCACATAGTGGTCTGAGTGAGGAGAAGGACTGAGTGAGGAGAAGGACTGAGTGAGGAGAAGGACTGAGATCCTACGGAGAGGACGAGATACTGTGAAAAAGCCATTAGAGACATCAGACAGACTCAAAGTACCGATCTGAAGCACTTGGATGTAAGTAAAACACACACTTCCAGAACAATGACTTTCTTGCCTTTTAGAGCTATTTCCACAGTGACATCACTTTTTTTAAGGGCAGTTATTTTGCAGAGAAGAGTTTGGTTATTTTGGCCTTTTAAATAGTTATTGTTTGTCTCTTTTACTTAGTATGTTGTATTACTTTTTAAGTTGTTAGCTTTTATTTACTTACTCAGGGGCATTTTATTGGTTTTGATAAATAATTTAAATGTCCTCCAGTGTTAGTGTGGTGCGTATTTATTTGTTAACGGTGCAATTATTGTTGTTGCTGATTAAAAAAACAAGAGCTTGCACCATGATGTCACAGGTGTTGTCAGGAAACATACGAGCAGGAGGCGTTCCAATGTACATACAAGGTTTTTACAAAGATGTAACCACTTTATAATTACAGTAATTTTGATTAATAAATGATCCTTTTCTACTTTTATGTTATATATATATTTGTTATATTTATTTATGTATTTATTTATGCATGTTTACACATGATCACTGTTTTATTCAATGATCCAGCTAATCATTTGTGCTATGTTTAATGTGATCAGGCTAAAATACACTGGTTGAAAATAGATAGTTTTTTTTCACCGGATAATTGTGAATTTTCACAGACGGACATGTAATTCAGTTTAAGCACTTTCACTGCTGATGTAATGCTTTCACCCAGTGTTCTTTTGGTCAATTTACATGCACAAGAGCATAGCGCATATAAGACACAGGAGCAAAGATGCTCCATGTTCGAACATTTACATACCTTGCACTTATTCGTGACATATCCAAAAAGCAGTCTGTGAGCGCCACAACACACTCTCTCTTCCATCTGTGCCAGGCCCTTGCCAGACATCTTGTGGCCTGCAGGGCAGCAGGGTGTGGTCTGCCCTCCAGGCACCAGAGGGGTGCCCTTCTCGCCTCAAGGCTCTCAGCAAGCCCAGCTGCGCCACGGATGGTCCCTGCCCCCGGGTACCAAAAAAGTGTGTGGCCTTCCTTTGATTCCTTTTCGTTCACTTGCTGCTCAGCACGCAGAAGTTTTCTTCATAACCTCTTGCTGACAAACAGATTCAAGCTAGCATCTGTGCATGCTTCACTTCACTTCTGCTGCCTGTCACAGCCATGCGGTCATGACTCTGCAGCCATGTTGGATTGTAATACTTTGTAGGCTGATATTTACAAAAAAACAAACAAAAAAAAAACACAGGGACAAATCTTCCTCAGCTCGTGGTTTGAAATAAAGTTTCATCCCCATGCTGCTGGAATATTTTGCACCTATACTTATTTGCAGAAATGTGTGTGAATAACGGTTTTCTGACTGCTCAACAATTTTCCTCACTCTTGGGTTCCTCTCCCACATCATGCTAAGTGCACCAGCTACAGTCTATAATCAACCTTGTAAGCAATTTCCTCAATGCATGCATGTTGGGAGAAATGTGAATGTTAAAAATGGAATGGCTATCTTCAGAGTCAAACTTTTTTTCTCTCGCTCTTTTATTTTTTGGGCTCTTCTGTTTCACTGCCTGCATCTTCTCTTGTTGAATAGAAATTTTAAAATTTTGAAAGAAATGGGAGAAAGGAATGAGATAGCCACAATTAGAAAAACAAGGGCAGAAACGGTTTACTTCTTTTTATGTTTTTATTATTTCAGCCATCCCACCCAGCCTTGTGAAAGAAACATACAACAGCATAATATATGCTTTTGGCAAGTCTTAGCGGTAACCCAGCGGTTTCAAATTTTACCAGACTGTTACATTTCTGTTACAGCTGTAACTGTTAGGCAGCCTTCTGATTGTGGAAGGTGTGCTATGATCATTTATTTCTATCAAACAGACAGTAACTTAGACGTCTGGATAAGAGTGTGTAAAATTTCCAGTTCTCTCACTCCTCAGCTTTGGAATATAGAGCTTTCTATTGTGATCATAGAATCACAATCTTGTCTTAAACTGAAAATGTTGCAGTGTATCATTCTGTGGTGTTGGCATCACAACACTGCAGAATGATGTTATGAGGGCTCATCAAGCCTATTAGTGTCATGGTCACTAGGACACAGAGATGTCTTTTCCTTCATGTTTTAGTTCTGTGCTCCTATAAGTCTTTAGGTTCATTCTGGGTTAAGATTAATTTTGTGTTTGGGCTCCGTAGTCTTCTGTTTGTGTTCAATATTCCTAGTGCCTCTGAGTTTTATTATCTATTTCTCTGGTTCATGGGTTCTTGTGTGATTATGTTATTTAACTTATCTTTTGTGCTGCCTTTCTGTCTCCCCAATCAGTCATGTCTCCATGTTTGTTTGTCTCCTGTCCCTGTATCAAGTGTTAGTCCTGGTCTCAGTGTTTTTTCCTTCCTGTTTTATTTTGATAGTCCCTTATCTCATGTTGTGTCTAGTTTTGCTTCCCCCGTCTCGTTAGTCTGATTTTGTTAAGCTGTGTTTCCTGGTTTTCCCAATCGCTTCCTTTGTCCTTTGTCGTGTGGTCCGTCGAGGTTGTGTCCTCCCTTGTGTTGAGTTGTAAGTCTGAGGTTCCCAGTCTTGTTTTCACATGTTATTTTGTAAATTGTTTAGTTTATGAAACCTGCCTTTTAGTTTATTCCTTTGTGTTTCTGAGTCCTGCTTTTGGGTCCAATCTGCCAGCCTCACAACGTGAAAATTAGTTGCTGTTGCAAAAAAAGTAGTGCCTGAAGCTGCGTTATCTGGAGTTAATGCACTGGTAATATGCTCACCAACATATGGGCAGCCAGATGTTGCCTTTATGTCAATTTTTCCCTTTTCAGTAAGGAAAAAGAAAATCAGATATATACTGTTGCTTACACTAAGCATCCCTAATCCAGTGATATAAAAAAAAAACAATTAATTGTATATAAATCAATTTTCATTACTTTGTTGTGCAGAAGATATTGTGATCTGTAGTGAGAGCAGAGGAGAGCCCGGAGATGTGGAGGTATGCTCTGGAGAGAGGAGTAATGAATGAAAGCCAGTAAAAGCAACACAGAACACATATGTACAGGTGGAACAGTGAAGCTGTAAGAAGGTAGATAAGTTCAGTTACCTGAAGTTAACCATCAAAAACAATGGCCATTTCGCAAGAAAGGTGAAGTTGAGAATGCAGGGAGGCTGAAGTGGGTGGAGATGAGTGAAAAGGAAGCTCTGCAAAATGGTAGTGAGACCTGCTGTGATGTATGGTTTGGAGACAAAAAGACAGGAGGCTGAGCTGAAGATGGCAGAGATGAAGATGTTAGGATTCACACCGGGAGTGACCAGGATGGACAGGATTAGAAATGAGTGCATCAGTTGGACAGCTCAGGCTGAGTGGTTTGGAGACAAAGTTAGAGAGGCTTAGTGTGAGTCGATTTGGACATGTGCAGAGGAGGGATAGTGGATATATTAGACAAAGACTGTTGAATATGGAGCTGCCAAGCAGGAGGAAAAGAGAAGGCCCACATAGAAGATTCATGGATTTAGTGAAGGAGGACATGCAGGGGGTTGGTGCGGCAGAGGAGGATGCAAGGAATACGGTGAGTTGGAGGCAGATGATCCGCTGTGGCAGTATTATGATCTCTATAAGAATAGTTTTACAGGCTTTGACATTAGCAAAACACTTCTTTTTAAATTCTATTTTATCTCCTTTTTTGCCCAACTACCAGAATTCCCAGTTTGCTCTCATCAGTCAACTTGCCTGGCAACAAAATTCCTAATAACAATATTATTTTTACATTTATATTTATTAACCACCAAAGGAGTCATCTAGAAGTCACTGCAGTTCTAAGTTAAGTCTATTCTAAGTTCTTAGATGTTAACTATTATTAAAAGCTAAAAAAAAAAAAAAGTAAAAAAAAAAAATGTTTATATAATTTAAACACCTGGAAATAAAATGCAGTACAGTAAGTTATTGATGTTCAACCACCTAAATCGAGTATTCAGGAGAGCATCTGAAAAATCAGAGGAGTGTTTCCTCCGGCACGGAGCCTCAGCAGCTGTTGCTAAGAGACTGAGAAGTTGTGGGCATAAGTTTCTTTTGGGCACTGTCTTATCAGGTCCTCTCTGTTCTTTTAGCCTCATGTTTCCTTTCTGATAATTCCAAACACAAACATTACTACCACACAAAGACACACATTACATCCATGATAGATAATGGCAACAGTTAAACAAAAGCAAACCACCGCTGCAAAAAGCAATGCATGCATGATGAATATTCATTTAAACTTCTGTTTACAGTGTCCCCTGGATATGTGAATGGTTTGCTCTGGGTGGTGCAAATTGAGGTCACAGTTAGAAATGGATCTTTCTATTTAGTAAAGTATTACCCACAAATTTGAAATATGTAAGTAGAAAAACAAACAAACAAATTAAGGAAAGCCGACAATGTACTTGAAACAAAAAGATACTTACTTAATTATTATATACCTACTTATTTTCTGAATTATAACATATCAAAGACATGGATATGGTAATGTCAAAATAATTTATATAGCACATTTCATTATACAGAAGCTTAATGTGCTTAACAGAGAAGATAAAAACATAACATAAACACATAAAAAAAAATAAGCATTAGCCGGTGTGAATAAAAAGGTTCTAAGTTTGTTTAAGGGTTCTGTGATGTAGTTAGTCTCAGGTTAGCAGCATACTTAGATCCGATCCTAAGAACATTTAAAAGAGTCATGACTGGGTTAAAAAGGGTGATCCAGAGTCAGAAATGTACTCGAAGGCCAAACCATTAAGAGCTTTAACTGTACTAGAAGGATTTTAGATTTAACTGTAATGCACTGGGCGCCAGTGACTAACATTAGAGGTTTTCTGTAGTAGACTTTCCTTAACATGGAGAACACTACCTGGCAGGAGGTGTCCAGAAGCTTTGCAACTACTAGTGTAAGCGTGTTTTACTTTGTGGGCCACTACAATCTGAGAGAACTCTTTTCTTTGACTGTAGATGGTGAAGACATGAAAGAAAAAAAATGTTGTAGGCCATTTTCCCTCCCACCACATATATATTTTGTCAGAATGAATCTGACAAAATAAGCCAAGAAAAAAAGACTGTGGGCCATGGTGTTGGACAAAAGTAGGGCAGTATGTGCCACTGGGAGTATTCTTATGTGTTCTTAGTCTATCCCACTCTGAAGTATTTGCGTTCAAGTTGAAGTAGAATAGAGAGGCACATCTATCAGAAAACACTCGGTGAGATCCATAGCCCAAGGCAGTTCGGTCTGAAACCTGTAAGAACACAAACCGCAGTCAAACTCCTGCTGGTCCTCTAGTCATCTCTTTGATGGGGCTGTGCAGTTAGTACAGCTACATGAAATGTAGTTATTCCCTCACTTCATTAGAATAAAAAAATACTTTACATTCAAGCTGATAGTGGTTTGCAACAATCCTTTCCTTGCACTGTAAATTTGTCTGACTTCAAGATAAAATTATTTCTGCAAAGTGTGAGCGTTAAAAAAAAAAGTATTTACTTTATTTATAAAAACTGCTATTCAGGGTCGATGTGTTAGTAAAAAGCAGTAGAATTTATCCTATTGTTCCTGTTGTGTACATAGGAATTGCACTACTTACATCAGAATGCCACCGTCAGCTCTGTACTTGGGAAATAATATTTAGAAATAAAGGCAAAAAATAAAAACAAAAAACAAAAGAAGATAAATTTTTTACAAAAAATTTTATGAGGCAAAAAACAGACAAAATAGAAGCAAGTATGAGAAGACCGAGTAAAATTTTAACACAAATTTTAAGGAGGAAATGGAGTCAGGAATAAGAGAAAGATCACAGTCCTGTGAATATGAAAAAAGTTTTTCTCGAAATTCAGACACATACCAGTGACAGTGAAGAAAGAGGAAATAAGATTTTGGGGAGGTTCTTCAGAGGCTCTCCAATTTCACACTATCAAATTAAAGTGTCCATGTATCTGAGGATGGATGAGTGATACTCCTGCAAGGTGCTAGGTGGTCTGCAATTCCCATGAATAATTTGAGTGTGTCACTGTGGGCGGTCCCCATAAAGGAGATTGTGCAGGCAGGGGGCCGGGTAATGATAGATATACCTGGTTTCCCTTTCATCCCCTTCTTCACCTTATCATGAGTTAAAAGACAATATGGATCCTAAAGGTAGCTGAAGGAAAAAGCAAGTAATTGGCTTCATTTTTAAAAAGAATTAATCTTTAAATAGATAAAACTGCAATTTTTTTTCTTCCTCTTTAATATTATCCTTCATCGGTGTTAATTTGGTATGCAAATCGAGGCATTTGAGGACAAGAGTTCAGGAGTTCCTCAAACACTCATTTTAGATGTTTGATATTTACATAAAAAATCCAGATATGTAGGTCTCATTGGTGGAAAAAGAAAACTAGCCTGAGACATCGTCAGCACCAGAGAACTCCCACACAGCTTCACACTATCACTTGCTGCCAAGGTGGCAGCTATGGTGACAGGGGCTAAGAGGGGAGCCTGTCATTTGAACAGAGAGGTATGAGAGAGACGACACAGGGAGCAGGGACTCAATAAAACTGAGAGAGGGAGCCAAGAGGGGGAAAAAAAATAAAATGATATAGGGCTGTGAGAGGCATAGTGGTGGTTTGGGATAGAATAAATGGATTAGTAAAAGAAGTGGTCAGTTTTTTTCTTTTTTCATGTCCTTTTAGAGTTCTGTTTAACTAGAGCTTTTACGTGGATAAAAGTAAAGACATCCAATGGGAATTTCCGGGGGCTTTTTTGACATGTTAGGAAAAGCAACAAATGATCCTTCTATCAATACAAAAAGCTTCATATTCCTACGAAGTATTTCCCCCCTTTCAGCAGAGACAACTTCTTGGAAGTGTTTTGCATAATTGTCCACCCATCGTTAACACTGGCTTGCTGAAGTTTCTGATCACTGTTCCATATAAAATTCCTTTTCGTATGGAAGAGCGGTCAAAAACCCTGGAAGAGTCGCAAGGTATTTGAAGGCAGGCTTTTTGTACCGTTTTGTTTTTTCACACATATTGTCCATTTTAAGTACCACACCACAATATTTCAGTAGGATTTACACAGCTCTCCATTTCTGCTGTTTGAGACTTTCCGTGGCAAATTTTTTAGCTTTCTGCTCATCAAGCCTCATTCACACACTGAAATGTTTCTGTGCCCAATCGCTTCACACTAAAATCTGGGATTCATCAATGTTTTCTTACCTGAATTTTTTTGTAATCCATGAATCAATTGAGAACGGCCTCAGGCCACGTGTATGAACAAATGATGAAGGCCTGACGGCCTCTGAAAACTCAAACACGCATTTTTAAACCGAGTACTGCTTCTGCAGTCACTACAACTGCTAATTATTGTTATTTCTTTTTTGGTCCTTATTTAGTTTTCCAAAAGGCCATAAGGCAAGAACTAATTAGACTTAAATGCATGAGAATAACATAATAAATTACTTGTAAACAACACAAAATGCAACAAATGTTTTTAATTAAAACCTGCTGGATGTCATCAGTTACAGTCTGGTTTCCTCAGAAGAACCTTGATATTTGTCAGTTACTCCTTTTCAGTTTTTTAATGAAAAAGTTGGAACATGTGTGATGTGTCAGCCTAAGATGAGAAATTGAGATTAAAGTCTTTCCATTTAGTATTTTTTATATGCAATTATGATGTTTTGAAATACTTTAAATAATGACCAAAAGGCTTTAATAATACAAATTATTACTACTACTAGTAGTAGTAGTATTTTTTTTTTAAAAAAACTTGTGTGTTTAAATTTCCCAAGACAGCCAGGCTTTCATTTCACCACCCCTGTGGTCATAGGTGTGCATGTTTCATGAATCCAAAGGTAATTTTGCATATACACGTTTTCTTTTTTGTTTTTGCACAGAGTAAGAACATTTCTAAGCAGATATTAGTAAATGAGGCCTATTGTCCTTTCAAAATGTCCACTTTCAGTTCAGCTTCATCTTATGGCCACGTGGACTTGCATTGTCTTCAAGCTTTCTTTGATATAATGATGAATTCATAGCTGTTAGGACTGCAGCAATATCGAATCATAGAATTTCTAGAATAGAATAGAATAGAATTCAACTTTATTGTCATTGCACATGCACAGGTACAGGGCAACGAAATGCAGTTTGCATCCATCCAGAAGTGCTTTAGTGATATAGATATATTACAATATATATTAGCAATAATATAGATATGTAAGTATATTACAGAAATGGGTCTATTATGGTATGTTATAATGTACACGGTATGAAGTATGTTGTGAATATTCTATAACTATAGGTATGTACAGGCTGTAGTGAGTACAAGCTATGTACAGGCTATGAACAGGATATAAACTTGAAAAACTGTACAGAATATGAAATAAATAACTTTACAGAAATCTGAGATATAGAGTTATACAGAAATGGGAACTATGCAAGTTGTAAACAGTTGTAGGGTTAAAAATTATCGTATGTACAGAATGATTATTTACAGAGCTATACAGTAGTGCAGTTAAGATAAGTGAGATATGTGGATAATTTCTACAGTATCTATATAAAGTGCTAGTGGTTGTGAGTGGTGGTTCAGTCCATGTTATTATTGTGTGTTTGAGGGTACAGTTGTCCATTGTGGGTGTGTGTATGTTCAGTCCATGTGTTAACGTGGGTCAGATGTCAGGAGGCAGAGTTCAGGAGTCTGACAGCTGTGGGGAAGAAGCTGTTCCGGTACCTGGTGGTCTTAGTCCGGAGGCTCCTGTAGCGCCTCCCAGAGGGCAGGAGGGTGAAGAGTCCATGTGATGGGTGACTGGGGTCTCTGATGATTTTCCCAGCCCTTTTCAGACACCGCTTCCTGTAGATGTCTTTTATGGCAGGAAGTGGTGCTCCGGCGATGCGCTGGGCAGTTTTCACGACCCTCTGCAACGCCTTCCGGTCCGAGGCAGAGCAGTTCCCGTGCCAGACTGTTATACAGTTGGTCAGGATGCTCTCGATGGTGCAACGATAGAAGTTCACCAGGATGTCTGAGGACAGGTGGTTCTTCCTCAGAGTCCTCAAGAAGAAGAGGCGCTGGTGAGCCTTCTTGACCAGCTTGGAGCAGTTGGTCGTCCAGGTGAGATCCTCGGAGATGTGGACTCCCAGGAACTTGAAGCTGCTCACACGCTCCACAGCCGTCCCCTTAATGTGGATGGGTGGATGTGGGTCAGCATTCCTCCTGTAGTCCACGATGAGCTCCTTGGTCTTCTCGGTGTTAAGCAGCAGGTTGTTTGTGTCGCACCACTCAGCCAGACGATCCACCTCCTCCCTGTAGGCGGCCTCATCGTTGTCACTGATGAGGCCAATCACCGTGGTGTCATCTGCAAACTTAATGATGGTGTTGGAACCATCAGCAGGTCTGCAGTCGTGGGTGAAGAGGGAGTAGAGGAAGGGGCTCATCACACAGCCTTGTGGTACACCGGTGTTCATTGTGATGGTAGATGAGCAGTGGTTATCCAGCCGGACATGTTGGGGGCGGTTGGTCAGGAAGTCCAGTAACCATTTGCAGATGAGGGAACTGATGCCCAGGTCTGTCAGTTTCCTGATGAGTTGTGAGGGGTGGATTGTATTGAACGCTGAACTGAAGTCTATAAACAGCATTCTGGCGTAGGTGTTGTTGTTGTCCAGGTGTGAGAGGACAGAGTGCAGTGCGATGGAGACTGCATCCTCTGTGCTCCTGTTCTGGCGGTATGCGAATTGGTGGGGGTCCAGGGTGGGGGGGAGACAGGATTTGAAGTGTGCTAGGACCAGCTGCTCTAAGCACTTAGTGATGATGGGGGTGAGTGCTACTGGGCGGTAGTCATTGAGGCAAGATGGGTTGGAGTTTTTGGGTATCGGGACGATGGAGGTGGATTTGAAGCAGGCCGGTACCACAGCGTGGGCCAAGGACAGGTTGAATATGTCTGTCAGCACTCCTGCAAGCTCCCCAGAACACGCTCTGAGAACACGCCCGGGTATGCCATCAGGGCCTGCAGCCTTGTGGACATTGATCCTGCTCAGCACCGCTCCTACATTGGTGGGGGAGAGAGTCAGAGGTTGGTGGTCTGGCGTCACGTCTGCTTTGGTTGTGGTTGTGGGGTTCCCTCGCTCAAAATGAGCATAAAAGTTGTTGAGCTCGTTGAGGAAGGAGACATCAGAGGATGCGGGGGAGGGTTTGGTGGTCCTGTAGTCTGTGATGGTCTGGAGTCCTTGCCACATGCGTTGGGGGTTGGAGTTGGAGAAGTGTTCTTCTAACTTCTTTTTGTAATGGTGTTTGGCTTTTTTGATGCCCTTCTTTAGATTAGCCCTGGCTGTGCTGTAGGCGTGTGCATCTCCTGACCTAAAGGCGGTGTTGCGGGCCTTCAGGAGGAGACGAACATCCCGGTTCATCCAAGGCTTCTGGTTGAGGTACATGGTGATCCGTTTCTGGGTGGTGACACTGTCTGTGGTTTTGGAGATGTAATCCAGTACAGATGAGGCGTACTGGTCCAGGTCTGTGTGGGTGAACGTATTCCAGTCTGTGTTTTTAAATCTGTCCTGGAGCGCTGCGTCTGTCCCCTCTGGCCACACTTTAATTGTCCTCACAGCAGGTTTCACACGTTGGATGAGTGGTGAATACCGAGGTGTGAGGAACAGGGAGAGATGGTCCGATTGTCCAATGTGGGGGAATTCACAATTCACAATTCATAAGTCGTATGAGGTTTTCCTGAAAAGCTGTTTTTTTTTGTCTGTGAGAGAAGAATCACCACAGCAAAACCAGGTTTATCCTAACACTGCAATTAGTTCCTTGGATCTGAGTATTATTGGAGGCTCTCTATTTTACAATATAAAGTACCTTGAGACGACTGCTGATGTGATTTGGTGCTATATAAATAAAACTGAATTGAATTGAATTCAATCCGAGTCCTGCTTAAGTGGCTGTGGGGACTGGCTCAAACTGTTTCATTTAACTTCACCTTCCAACTGTTCAGAAGTGCAGACAGAAGAATTGAGCTGCACATCAAGAAAGTAAAAAAGTATTAATTCATGTGAATTAATTTTGTGTAGATGTTTTAGCCCTTCTTTATTTTGTGTGTTTTCTATGTGAAAAAAAATCCATGGACAAGATAGAGTTTTTATAGACAAAACATTATAAAATAAAAATCCCTAGAGCACAGGCCCAGAAAGGGATCGAGTTAGGCAGAGCAGACGGGCAGGCGTGTAATACAGTGGTGGAAAGCCTGAATGGGCACTGTTTCAAAAAGGATCACATGCTGCTTGTTGTAAAAGTCAAAAATTTCCATGGGGTGTACTTATTTTTTTCACATGGATGTAGCTCACCATTCAAAAGTCTCACTAAATGTGGTCTGCTTTTTTTCCCTCTGCACTGCTGTGTGTCTCCCCGAAGGCTGAGAGTTGATGTGACTGACAGACAGCCACGGACAGCTTGGTTAGACACACTACACTCATGGGAGGCCACCAAGACTGAAACTGAGCAGAAAGCAATGGAGAAATACAGTGAGGGAGGGGGGAAGCTGACGAAAGGACTTTTAGCGGTCGAAGGAGTGCAAGAGAAATAAAACAAGATAAAAAATCAGAACAAAAAAAAACACTTGACGTGAAGGAAAAATAACCAAATAAACCATAAAGATTGCGTAAGTTTGAATAGCTGTGAATTTGTCAACTTCTTTATGTTCCTGCCCACTAGGCTAATACCTGTGCACATCTTATCAAGGTCATCTTCTGATCTTTTCTCCGTGATGAACATTGATTCAAAAGTCAGGCAAGGATTCAGGCATTTGTTCAATGTGCAGGGGGAAAAACACATTGTGGTGTTCACAGAACTCCTTAATACTTTCTTTGTCCTTTTACCTGACAAAGTGGCAAAGATTCAATATAGCATTGGTCTGGAAACTATTAAATACCCATAGTTGGCTCTCAAAGGTAAGAATCAGTCATTTAAAACATATAAGACTGAGGATCAAAAGAATAAACTTTTATTCAACTTGCTTCCAGTAGGCTCTGCTACATTATATGTAATCTTGTTTCCATGCATTTGTTTGTCAAAAATGATATTTTGTGTTGTTTACAGAGCACATAAGTGAGCAAGGCAGCAAAAATTCAAAGAAGAATGAAGGTTTGTAGCACTTCCCCTACTTCCGAAGTGTATGGAGAAGAGCAAGAGTCTAAGGAGGTCAAGCAACACTTGAAGAATAAAGAACAGCTTTATTACTTGACCAACACATTTTGGTCTGTGGCCTTCATCAAGGTCACGATCACGATGACTGTGATGACAACAGGCAAAAAAAAAATTCTATTAAAAGTCAGATTAAAAGTCGGTGTGCAGAAAATAAGTGTATCTACAAATAGGCAACACAACGCATCAGCCTTTCACCTAGACAAGGTGTGAAGTACTAGTATTGGTAGCTACTTATTAGCAGGTACCAAGTAACTAAGGACTAGGAAATACACTCCTCTCCTTATTTCCAAAGTACTATTTATGCAAAGCATTTTCTGTTTTTCATGGGTTAAAATGAGCAAGAGTAAGTATACCACATGATTGATGATTGACTCCAGTGATTTTGATTTATGTTGCCAACATTTCAGATTATCATCAGTTATGTAGGGACAGAATCATAAACTAGAAGATGCTAATGAAATTTTCTGATATAGAGTATAATATCTTTTGCTGAGAGGGACAGACCATCAAAAAAAGATTTTTCTTCAGTTTTGTTGGGTGAAATCCTAGAATTTTATTAGTCTCTTATTTTGTCCTAATTAGCAGATGCTAAGGAACCAAAACCAATGCTGCCAATCTAGAGTGGACCCACAGTGTCGCACGGGCATGTCAACTAGGAAAACCATTCAGCATCCAGAGCCTAAAACTCAGGGTGAATGATATTCACCCCAGGGGCCCTGCCACTAGGCCCTCTTCCCTGGTAAATGGCAAATAATTCCTGATATACAGAATCTTTTACTTTGCAGAGGAACTGACGAGATCCTCAAAACTCCATCACTACATACAGCACTCACCTCTTCCTGCCTTCAGAAACCCAGAAGTTAAGTAAGCTCAATAGGACTCGATAACTATTGAGGCAGTTTGATAGCTCCCTTTATACTAATGCTTTTGGGTTCTAGAGTCACTAGCACACCAGAAAACAACAACAGCATCATGGCTGCAGCTTATAGAGTCCCATCAGTGGGACACAGGGTCCACTTGGACTCTATGTCAAAAGCTTCCCTTGAAATGCTGTCAAAGAGGTTTTCAGTTGCCAACTCAGTTCCTCTCGTCACCAAAACACACGGCCACAGATGTCACGATGCAATTACAAAATTGATCATAAACCTGCAAACTGGTGACACCTGCTGCCAAGTGCAGTTGTAAAAAACACTGCTGTGCTACAGCATAGTGTTCATTATGGACAAACTATGATTAGCACAGGAGTCTAAAAGCAGATCAACACTTGGGCTCAGATCGGGAATCTCCTCAAGGTTTACTACTATTACCCATGCGAGTGTTGAAGGCCTCCTGGCAATACAGTGGAATTATGGTGAGGTGGAATACACATATCTGGTACGACCCATCCTCATGTACCCCACAAGAAAGGTGATGTTCCACGTAATTACAATCAATTTTAGCAACTTGTGATCGATGCACCAGAGCCTTCACCGCATAGCACATGATCAGTTTGCTTCATCACCCAAAGATGTGCCCAAGACCCCTGGTTACAGGAGAAATGGGTGCTGATTACATGGTGAGATACTCATTGAGGCCTTGTGAATCACACAGTCCCTGTCATCTAGCATCAGTTTGTACTGCAAGATTATTCTAAGTGTACATTACCCCAGACAACATTGTTTCTGTCATAACTCACACATGCAAACTCAGGCATCACGGTAAGATGGTTTGATATATTTCATGATGTATGTATTCTCTGTTTTTATCTCCATTACAGTATGAGATTGATTTTTATTTTTATGCAACTGTGTTTTCACCAAGCTTACGTTTTAGTTTAAGTTAAACAAATTATGCATTGGTCTAGTGGAGGAGTTTAAGTGTCTCTGGGTCTTGTTCATGAGTGAATGAAGAGGGGAGCTGGAGATTGACAGCTGAATAGTAGAGTCACTATTCCTCCACATCGAAAGGAGCCAGTTTAGGTAGTTCTTGCATCTGACAAGGATACCTCTTGATGAGGTGTTCCAGGTATCGGAAAGAGGCTCTGGGGTAGAGCCAGGACAGGAGAGATTACATTTTTCAGCTGGCCTGAGAGCACCCCGTGTTCCTCCAGAAAAGCTGGAGGGGGTGGGTGTGAAGAGGGAGGTCTGGGGTTTAGGTTTCTGCCCCCATGACCAAGTCCTGGATAGGAGAAAGAAGATGGATGGATGGATGGACTTCCTTGGGAACAAATTGTTATATTGTTATTTCATTGTATTCCCAACCATTATTTATTGTATTCATTTTTCTGTTGAGCATATAAAGAGTTGTTAAAGTAACATATAAATGATCTCAAAAATAAACCAAAAAAAGCCCCTAATTATAAGTTATAAAAGCACACATACTTCATTGCAAGTTCTTTTTTCACAAACTGATGCCGAAAGCCTCGAGAAAGGCAAGTATTAAATTGGATAATGTATTTAGCTGGAAGAGAAAACAGAAGTGGACAGGAGGGTGCTAATTTTTTTCTCAGTGTGACAAAGATTCACTTTTGTGACTGAGGCCCTGTGTTCCTTTGTGTTTTTTTATTTCCAGCCTTGACAATTAGCTAATATTTTCACCAGGTTGATATAGCCTGCTTGAAAAATCATAGGAAGAATGCACAGCAACCAAGAAGCATTTCCATATTCAGAATTATATTTACCATGGCAAACCCATGTCACACAAGTAGTTTAGTGTACATACTGTACATATGCTAACATTTAAAATGAGAAAACTGACAAATCTTTCCCTCCTGTACATGTCCATACCAAAGCTTTGCATGTGTTTACATACATTATTTGGATACAGAACTATAATACATATCGCCACACATCAGTCTGCACAAGATTTCCCAGATCACCCACTTCAGAAACCTAAGCTGTAAATCACATTCAGAAATGTGTCACTTTTACAGCCAGTGTCAGACCTTGGCCTCTAATCACCTTTCCTCTGCGTTTCCCTTGCTTCCCTTCATCTCCTTATCAAAGACCCAGCGTTTTAATCCAGCATGCCTCTATGGTCACAATCACTCATGAGTGTCTTGGAAATCCACCCCATCTCCTCTTCAAATCCATGCAAATCACAACATCTAAGCGCAGCGGAGCTTCCGCTGAGACAGAAATATGCACATATGGGGATTGGACAAGTGAAAAGCATCAGGGGGTGCATGTGCACTCCTCCACTTCTCTTCTCGCTTCTCATCCTTAGCAATGTTTATGTCATGCTTCTCTTCAAAAGATCTCATTCGTTCTTTTAAGTCCATTCAATTTGGCACCGTTTGGCAATGTTAGGAAAGCTGGAGACAAAGTAGGAGAGAGAGAGGGCAAGTCCCAGGCATTTTGGAAAGAGAAAATATTGCGCTCGTGATCCAGGGGAGGGGGGGCTGACTAAGCGCTGAGCTTCAGAAAGTGTGTGAGGAGGGTGGTGGTAAATTGGGCTGGGGTGATAGGGGGAGGGGTGTTTCACAGTTAAATCTGGGTGCAGAGAGGATGAAGGATAAGTGTAGGATGACTAGAGAGGATTGACATTACACGGGCATATTGTATGAATGCAAGCACATGCCCACACACACTTTGGGTTTGAAGTAAGGGGCTGAGGTCACATCTGGATTTTAGTTAATCTCTCTAAAGTGTTACAGATATGCATCATGTTTCCAGTGAAATACTGGAATGTTTGACCCTGAAGTGGCAATGCGACGCCTGAGAACTTCTTCACAGCTACAGTTTGCTAACTCAGTGAGGCAGTGTTGCTCTAAATATAAAGCTCACAGAGGACACCCTTTTTTTCCTTGCATCGGTTCTTTTACATTTTCAGGTGTAAGCACTGAATAAATTATGTATTGTGACACCTCAGAATAGTAGCTCACTTTCATTCTGCAAATAACAAGCCTTGTTGTTAAAGGACAGGCCCAAGGTTGTTTCTTTTTCTCTCACTGTAAACTCCCATTACTAGTGCTAGTCAGAGACAGGTTATGCGTATGCTCCAATGCGTCCGTTTGCTTGTTTGTCAGTCGGTAACACACGCTAAACTTGATTAATGAATATAAGGGATATTTTATGGAGCTGCTCAGAGAAATGTTTACATAAAGTATTCCTGAAAAAGAGCCACATGTAACACCATTCATCATCCGAGTAGATGAAGAGGAAAATCAAATTACATTTAGATTAAAAAATGATGAAAGCATATTGTTGATGAGGTGCATTTACAATTCGTTCATAGTATCTCACCCAGACCGGATTACCAACAGAACAAAACGGGCGACAAGCTCAAGGCCACGGACCCCAAGGTGGCACCCGAATGCCAGATGCAATGTTAGGCAGTCGGTTTGCAGCACTGTGATTAATTGTTACTTTGTTTGGAAATATGGTAATATGCGCAATTAATGCACAATACAAGCTGGCATGATAACAGCTCTTAATAGCTGATTTTCAAGCCGTGTCATGCAGGGGACCTTGCTCCAAAATCTAGCTAGGAAACCTTCATTATTTTAGCTGACAAGGTGCATATTGGCCAGTTTAATTAATTTTAACCACACAGTAAACATTACCCATTGTTCTTCTTTGATTTTTTTAAAAAAAAAAAAGAGTTTTAATTTTAGTGTTATCACTCAACAACCAGCGGCACTCCACCTGCCCTTTTTAAAGACACACTCCCTGAACTCAATCTATCATTGAACTAATTCTGTGTTTGAATATACAAAGAACTTCAGAACAGTATATTGAGAAGAGGAACTGGAATTTTCCCTGTGTAAATCAGGCAGTTATAAAAAATTTTTTACAGCACTTGTGAATGCATCAAAAGATGCACACACACACACACACACACACACACACACACACACACACACACACACACACACACACACACACATATATATATATATATATATGTGTGTGTGTGTATGTATATATAATCATCTTGGTACATAAAAGGGAAAATCAATGTCATTTTCTGTAGAGCTGGTTAATATACTAAGTGAGAAAACGCTACATAATATTACAAAGCTCTTGGTAAGCACAGTTAAGTAATTAAAAGACTGAGAGAATGCAAATGAGCCAAATTCCCTTTTTGCTAAACGCGTGCTATTGCGTTAGTTTAAACTTCTGCATCCTAAACTTTGATTTATCTATGATATTACAGATCGGGGACTAACAACACACTCAGGCACATACTGTACTTACAAATACTCCTGACCTACCATACACGGCTCACAGTCTCCACGTGCATGCACACATAAATAGATAACTATGTGCCCACTCACACACACACGCACACACACACCTGTGCTTGCAGCACTCTTATCTGCAGAGTGCCAGATAGGTGCTGTGTGTCCTCTGAACATCCTGATTTCATCTCCTGGCAAAGTGATTGACAGCTCCGACAGCTGGGCTCCATCCACTCTGCAGATATGTGGACAACCCCACACACATGCAGGCACACCACACACACATACAGTACACACACATAGCTGCCTAACAGCAGCAGAGAGATGAAGATGTGGGAGTAAGGGAGAGTGGTGGTGGCAAGAGGCAATGGTAAGGGAGAGAGGACAAACAGGTAGACTGATGGAAGAGAGATCGATTGATTAATTTGGGCATAAATTGGGCAGGTATAGGAAAACTAACATTAAAGGCAAAAAGGTAAATGTCAGGAGACAAGAGAGACTGTGTGGGCAGCTTGCTGCAGACAAATGAGAGGATAATTATCCCCTCGACACATGCGGCGGCGGGCCCTCGGTAATACACACGCACATATCGAAACATGCATTTGCACTGATATACACTTTGAAGAGCAATGAAAGGGCAATTACTGGGACGTATACTGTCGAAGCCCGAAGCTTGAGTGCTTCTAGGGAAATACCAAGCTAGGAGGTGGTGTTTTGTTGAAGACTACCAGACACACTCATCAGCAGACCAGAAGCAGCAAGCTGGTTGGGCAGCACAGATTCATCTGTCAGTTAGTAATCACGCAGCATGACCTTGTTTTCCCTGACTGCTCGGGCTTGTCAGAAACACTCACAGTAACACGCATCACTCACTCCCCTGACATCCATCTTTGCATGAGAGCGAGTGTGGTCACCACGTATATTTGTGTACGACCTATCTCCATCTCTGCCTCGGGAACGACAGCTAGCCCATCATTAACCTCTCCGCAAGATTCCCTGACATGTTTGCTTCCAGCGGTGGCCATTTTCTCTCTATAAAAAGCATGATGAGAAGTGATAAGGTGTTAGGAAGAGAATACAAGTCGGCAACTTGGCTGTGCCCTCAGAAATTACCCTTTAAATGCGTGTTAATCAGCGGCGGTCGTTCAATGCGGGAACACATGTGCAACAAAGCCCCAAGGCCTAATTCAAGTCTGCAAACTTAATAAAATTTTATAATTGAATATTTCAAATAAGCAAATAAATTGCTGTTTGTTTTTTTTTTTACACAATAATTAATGTTTATTAAAAGAAGGTCATACAGTATGAAATTAACCACGCAACTGTTTATGTCGCATTCTGTTTCAGAATGTACACATTAGTGTACTGAATGCATTCACTGATTTAGTTTTACCTTAATTATGTCGCCATGTTTGCAAAAACAGGAACCCTTAAGAACATTTCATCTACAGCGCTAAAGGTCTGCTGAGCTGTGCTCATGCTACCTGCTGAAAATCAAGTTTCTTCTGCCTGGTTAGGCATTGCTGTTTGCATTGTTTAACATTTTCCTTTTGCAGGTTGGAGAGATGTGAAGGGATGTTTGCAGTGCTGTATAGTGTTTCTGTCCGTTGGGCCAATGAATTTGAAGTAATTTGTCATCTCCATCCCGCAGAAGTCACAGACTGGATTGCCATCTTTATCCAATCTCCTTCATGAGTTCAAGTCAGGTGATAATTTCAAAATGTGAGGAACAGCTTCATTGCTTTAATTTAGGGACTTTAGTGTCAGTACGACAGTAACGTGTTACGGCGCTGCATTGCAGACACCTGATTTCATGAAAGTTATGTGTTACTATGTAACAACTTACAGCTGATACCGGTGAAGCCCCAGGGATGCAAAAGTAAATAAAATAGGTGACCCAGCATTTTAAAGGCAGGCGCAGCTTATTGTTAGTGAACACAGACTTACAACAGCGTTATTTGACTAAAGAAATACGATATTAAAGCAGCTCTGATATATGTCATCAATAAAAGAGGAGAATTTTAGCTGCTCGCCTCAGTATGGTAGCTTCGCAAGAGTTGCTTATCCACTACCTCATTTGTCACTGCCATCTCTGCTGTTCCAGTAGATAACAACAAACAAAAGGAGTATTTAATAACAAGATGAGTGATAGGCTAAACTGTTGGCTGCTGCCACTTTCTATAGTGCGTCAGGGTTTATTTAAATATTTTAAACTATCACAGAAGCAGTGTCCTTTAGTCAAGGCAGTATTTTATATATCTTTAAAAGCTTTTTTATAAATAAAGTTAAACTTCATTTTGTTTGAGGAAAGGAAATAGATTCTGTGGCTTAAAAAGATTCAGCTTTCTTTTCTCATTCTGTGGTTAAGCGTAAACGTCTGCTGTAGTTGGAAAGCAAGTACACCTACCTGACAACAGCATTGCTCATGTGTAAGCAGAAGCTGTCAGTGCTCGTAGCCTCACCCAGGTAAAAAAAAAAAAATCACTAGTATCAATAGCTGTGTCCAAAAATAAAACAGCTTCAAACAGACTGTTGAGGTTAGAGCCTTATGAGATTGATGTATTGTCTTGCTTAAAGCCACAGACACTTATTGTCACTTGACAAAAAAGCAATGAGTTCGACCCTGGGCTCGTTCTCTGCGAGGAGTCTTTGGCTAAGACCATCAACTTGTAGCTGGATAAAGTGTGGAGGCTGTGATAAGACTCGAACACAGCAGGAGGGCCTAATCCAAACCACCTAACTCCTCCGATGCTGAGCTGCACAACACCATGGAGATGATTAAGCGTGATTCCTCAAAGATAAATGTTTTCGCAAGAGATTACTCCCTGCTGGTGCATAGCAGAGAAGTTAGCAAGCTGGCTTAGAGAGCTCCTAAAATATATCATCTGTGCATCAGGCATCCTCATGTGAAAGAATTTGTCACAATTGACAAGCCTGCTGATGGGGTACAGTAAGAGACAAGGCGGACTGATGTTTGAGTCACAAAAATGCCAACAATTTTCATCCTGCAGTCAAGCTTTTTTTTTCTTTTTGAAATCTAAGCTAAAATTGTCCTATATTTCCTTTCATTTCAGGCTCTCTATATTTTTGTGCCAAACTAAATTAAGGGCAGAAACTGTTTTTTCTCTCTCTCTCTCAACATGTTCTGAGACATTTCCACACACACTGAAGTATAACAAAGGCCCATCACACTTCATTTCCTCCCACATTCAGTCTTGTGTACTGCTGTTCCTGTAGCTGAATCGACATCACGGCAGCCTGAGATAACACAGTGTTGTGTCAAGATTATGTCCTCAAGTGTAATTTTACTCTGGCTGCTGCACTGACCAAGTGCAGCTGCAAAGCTGGACGGGCGTGTGTGTGTGTGCGTGTGTGTGAGAGAGAGAGTTATTTTCCTTTCACAGTGTTGGGGCTACACTACATTACAGCAATTGGCACTCTTTATTTTCTTTCCGGAGGAACAAATGCAAGAGGACATTACTGCAACAGTCTACCACATGCTCATACACACCTGTATAGCAGGTATGTTCATCACAGCTGGGTCTATAGCTGATAGCAGCTGATATTTCTAAGTGGCATGCACATTTGTACAACTTACTCCATTTACACGAGCACTGGTGGATTCTTTTATATAAAGTTTTTTTCTCTCATCCACATATTTGCATGATAATAATGATTTCATTTCATTTATTTATAAAGCACGTTTAATAACAACAGGGAGCTGACCAAAGTGCTGTACAGAGTAACAGTTAAACAATGACATTGACAACAACGACAGGTAAGAAAATTAAAAGAAAATTAGGATAAAAGAATTGGTAACTCTCATACAGTTTCGAAAGCCAGAGTAAAAAAATATGTTTTAAGATGTGATTTAAAAAGAGTAACAGTTGGGGCCTTTCTAATGTGGAGAGGTAGATCATCCCACATTTTCGGTGCCACAACCGTAAATGCCCGATCTCCTCTATGAACCATCCTAGACTTATGTAAGGTAAGGAGCAGGTGATCGCTTGATCGAAGGGCTCTAGAGGGCGTATAAAGCTGCAATAGGTCAGATAAATAGTCTGGTGCCTGGCCAATTAGCACTTTATAAGTCAAAAGTAAGATTTTGAATTTAATTCTAAAACACACTGGAAGCCAATGAAGGGAAGCAAGCACCGGAGTAATATGTTGGTGTTTCTTCACACGAGTCAAAAGGCGAGCTGCAGCATTCTGTACAAGTTGGAGCCGGGCCAAGCTGGACTGACTGACACCCACATATAGTGAATTGCAGTAATCCAGTTGAGATAAAACAAACGCATGAATTGCTCGTTCCAAATTTCTAAAAGATGAAAAAGATCTCACTTTGGATAGGAGCCGTAATTTTAAAAAGGATCGCTGGACAACTGAATTAATTTGTTTCTCGAATGTAAGGTTGCTATCCAAGAAAACCCCCAGGTTTTTTACACGCGTTTTAACAGCACATGTTAGGTTGCATAAGTCCAAATCTGGGGCATTGAAATTACAGCTCAGTCCAAAAATAATTACCTCAGTTTTATCCTCGTTGAAGGTAAGAAAATTTGAGGCCATCCAGGTTTTAACTTCGTCAAGACATTTGACTAGCGATTCCATGGGCGTGGAGGTGTTTCTATTAAACCGAAGCAGATGTTATGCTTCCTAAAGATTAGGCCTAGGGGCAACATGTAGATTGAAAAAAAGAATTGGGCCTAATACGGAACCCTGCGGGACACCACAAGTAAAAGGAGCTGGGGAAGAAATAAAATCATCAAGGCTCACGGAAAAAGTCCTCTCGGAGAGGTACGACCTAAACCATTCCAAGGGGATATCTTTGATACCACATTGCTCCAAACGGGAGATCAGAATGCTGTGGTCAACAGTATCAAAGGCTGCAGTTAAGTCTAGGAGCAGGAGCAGCTGGGTCTCCTGAGTCAGTGATTAATAAAATATCGTTAAGTATTTTTACTTGTGATCACCTTGTGTTGCACATTTTAAGACTAGCTTGCCTTTTTATAAGCTAATGGTAGGCTGTTATTGCTAACATTTGGTTGGCTGTATTCACATATAGTAATATGAAGTGTTTTACTGTAATGTGACAAAGATGAACAAGACTGGGGCCACACTACCTTTTCCTTGCTGTCACTAGTGAAAGCAGGACTGCAATGTGATCCTCTGGTTTGTGATAGCCCAGCGCGTGTGAATTAGCAGAATTATAAAAAAAAATACAATTGTTGGGGATTGCATGCTTTTAATTGGGAATAGATGCCTCAGGCCAAATGTAAAATTAAAATATAAAATTATAAAATAGGAACTGAAAAAACCCCAAAACCCTGTCATACACAAAAGGCGCTTATTAAGGAAAAGGCCAAAACGACTGCGGTCTGTCTGTGCTAGTGCCTGGCAGCATGTCATGTTGGTGCAGAGGGACCTCTGTCCTTATATCAGCATTTAAGTGTAGTCAGCACTCGCAAGTGGGTTTACTGAGCTCACACAGCACTGCAAAAATGTTGCAAATTTAATAAAGAAGTGAAAAAAGTTTCTGGAGACAAGAAAACAAATAATTTTTGTTCCGTTTTATCTATTCACACTTAAGCATGAAATTACTTTATGTGTTATAATGAGCTTCTTTTTAAAGCAGTACAAAGTGGGAGTCTAGCCAAAGAAAACCCGTAAAACAATCAAAACCAAAAAAACTAAACAGAGAAACAAAGGTATTGTATCTATTGACTATCTTGCGATAGCGAGAGATCTGTGAGTGTGAGTGGATAGTGTACAGCCACAGTATGCATTGGTGAGCTCTCTGCTCTGTGTGTGTCTGCCGGTGTGAATTTGTATGTGCGTGTGTGGTCCTTGTATTTGTGTTTGCCTCCATGTGAGCCCTAAATGCCAGATCTTCAGACTTAATAGGCCCCCATTAAGAAATTATCTCTGGTGCTTTTGTGCCTTTCCACAGAAAAATCTAACTATCAATTAAGTGGTTGTGTGCCTAGATGGCCCATTTGCCTGCCTGTTGGTAATTATTGGTTTTCTCAGTGTTTCTCTCTTCTCAAGCCGGCCCTACTCCTTTTGATTAGGCTTCTCCAGAGTATTACAATCCACAAACTCTGTCACTCTTTTCCGAAATTAGCTGTCATTCCAGCCGCAAGCATTTTTCAGCATGCCTCCAGAGAAGGAAATCTCAGTTGAACCACACAGATAGGACAAATAGTATTAGTATTTCTGTGCATGTAAATAGTCCTAAAAATGTCATCACATATTTCATAGTTTGTTTTTTCAAATTAACATGTATTTCCAGTGCACACAAACAGTTAAATTGTGTCTCAGACACAAGAGTTAATTATCACTGTTTGTCTGTGTCAACCTTGTGGCAACAGAAGTGTCTTGAATTTTTTTTCTATTATATAGCACATACTTTGCACAGTAATCAGTGTGTTTTCAGATTTATCTGCATTTTGCTTATTAGGATCTTATAAGTGTTTAAATTAATAAAAAAAAGGCTAAATAGAGTTAAATCTCTCCAGAGATGATACTTAGGGGGTGTAGAGGCAATTAGTTTTTTTTCACCTTACTAAAATAAAACATTATTTTAAAACTGCATTTTCTATATACATTTTTTTTTTAGTTTTATCTTCTAGTATTATTAATTTTTTAATGATCTGAAAAATGTAAGACAAAGAGGAAAATAAGAGATCAGTAAGTGATGAAATACTTTTTCACAGAAGTATAAATGTGCCTTTTCTGGCTAATCATATTTAGTTTCATTTCCAAAGTTGTTGTCATTTTGGGATATAGCAGTGTGGAAGAATCAAATGTGCTTCTACTCCTGATCATTTCCAATTTCATACTTCAACTCCAAACTTACAGGAAAGTCACTGTTTCTCCTTATTTCACCAGTTCTTATACCCCTGACACTAACATTTCGTTGTACACCTGCAGAAAAAAATAATAAGCTAAAACTGCTGACATTTTTATCAGCATGATTGAGACCCAGTATATAGAAATGATGTTAGCTTAATTATTACCATACACAGGAGCTTCTAAATGACGCAGCACAGAGTGAGGTGGTGGGGGGGAACAAGAACAATGCACCTGCGGCTAAAGGAAAATTAGAATATTTGATCAGAAATAAACGGCAGAGAAGTGACTTATAAAACAATGTTCAGGATATTCACACACGCTGGTGTGAAGTCATGTGCCCTAGTGCAGATGTATGACACTTCACAGGCACTGTTCTACCTCACCTAGCTCACCAGTGTCCTGTATATTAAAGGCAAAAATAAATATTTAACACATAATAGTGGCATTCCACTTTTTAAACAACATTTTATACAGAATAACCTCATAAAAAATATTTTTTTTTTTATTTTTAATTACAGTTTCTGCTACAGGTACTGTAGCTATAATAATGCAGTACAATGTATATGTAGTTTATACTTGAAATCTGCAGAACAGTGAGTAACTAAAGCAATAAAATAAATCTTATGGAGTACAAAGGATGATAAAGTTCGAGGCTGAGATGGTTTGGGCATGTGCAGAGGAGGGAGAGTGGATATAGTGGACAAAGGATGCTGAAGATGAAGCTGCCACATAGGTGGAAGACCTCAGAGGAGGTTCATGTTGTGAAGAAGGACATGCAGAAGGTTGGTGTGATAGGGTGAGTTGGAGGGAGGTAATCAGTTATAGCGACACTGAAATACAAAGTATATTTGCATACAAAATACAGTGTAGTAGTAGAAGAAAACAGCATACAATATAAATACTAAAAAACAACAATTAAAACTGCACCTAAAAGCCCTTTGAGTAAATGCACCAACTTACATTCCAGCAGTGATCCTGCCCATGCTCTCATTTAGTAGTGCTGAGCATTGTATGATTAATAGTACTCAAGTCAAATGGGGCACAACTTCATGCTGTAGCCTATAAGAAAAAATGTGAAAGAGGCCACTTGTGTTAATAAACAACATAAAACTTATTCAAAAGACGCTTGCTGCAGCAGATTTCACACAACCATCCCCAGGATTTCTGTCTCTTCCTGCTCTCAAACCATGGATTTTTCACATGTTAGGCAAATATATTAACAATTGCACTGCTAGGACACACCTTAATGCATATATATATATATATATATGATACATAATGATCCTAAACTTTCTCCAGGGGAGCGTGCATTCAATTTGCCTCACCAAACTGATGTAAAACCTGATGCAAGCTAGCTCATCTAAGTCATTTTAATGTTATTTTTACTACCGTGTCAAAACTGCAAATCCCACAAGTTCAAAACTGTTTGATGTCAACTTTTTAAAAAAACATTCTTTCAGCTTTAAAAAGCACTATTTAGCTTTAGAAAATGAACAGAGACACAAGAAATTCATTACATCAAAGAATTCAAAATATGTAGCTTCCACAGGGCAGCCACAGCATGGAACTGGCACGCTGTATAGTTTGCTTATTTCTTACTAAAATGCACTGACAGCGTTAGTAAAACAATGAGCAGAGCTGAGGAAACTCATTCCAAATTTCTGATTAATTATGAATACTAACCATAAAATGAATATCCACAGTAATTCAGTAAAGGCTGCAGTTTCGCCTCTTTCGGCAACGCCTGTTTGAAATCAGCTGACAGGCGTTACTTATTGCTGTGCTTTGTCTACCGCTGCCTGTCAAGGTCAATAATTGTGATTCAGGCTATTCATGCTCCTCTCCAATGTGGTCGCCTTTCATGTGAGGACAAGGAGTTATTTTGAAGCCTGGGAGAGACGGGGGGGGGGGGGTCAATTGATTTGGAAGATACTTTTGCTGATTACAGCCATCACTCAGTGTCACAATTATCAGTGTCATCAGCTCGTCTGCAACACATTTTTGCTGCATCCTGGGACAGACCAACGCCCTCTGTGTGTGTCTGTGTGTGTCTTATGCGTGTGTGTGTGTGTGTGTGTGTGTGTGTAAATGTGTGTGCTCGCAGTCTCCCCACACTATCTCACACACTCCCAATTACTCTACCTGATTGGATATATGCAAATTGGACCAAAATTAAAAGCCACCTGCAAGGGGACCCCTCATGGGACAGTTTTGTACACACACATACACGCGCGCACACACATACACATATATATACATCACGCAGTTCTTCAGCTTTAACCTTCAAATGCCCCAGTGGTAGGTAAACGTATCCATTTTCATTTCTAATAAACCAATATGTACATGATGCAGATGTAACGATGCTATATGGCTCCCTTCGTACCGATATAAACCAAGAAGAGCTTACTTCTTTCTTCATCTTCCTGGTTCCTCTCACAGCATTTCTTTTAAGTATATTCATGTTTTTATTCCTTTCATGGTATGCTCTCTCTCCCCATGTATCTCTCTAATCCTATACTGTATCTATGCATCTGCCATCTTCTCTCAGTGGTCAGGGCATCCAGTTGTGCTACAAATGACCGCTGCCCCACTGTGACCAGCAGGCCCTTCTCCTCTCCTTGCCATTCTTTCCCTCTTATCGACTCTCATCTTCCCCAGCCTTCATGTTGTCTGTATTTCAAAATCACCTTCTCTTCTCTTCTCTTCTCTTCTCTTCTCTTCTCTTCTCTTCTCTTCTCTTCTCTTCTCTTCTCTTCTCTTCTCTTCTCTTCTCTTCTCTTCTCTTCTCTTCTCTTCTCTTCTCTCTTGGCCTTCAGAGAACGGGCAAGTTGAGAAATCTCTTCTCTCACACAGGTAGCCCCAGTAAATCTCTCTAAGCTCTGCCTCCCCTGCCATACCTTTAGATTGAAGGCCACCTCCAAAGGTCACTGAGCAGAACTGATCCTCTGTATTCTCTTTATCCCAAAAGGCAGGATGAGACTGGAGAAGTGGGGTGGCCTGGGGCAGGGACTAAGATAGGAAAACAGAGAGAGAAGAATGAAGTGAGAAAGGAAATGGGTAAGAAGTAGTTAGGGCATTGGAGGTGATGGCAGCAAGCAGAGAAGGACGTGGGACAGGTAGCTTAGGACATGGCAGGTTCTGGGATACAGCCCGAGGTTAAGAAGAAACCAGACATCAACAGATGTAGGGTGCATGAGTAAATAAAGGCAATACAGCAGGAAATTAAAGTAGAAACCATTCCAAAACTATATACCAGATGTGGGAAGACTCTTTCCTTAATTCAATCTTCCAGAAATTAGTGATTACCTAACACATTCTTCTTTCTCCGGTGGGCAACTCAAAGTCAGCACTGAAGTGGAAGAAAAGAGGGCTGAAGAATTAATTCAAAGACAGGCAAGGGGGCAGGGATGCAACACAAGTGCAGCTGTGCTTGCCAAATATTACTCCCCTTACTGCCGTTTTATTTTGACTACCGGCATACTGAGCTCTAGCATGCAAATGCAAGCGCACGCGCACACACACTGACACACAGCAGTGCAATGATAGGCTTTCTGCCAGTTAGCATAGGAAACAGCAAGATAAACAATAGCACTGGTTTATGTATGTATAGTATTTAATCTTTAGATGTAGCACACCGCTGTGTAAATGACTGTTTATGCCTTTGTGTTTGTGTCCATTAAACAGAGACACAAAGGGAGAAGGAGGCGAGGGAGAGAGTAAAGTGATGAAGACAGTTTAATAGCCCCGGCCTAAACAGGGATGAAGAGAATAGTCCTTTATGTGTAGTCTTCTATGAGATATTTTTCTCTCTTGGAAACCCTTAGTCCTTGCTTAATTTCCTGCTGTCATTGGTGCTAATTATGTTTGTTGATAGTTAATTGGTTGTGAGGCATTCTTAGCATCTTTACATAAAGGAAATAGTTGTGTTTGTGGGTGTGCATTGCAACATGTGTGCGCTGCTGTGCACACATTCATGACCGTGTGTGTGTTTGTGTGTTCAGGCTACTGGTTGAAGCTAACGATGTCAGCTATTGCATCCATGCTTTCATAAATCTCTGTCCAGTCCCATTCACTGTCTTCCCATTTACGCACCATCTTGCCTCGGTAATTTCTCTCTGTAATGAAAGTTCCTCTGCCCATCAGCGGCTGAAAATGATACTGGAAATATTAATAAGGGGCCCTTTTTAACCAAATTACATTCTATCAGAGCCGAGATTAAATTAGCAACCGCCAAGGTGTGTAGGAACGGGGCTAATGGAATTGGATGACAGCTTCCGTCAATCAACAAACGATTTAGGCCATTGCCTATCCGACCTTGTTCCACCCACCCTTATCGTCCTCAACGCACACACATGGAAATATGATCGGGTCTTCGAGTGGACACAGGATGTTTGGTCTGCCCCAGATTACTCACAGAAACATTGTGCACCTTGACTGTTACTTGCAGCAAGTGGAGGGAATCGTGTGGGCCTTCAAATTCCAACCCAGAGTTTAACAATGCAGTCTGTTATTAGATTCAGAGGTCTAAATGGTTTTGTTAATGCCACAGTTGACCCATCGTGCTGCATTTTAATGTAAACCTGAAGATTGCCTCAGATGGTTTAAATACATTTTCCTCCCACACCATATCTCTGAAAACAAACATCCAAGCAACACTGTGACCATTATACTGCAGATACTGGCTTCAATGAGGTACATTAAATAGGGTCTGCAATGCATTTGTACAGCAAGAGCCATTCAGAGACAGGCTCATCAGAGATAAAGCAGCGGTGTGTGCATGTGTGCGTCTGTACTCTTACCAAAACAGTCAGGTATAGCTAGTGATACTGATAAGAAATGTAGCTTGTAGTAGTATGAAAAATGAATCAGACTGACTGGCTCATCAGGATAACAATTTCTTCTATAAATGCTGTAGGATAGTGACTTTTTATCTCCTACTGTGTATTTCTATAAGCTGGATGGAGACCGGTAACCCTTTCTTCCCTTCAATTCCTCATAATTCTGTTTCTTTGCCCCACTAGTATATTCTCTTTATTCTCTTTAACACATTCAGGAGCGCGTGCACACACACACGCACACAAACGCACGCATACACTTTCTTTTTGTCTCCCCAGGTGTGCACTGGGCCAGGTGTATGTCTTCACGGGAGCTCATCACTGCTCTAATGAGAATGATCACTGCTCATCTGTCTTCATCCACATCCAACAGAGAGCACCTGCTACTATCTGTGTGAGTGTGTGTATGTGTGTGTATATCAAATAATATATACGGTAGTGTTCAATTCACTGCATATATAGGTAATATTCACTATGCATATTGGTTATGGCTATAATCAAGGTGGACTCACATGACTAAATCACAAACGGCTCTTGTTTTTGCACATTCAAATCTAACTGCGAGAAGCTAATAATCACTTGTGAACAGACTTTTTTGAAAAATTGCAAAGGCACTGAGAAGTTCTCCACAGGAGCAAGCTTGTTCTGATTTAACCCTGTACAAGATTCTCCTTTGTTGTTCGCAACTGTCAGCCAAAAGGGTTTGACGTCAAATGTCTTATTTGAATAAATCAAACTCCAGCAAACCGTGGCAGAATTCAGATTTGCTACAAACTGTGAGATGCATCTCTGTGTAAAACATCTTAATACTCTATTAGGACACTGATCACAGTCAGACTAGCTTTTTTCAGCTGAATGCTAGGGTTTCTGGCATGAATAAAGTCGGTTTGATTGAAAACAAGACAAAAATAAAGAGTCCATCAGGGACCCAAGTATTTATCAAGTGGAAATCATGCATTTTCTGTGTCAAGACCTGTCTTTCATAATTCTGCTATGTATGTCTATTGTCAGTTTACTTTGTACAGTGTAGCCCATTCTAACTTACTGTAAGTGCAATACCACAAACCTAACCCTCACACTCCTCTTTGGATCTTGGAGTCCAGTTCTGCAACCGCCAGCTTACCATCACTAAAAAACATGAATAGGATGCCATATGCGGCACCATATTCGTCTTCTCGGCTTGCACAGTCTCGGTCGTTGTGTCCTTGGGCAAGACACTTCACCCGTTGCCTACTGGTGGTGGTCAGAGGGCCCGGTGGCGCCAGTGTCCGGCAGCCTCGCCTCTGTCAGTGCGCCCCAGGGTGGCTGTGGCTCCAATGTAGCTGCCATCACCAGTGTGTGAATGGGTGGATGACTGGATGTGTAAAGCGCTTTGGGGTCCTTTGGGACTAGTAAAGAGCTATACAAGTACAGACCATTCTCCATGTTATTCCCACATGTAGGGTCTACATGCTTGCAAAACCTTGTTCCATTTGGCTTGATCAACGGTTTCTTCACGGGCATTGTTCGCTTGTCACATGTCTTCTTTGATTCAATCCAGACACTGCTTCTTCAGCCTTCTTTTGCTAAGGCTAAGCTGCATGGCGGTCTTGGCCACAGAATCCTCTCTGCTTCAAATCTCGTGTTCGTGTCATCGAAGTCTAGCTTCGTGCATCATGGGCACTACCCCCATTTAAAGTAGAATGTCCTCATTCATTCATACAGATTTAGGCTCAGGTCAAACTTGATGCTGCTATGAACTATTCGATACTCAAGTCAGCATCTCACCCCATCTGTCACCGGTAAGTTCCAAAAGGTCCACCTTTCCCAGCCACCACCACAAAGAGGAGGTGATGGGCCTTTGACAAGCTTGTGACAGCACCAAAACAGTAAAAAAAATTAAGTAGATAAATAAATAAAACTGCAATATTTGTCACCCTAGAATGAGAAATTGCATCAGAGAGACTGCATTATTAACTTCAGCAGTGGAACAGTCCCAAAAGAGCCTGGGACTACTGAAACAACTAAGACTGAAACAGTATATAAAATTGGAATTTGAAATCCTGATACTCACACAAATTTAGTCAGGCTGTTGTGTTCATTGCTTGTTACATTTATATACAAGTTGTCGACGGTAGAAGTCTTCCACATCTCGTTTTCTCTACTTCAGGTGTCACAAGGTCATGTTTCCTCTTTAGCTTCACTAGGCATCGCTCCCTTTGAAATACAGCATGCTTTGGCAGCTTTGAGAGCTACTTGACTTTGTCCAGAGCAATCCTGAGTGTGTGCATGCAATTCACGGGTTAAGAATTTAATGACCACATCTGCTCTAAGCCCATTTCAATCAAGAGGCCTAGTGGGACCCCTTCCCTTTTGATTTTTTAAAGGCCTGCACTTCAAAATATGTTTACTTAAAACTGATCTGTGAAAGAAAGCAAAACAACAGAGATTGTATTTACCCCCAAAGGCCACATCAATTGGCTATTGTCAAAGTCTAAGTAGATTTTATGTAAAACTCCAATCCATGCTGTTAGTATTGACCAAACGACAAAATGCTTGTTCATTTTTTTCTCAATCCAATTAGAATTCTTGTGGCTTTCTGACAGCTCGTTTATATCTGTGAGTGAGTGCCCAGTGCTGAATGGGTAATTGTGCAGTTGGTGTGTGCTTGCTATTGTGTGGAGAATCTTGTTACCTGAGTTTGTAAAGGAATACAAACCCAATTGATTTAAATCTGAGATTAACAAAGTAACACAAGGATGGGCTATTGATTGCTTTCTATGATCAAATGAAATCAAAGGTGGCGTATGAAGCACTCGGAGGCCTTCGTTGTGTCCTCTCTTTTTTTGTGGTCAAATGAAAGTGCACCATCTTCCAGATGTAGATTCATTGACTAATACAAGAGTCTTTCTGCATGCTCTCTTGAAAATATATATAGCATCATAAAAACCCATTTTCCTCAAGTTGTCCACCAGAAACTCCCTTTTGTTTTTGTCTGAAATCAACATCAGCAATTTCCCAGTAATTGCATGTCTTGCACTTGTCAGTATCCCCAAACAGGGTCCTGATAAACCAACACCGACAACAGAAAATGGCAGTTTGATCTTCATTCAAAAGGTTGTTTCCTCTGGCTTTGTCAACATGCCATCTTCCTGTTCAGTCAGTTGGTCCTCCAGGTGTACAATGCCTGCTTGATTCTGAGACATGAGTGGCAGTGACAGTGATGGAGGGAAAAGGTCAGATATGACACAGTAGTTATGGAGTGGGAACACAAAGAGCACTTTGACATTTCTGGGCAAATTTCATGCGCTGCATTTTAATCATAAGGGATCAGGAGCAAATGACTTGATCAGGGCACTTTAGCATCCCAGGTGGTAGATTTAATAAGCAAACAGCAAAACTTTGGATTTCCTCTTGAGTAAGAACCGCATTACAGTTTGTGCAAATGCTCCAGTAACACCTGTTGGGAAAAGTTGCTAGTGCTATTAAAGAAGGCACAGAAGGTGCACTGCCTTGGGAGTATTAACAGCTGTAGGTGTAGACAAACAGTTTAATCTTTACCTAAACCAAAATGGTATTTGCCATCACCTAAAGAAATAGAGCCCGACACTCTTATATTTCATTTTGTCTTGTTACACAATACCTGCAGCAATGATCGCATTCCAGTGGGATGTTTAAGCTCATCTTCAGACTAATGACTGCTAAGTAGCGAGCAGAGTATGGAGGAAATCATAATTTGTTTTACTTAATGCATACATTCTGCTTGCTGCCAGACTAAGATGACCCTTAAGGCTGATGATGTTGTTCAGCCTCCAGCTGCCAGGTCAATGGGGTTCAGTGTCCCTGTCCAGCTCCGTGTCTTCCAAGTGGGATGACATGAGCCATCCTTGGCCTCTGTCTCCCACAGTGCCAGTTCTACGTCCAGGCAAAGCCATTAAGGAAGCAATTAACAGGCTCAATTAAAGAATGATGAAGCAGAAGGGAGAGTTTGCAGAGTGTAAAGTGACTAAAGGGCTTTAGCTGTGGCCCTTCAGATGTCGGTGACTTTAGAGGGCTAAATCTAACTATAAATCGGCCCCTTGCTTTATATTCATATAGTTGGTAAGTTTGTCGCTCAATGTTTGTCTCTATTTAAAGAAATCATACTCAAAAACACAGTAATAAAGTGGGAAGGAGCTGTAAAGAATGCTATACATATTTTTCCGATGCAAATCAGTAAGCAGTGCCTTTCCAATCAGGACCAGGAAATTGCTTTGTATCATTTTAGTCAGGTGTCAAGGAAAAGAAAACCTCACAGTTTTGATGTTTGGGTTTCATAATTGAGCCAGCAAGTTGGAGTGTGCATAAAGGCTCCTGCCAATAGCCTGATGTGAACAGAATATAGAGGATACCTGAAACGCCTGAGATGAAAGCATTGCTTATAGATCTCTTGATCTTGTTCACCTCATCCTTCTTTTGCCTTTTGCCATCTTTTCCTCACTGGCAGATTGCAGACCAGCTAATGGTACCTTACTGCTTCAAAGGGCCTATTCACTTGATAAGGACAGCGTGAAACACGTACACTGAGCTAAGCTTGTTATGGTAACCCTGCTCTAGACCAGTGTCCTCATTAGATCCAATTCCCTCGGGGTCTTTTGTGAATGTATAGAGTTGGGTCATGTACAGGACCCGGCAGGATCTGTGCGAACATCTGTGTGTCAATGTGTGTGCGTGATTGTGAATTTCTAACTTCGTCACACCAGCCCCTAGGCAAGCCACTGATCCTCTCCAACAACGATAACTACAGCTTTGCTGTGATGCTAATGAAGATGGATAGAAACAGAGTGAGAGCAAAAGAAGGACAAAGAGAAAAAGATGAAAGGGGAAATATAAGCACTCTTCCACCGTGCTGCAGGTTAGGATGTAATTGTTCCCCCCTTGACTATCACTATAGGGTATCTAAGGTAGAGCAAACAGACTTACCCCAAGGCCAAACTCCCACTGAGCCTTTGACTTCACTTATGTAATACAATCTCAGGGTGACTGATGGAATTAGTCTGGGACTGTTTTTGTGTGAGACAGGAAGTGAAAGCAAAGAATTAGGGAAGGGGTGCTGGAGGGTGCAGGGAGATTGGGTGGCAGGTGGGGGGCTTCGGCGGGTGGGGTGGAGTGGAGTGGTTGCTACCTCCCTGATGAAAGTGTCAAAGACAGACAGGCGCACACATATGCAGTGAAAGGCAAGGTTGATTGTGCCCCACTGGCAGCCGTCCTCATTACTGTCCACAGGCAAGACTGGAGTCCCCTATTAGACAACCATTACTGCTGCTGATGGGAATCTGTACTGTAACACTGACGCAAACAAGATGGAGAGATCTGGGAAGCATGCCGAAGCCGTAGTGCCAGAGCCTCCAGGGAATGGGTGAGATGAGGCTCTCCGCCCCGATCGCCACACTTCTCAGCTGGGTCAGACTGCCTAAGTAGCGGCCGTGTGTCAGCATGCCATCTCTGGTTTCCCTGGAGCTAAGACATGTTCACCTAATTAAAACCTATCTTTCCTCCTACCCTCCGGGAGATATGGGCTGCAGTGAAAAAGATGCCTAGGGAGGGAGAATAGGGAGGAAATAGGTGAGCACACCAGTGACAAAGACAGAGACCAGGCAGACAGGAAAAGAATGAAAGATCAAGGGGAGATGAGAATTTTGCCGAGGCAAAGCAACAGTAAATGATAAACTGAAATGTGTTGCTCTGCAGAGGAGGGGTCAAGACAGCTCCGCTCATTCAGAAGTTTTCTCAATTTTTCTTGTCAAGGTGGAGAATCAAAAGAGAGAGTGTGGAGTGTATAGGGGAGACAATGAAGGAGGACAGATTCTTCAGGGTTTTGGTTGCTCATTCACTGCAAAAATAGAGAAAACATTTTTGAACTTGCTTTTTTTTTATCAGCTCCAAAGCGTAATCAGAACAAGACTGTGCAAACGCAGACAAAATGTGAATAAAAAAGAAGCAGAAGAAGTAGAAGGGAAGGAGGTTACAGAATTCATTGTGTAAAGATGGGGAGATGTATTGGAAAGAGAACAGAGGGAAGATGGAAATATTACTTGCTAATTAGCATCACCATCATAATCACAGGTATGGTTCTTCAGAAGTTCTGAATAATGCTACTTTGTCATGAGACAAATACAACAACCATTTGGAGAATTACAGCTTTAAGTGATGTGGTGCTCTGGGACTTGACTTTTCACAATTAACATTATCTGATAAATGTTATGACACATTTATGGCTGTTAGTCTTTGATCATTTGCCTGCATAATTAAAAGAAAACCTTTGAATTTTAAAACTAGGTTACTCCTCTCATTTTCTACCACTTCCCTCTTTTGTGTCCGTAGAGGCCTGCTGCTAGCATCTCCCTCCTGTCCAGAGGTATCCTTGGATGGCTCTCTGGCATCCAGCAGTAAGCAGACAACAATAATGGAGAGGAGAAGCCCGTGGAGATGTATAGTGCTTTGTCACTTGAAGTCTTGCATCACTTATGTGATTTCGTCATAGTTTGGTCAGCAAATGGGAAGTGGATGAAAAAATGTATTGAAACGTTCTTGTTCTTTCAGTTTGTTTCCATATAGGTAAAAACAGAGTTGGTAAAATATCAGTATTTAGAATCAATATTGAGGATGGACACCATTATTCTTCAACACAACCTGAACTCTTTTGGTCAGCTTTCTTGTCATTTCCAGTAGTCTTCAGGAATAGTTTTCAAGGGTTCTTGAAGGACTCTTCTTGCTGGCTGCCTCTTGTTCCATTCTCTGTCAAGATGATCCCACACTGCTTCAGTGTTGTTGAGGTTCGGGCTCTGGGGTCAGTTCATGACTGACAATGTAACATTATTTGTTTATCTATTCTGGAATGCTTCTACTGCTTGGGCAGTGTGTTTGGGATTATTGTCAACACAAAGTTACTACCTTTTATAGGTAGTAACTTTTGCATAGAGGATCAAAATCTGTATTTTTCTGCATTCATAATGCCATCACTTTTGAAAAGATCTCCCATACCACTGGTTGAAATGTAACTGGTTGTTTTGCAGATGGCTGTTGACACTCACTGTTATATCTCTCTCCTGAACTCCTCCATATAAGCTGACCAACAATTTCAATCCAAATTTTAAAGATTGGATTCATCATAAGACCCATTGCCACTGATTTTGTGTAATATATGGCACATAGCCTTTTCTCATTAGGAGAAGGGCTAGATGCATTTCTCAGGTCCTGTGTCAGTTCTTTGCTGGATTTTTTCCCTCATTGTTTTAGGATTTTCAGATACCTATCATCTGCTGTCGATATGATTTTAGGCCTGCCCCTTCTTCTTTTGTTTTTGAGTTTTGGGCTAATAGGTTTTTTGGAATCACCTTGGTGATTTTTAACATGGCATTTTACAGTATGCCCGGCAAATTGTGTTATCTCTGGCATTTTTCAAAGATTCAACTAAAGAAAAGGGAACAAATTATGTGTTTTTACGACAGGCTGCTAGTAACAAAGAGCTTAAAGATTCTTTGCTAAACCTCCCTTCAGTAAGCTGCCTTTTTTTGTGTTTGAATGAATCACAGGTCAGTGAATAGATAAAGAAAGAAAGAACATTCTTCTGATTGGAATTAAGTGTAAAAGCAGCCTGTGTCTGAAGAAAAACTTTGAAAGCAGGGGAAAGTATTGCTTAAGACCACTTTAAAAAAGCTTACAAGAAAGCCTGGCTATTTGGGAGTAAGCATGAAGAAATGAGAAAATGACCCGACTATTCAATTGATTTATTATCTGGAAACACTTTCCTAATAGGTTTATGATCTCTTTTAATTCTTCTAAGTCTTATTTAAGGCAACATAATGTCCACTTTGTAAATTATGGTTCCAACGATTGTAAAATACTGTATATGTGTGCAGTGTCCTAGGTTTCTCAGTTCGAAGCACCTTTGCTTCATAATGACTGATTTAAAAGAAAATAAAAATGTTAAACATGAGTAGTCAAAGCAGAAGTCTGGAAACCAATGGATGATGTCACCACAGCTACATTAGTCTTTTTTGCTTTCATTTTCAGCCTATATATCTGCACCATCTGTACACTGCTCAGAAAAGATGGCATTTGACATTGGGACTGCAAATCTTCCCAGCCTGAGTCATTAATGACCCGACCGACGGGGCTGCTGGCTAATGGAGCCACACACCAAAGAACCTCTTCGCCTTCGTGCATTGTTAACTAGGCATACCCACCTAGCTCAGCAGCAACAGCTAAGAGCGACGCTGCTTTGCTGTGTACATGTATCGACTTGGTTTATTTTATTGTTGTGATCTGGCTTCATGCTTAGGTTATTAGGTAGCTGGTGCCGCCACAGAGCTAAGATGTTAGTTAGACCCAGAGCCTTGCATGCACACTAGCCATCCTACTTTTTAATCTGGCACCATTCTACATGGATAACAAAGACGTTTTAAATTGGCCTAAAACATGAGAGAAAGTTCAAAGTATCAAAGCTGAGCATACAAAATCACATTCTGTCTGGCGTGCATCCAGGAATCTCATGATAACCCATATGGAAAAGATATATACAAATCTTATAAAGTTTGTATCTGTCTTCTGTGAAACTTGTATGAAAAGCATACAATATAAATGAAACTTGTATGTTTTGGACACTTACTAAAACAATATATGAAAGTAATGAGAAAGTGGCCACTTTCATGAGTAAATCATATAAGCCTTATATGATTCACTATATGAAGTAGGCCAAATCGTATGCAAGTGTTTTATAAGTTTTTTCTATTTCTTTTCCATATGGGAATGCACAATAACACAAAAACAATGATACAAACAATGCCTGAAGAAATTTAGTTTTAAATAGCTCCATATAGCATTATTATTATTTTGACCGTAATATCAAACTACTGACCTTGAAGGTCAGAGGTCGAATGTGACATGGTATTTTAAAGCTTTTATGTTAACAATACACACCACACTTGTAAAAATCATACTTTTTCAGTTCCAAGGCTTTTTGTTACATTTTGACTGATAAATCCTTAAGTTGATCTTGAAGACCTTGGTGGATGTCAGCCAAATTGTAATGTATCGTTAACATGAGCCCAGTCTACATACCTTACATACATTCTGAAGCTCACTAAACCTGCAATACATCTCTTTTGTTCCTATATGCTGGGCCACTGCAGGACAACCTAATACTTAGTGGAATAAAAACATAAAGTTTCTCTTCAAAGTCTACATTTTAGTGTGTATTTCATTAAAAAAAAATGTATTTAATGGCCTTAACACAGTATTCAATATTATCCATTTAAATGTCTTAAATAATAAAAGAAAAGGAGCAGGAGAATCTGTGCTCTTGTCTTTAAAAATGTAGCATTTTGGAGGGAAAACAATTTTCACATTGATTCATTGTTGTTCATACTGTTTTTTTTTTTGTCGTTTTTTTTTTAGAGAGGTCGAAAGCTTTTAAGAAGAAATTGTGTGTTTTGACGTTTGTACGCAATTTATTTTTGAAGATGCACTAATGTGCTGTTCAAAGATGCTACAGAAAGGATGGATTTAAGACACCTTAGAGCATGTCTCCCAAAATACTGTACAGCTGATCACAGAATACCGGAACAGCACAGGGTGACTTATCTACAGCCTCCTACCTTGTAATTGGAGTTTGTGCTCTGTTTATCTGCCCATAGCTTTGTTGCGGATTATTTCATTTTTGCAGGTGTGACATGACAAGTGGTTTGAAATTCCTGTAACTGTGAAGGATTTGCCTGAAGCTGATGAATGTCCTTTGACATATTGTGTTGATTTAATATCTTCTCGAATTCACACTAATTCATTGTTTACATCAATCTTTGCACCTTTCCCTTTGCTGAAATGTGCTTTAAGTGTGTTTTTCCTTGAAAATGGTAGCAATTTGAGGTGTGCTTTGGTATACAGAAAATACCCCTGGTGGGATTTGTCTGGTTGTCCGGACAGGTTGCCATGGTGAAGGTAGTGATTAAAGCTATTAAAGCTGCAGGCGTAGGGTTAAATGGGAGCTCTGACTGCTCCTGCTGTCACAAATTAAACAGAAAGAGAGAGACAGAGCAGAAAAGAATGGGAAAGACATGAAAAGATGGAATTAGAAGGGAAAAAAATCCACCAAGACAAAAAAAAGTGTGGGTGAGCAAAATGTGATTAGTTGCGCTCAAAGCAAGGCAGGATCCTAATTGATTTCTTTTTACAGCAGATGAAATAAAAGGTTATGGTGTTCCAACAATAACTTTCCTATCTAAGCCCAGACAGGGGGGGTTTATCACACTGTAAAAGACAGAGGTCGTTCATCATCACAGTCTGATGTGTACTACAGGAGCTTAGGGTGTAGCACAGGAAGTGTGTGTGGATGTGCATGTGCAAGGTAGGGCGAAAGAAAAAGAGATGCTTTTTTACAGTACGCAGCATAATCTGGTGTTTTAGCAAAGTGACATGTTAATTTATTCTCCTGCAGGCTCAGCCGTCTGGGAAACGGAAATCCAAGGCAGAACTCTCTTGATCAGGATTATGTCAGTTTTCCTCTCGCTTTAGAATGCCAAAGACAATCAATACAAAAAGGATCACACTGTAATCATCGGCTCTGAGGATACTGGCAAACGTGTCTGGGTGAAAGCAGTGCAGAGCTACACAAGATCATGACATAATAATCGCTGAATATCATACACTAAACTAAACAACTACAGCTAAAGAGCAAAGATAGGTTGCACTACAGAAAATTCAAAAAGAATCCAAAATAATTATGAAACATGAAACAATTCTTTAAAATGGGCAGCTGGCTCAAATTAAATACTGAACTACTGAACCTATATACTAATAAATAGAGGGGGAAAAACATCTATTTTTTAATGCATTTTTTGGACACAGTCTAATTATATGTATAATACAATGCAATTACGAACAACACCATATATTTCACAATGCACTAAGAAAAAAAACCTAAAGAATTTAGTGTGTCTGTAAGTATTCTTGTTTTTCAGGGATGACTGAATGAACAACACTCTTATATAAAGAGGTAATTATGTTGTTGTTCTGTTGATATAAGGTGTATGTTGCCATATGGTACGTGCTTGTAAAATTGTGGGTTTTTTTTTTAAATGAGACTCTGCTTGAAATGAAAGAACTATTACCTATGACTAAAAATATGAGTATATTTATCCAGTTATACTGTTGTCTTCATACTTATGGAGGGAAAGTAAGAGAGGCGAGGCTGAGACAGTTTGGACATGGGCAGAGGAGGGACAGTGGATATGCTGGACAGAGGATGCTGAAGATGGAGCTGCCAGCGAGGAGAGAGGAAAGACGATGACCACTGAAGAGATTCGTGGATGTCACGCAGAGGGTTGGTGTGACAGCAGAGGATGCTAAGGATAGGGTGAGGTGGAGGCAGATGATCCAATATGGCAAGCCCTGAAGAGAGCAGTCAGATAAAGGACAAGTAAAAAGAAGAAGTATATGAAGACCCTTTTGTTTCCATTAATCATCTGGAAATTTATTGTGTCAGTCTCATGCCTGAGCAAGCACCCCAGTGGCTTTTTTGTAAAAGTCACAATGACGAGGTTAAAAGAAAAATCAGCTTAGATGGATTGTGTCTTTGTGTGTCTTTCACACAAACAGGCAAAGAAACGTGAGAGTACTTACTGATGTTGTTCTGTGTTCTACCAATCACAGCAATCAAGTAAGTGATGCTTAATAAATCTGTGACCTAATCATGAACATTGTTTGGAAGCTGTAGCGTTGACAGGAAAGACATATGGCTATAGATTTGTTTTTTTGTCTTTTGTTTTGGAACAGCACAAGAAGAAACATTTTTTTTCAAAGTGCCTAACATGATGCTCAGAAAGCTGGCATCCTTTTGTAACAAGGACAAGATGGCCAAAAATTGAGGGTATCCTATATGCAATTTTCCGTGCAATTTCCCATACTATCTAGTCCAGTGTCTCATGCGTTTTCCACAACAGAATTGGCAATGCCTATATAAACTTTCCCGGCTGTTAAGTGATGATGTATAAACCCTGCTTCTCGGTACAAACTCCTACAACCTTCATTAAGGTGGTTGTCTTTTTAATTTGTTGTAATGTATTTTGTTCTATTCAGTCTCAGCAAGCCCCTAAAAATAGTCACAGTCGGCCTCTCTAGTTTTTTATTTCCACTGTTCATCTGCTGCATGTTTTAATGCTCAGATTTACCCCTCTCAGGCCCAAATTAAGTTTTTGTTGCTAATGCACAACCAAGTCCTGCAGTGGTACTTCTGAGTAAAAAAAACTCATAAAATATGTATGTGGGGTAATCAGGTTGTTAGTTCTTAACTGTTGCAAATCTGCAACGTCCACCTGGAGAGGGTTAAAACCTCACGGGCTTTTACAGCACATCTACAGCCCATAGGCTCACTGCTTGCCAGACACCAAATATTTGAGCTGGTCAGAAAAGAATCACTCTAAGGCTAACAAAGATTTGAAAGGTACATGAAGCTGAGGATCAGGAGTTTTTCATTGCACTCAACCAAACCATGCAACCATGCAACAGACTAACCTCATGCTGGGGATGGATTCTCTCAGATGCTCTTCTGACTCATGTTTGTTCTGTTTTCAACATCTTTTTCCTGCAATTCCTGTGATTGCATTTGTCTCTGCCCATCTGGGACTCTCACATTAACCTTTAATAATTTAAAGGCCACACCCTGGACTTGGTCTGCTGTTCTGGTCTTACTCCCTCGAATCTTTCTGCTACTGAAATCCCCATAACTGACCACGTCCTCCTTTCATTTAACCTCACTCTCTGCTGCTCTTCTACCAAGCCAACCCGTCTCATCTCGTTCCGCAACATCAAGAACATTGATATGGACATTCTCACTACCAGTTTGGACAATGTTCAGATTCCAGACTTCTATTCCACTCCTGATGATTTGTTGTTATATTATAATAATTGTCTACGCACTGTCCTTGATTCTCTGGCTCCTGTAAAAACCCACACTGTTTCCTTCGCTCGCTCTGCTCCCTGGTTTACCTCTGACCTCCGAGCTTTGAAGGCCAAAGCTCGGCAGCTAGAGCGTAAATATAAGAAATCTGGTTTAACTGTTGATTTTGAAATCTATAAATACCATGTACTTCAGTATAAAGACTCCATCAGCAAGGCCAAACAAAGCTTCTACTCTGGTATTATCAACTCTTATGAGGGTAATGCAAGGACTCTGTTTTCAGTTTTTAACAAACTAATTCAACCCCCCAACGCTTTACCACCACACTTCTATTCCCCTGAAACCTGCAACTCCTTGATGCTGTTCTGGACTACGAAAATCAATAACATCCACCAGCAACTCAGATCAAATGTTGTGTCTACCCTCTCTCCAGAACCTTTTCTCCTTTTTGAGCCGTTTTCCACTTTTCATCTTCCTGATTTATCTGATATTTCCGAGTTCATATGTAAATCAAAGCCTGCCACATGTCACCTTGACCCCATGCCCACAGGGCTTGTAAAATCCTGCCTCTCTTCTTTACTCCCACTCATTTCTGCTATCATTCACTCTTCTCTCACCACCGGTATCGTTCCTTCCTTATTCAAGACTGCTCTAGTCACTCCTATACTGAAAAAACCTTCTTTAGATCTCAACAACTTTAACAACCTCTGTCCGATTTCCAATCTACCCTTCATTTCTAAAATACTCGAAAAAGTGGTTGCAGCTCAACTTCACTTACACCTGGTTAATAATAACATCTACGAGAGATTTCAATCTGGTTTTCGCTCATGTCACAGTACAGAAACTGCTTTACTTAAAGTCACTAACGATCTTCTGACTCTGGTCTTCTCACCATTCTCGTCCTTTTAGATCTGAGCTCAGCCTTCGACACCATCTCTCACTTTCCTCTCTCGGCATCTCTGACACACCCCCCGCCTGGTTTCAATCATATCTCCTCGACCGTTTCCAGTTTATTCAACTAAGATCATTCCGCTCTCGTCTATTCCCCGTCACCTCTGGTGTACCCCAAGGCTCAGTCCTAGGCCCTCTTCTCTTCAAAATATACATCCTCCCTCTAGGTACCATTTTCCGCAAATTTGATCTCCAGTTTCACTGTTTTGCTGATGACACCCAGTTATACCTCTCTTGCAGACCTGACTCCTCCCTCCCACCTTCCTCCCTTTCAGAATGTCTATCCGAGCTAAAATCCTGGTTTGCCTCTTTTCTAAAGCTCAATGAGGATAAAACTGAGATCCTTATTGGCACCAAATCCAACCTTTTGAAGGCAAACCATTTCTCACTCACCATTGATAACTCCACAGTTTTCCCTTCTCCTCAGGTTAAGAGCCTTGGTGTCATCCTAGACAGTTCACTTGCCTACAAATCTCACATCAATAATCTCACCCGTTTTGCCTACTTCCATCTACGCAATATTAACAGATTACTTCCTTCTCTTTCCACCCAGTCCACGTCCATTCTTGTCCACAGTCTTGTTACATCCCGTATTGACTATTGCAACTCTCTTCTGCATGGTCTCCCCCAAAAATCCCTCCATAAGCTTCAACTGGTTCAGAATTCTGCTGCTCGCATTATCACCAGAATCCCCTCCTACCAGCACATCACCCCTGTTCTTCAGGAACTTCACTGGCTCCCTGTGAAATTCCGGATAATATTCAAACTTCTTCTGCTCACCTTCAAGGCCATTCATAACCTCGCTCCTCCTTACCTTTCTGACCTGTTAACCACTACCTGTTCTGCCCGTTCACTTCGATCTACCTCTTCTATCCAGCTTGCTATACCTTCCTTCCGCCTCACCACCATGGGAAGCAGAGCTTTCAGCTGCTCTGCTCCCAGGCTGTGGAACTGCCTATCCTCAGAAATAAGAAACATTGGTTCTCTCCCCCAGTTTAAATCCCAACTCAAAACTCATCTGTTCAAATCTGCATATTCACTGTGAATCCACTGTTTGTTAATTTTATCTTGTGCTTTTGTTTTATTGTTCTTATCTTGCCATTGTTTTACTATGTGTCTTCTTATTGTAAAGTGTCCTTGGGTGACTTGAAAGGCGCTCATAAATAAAATTTATTATTATTATTATTATTTAATGAGGGGAAAAATCTTAGCGTTCATCCTCCTTCACTGTGGTAATGTGTTTATAATATGCTAAACATAGATAACACACAATTAAACGCCAACTAGCCCAACATCAGTAACCCTACTGTTTAGTTTTCTGTCTTCATTTATGTCTCAAATGATGGCAGAGCTCAGTAAGAACATGGTGTATTATCTTTAGATGGAAGCTAGCAAGCTAACTTCCTGCTAACATCTAACTGTGTTAAACTTCATAGACCCTGTTTTTCATGGATGCCTGGATGTCAAACTTAATTGTTACACCTGGTAAAGCAGCCACACTGATCATTTTATTAAAGATGAAATAATTTAGACAGTTTTTAACTGCCACTGTGTTTTCTAATGTGGACTAGCTAGAGTTGTTATGTTTTAAACCACTATTTACATTTTAACTCATCTTAGAAAGAACTGATTCTTAGATTCTTAAAATTTAAAAGACTTAATGTAAAACGTCTATGAAAAAACTTACAAAACATAATGAGTGGCTTGTAGGGATGACACATATATTGGCCAAACATTGGTTCATTTCAACATTGATTAGAATTTCACAGTTTTCTGACCATAGTCATTTAACCCAAAACCTACCCACATTTACATTACTTACGATGTGTTCAGGTTCACTGGACCTGTGGGTTATAATGGTGTGGAAACTGAAGGTTTTGTGTACCTTCAGTCTGGACCTGCTGTTAGTCTTAATATGTGTGTGTTGTGTGTTTTGTCTTCCTCCCCCTGCTATTCCTGCACAAGATTGCAGCATTGTTACACTTCAAGCACCTACACCTGTCTGAACCCATATTCCTGCACATTTTACCCTCTGTCTTGAGGAAAGCATTCTGTAATTTCTTGAACTCTACCCCACCTGCAAATAGCAGAGAAACTCTGAGAAATTCGGCTGTCAAAAAAAATGGGGAAACCGAACGGTCCTCTTGCCGAGGAATGAGCCACCCTGCACGGCTGGCTCTGCGGTGCAACCAGAGCCAACAAGAATGGCTGTTACTCATGTGCTAGGCTTTTTATCCCAGATTTCATGCTGGAAAATCATCCTGATGAGGAGATGCATCAGATTAAAATCAAGATAAAAACTTAAAATAAACATTAACAGTGATGAAAACCACCAATTTTATATATTTGTTAATGATAAACATGTAATGCTGTTTACATATGCAGAGCGGATCAGAAGTAATAATCTAATGTACATATCAGCTTAAAACACAGACAGTAGCTACTCTGCTGCATAACAATGTACAAAAGTACTATTTTCTGTTCATTTTTTTAAATGTATTTTTACCAAGAGTTTTCTTGTAGCCCACTATTTACACAGTATGGGACTGCTGTTCTTACTTATATTAAACATCTGTCATGTCAAGGTAGATGCTTTCATGACGCACACTAAAAACCAAAAGATGACCGAAGTGAATTTGATTTTTTTTAAGCATAAGGAAAATAAAAGATGATAAATAAACAAACATAATGGTTGGTTTAAAAGACAAAAAAGTAAAGTAAAACAAAAGACAACAATACATAAAAAAGGCATTTATAGTATAGCCAAAATGATGATCAGTGGCAAAGACATAGTAGGAACATGCACTTTAGTTCAGAATGACCTCAAATATATTTTTTTATCAAGGGAATGGAGATAAGAACTCTGTTCCCTATGGTAAATGCTCATGAAAACAAGTGAAGTGTTTTGCTGCCCCCATTGTATCAACCTACACTTCTCCAATCCAAGACAGTCCAGGTGTAAAGAGACCTGCAGTGTTTGTGTGTGTGTGTGTGTGTGTGTGTGTGCATGTGTGTGTCTGTGTGCACAAAAGACAGAGAGGGAGGGAGATGAGAGGTAGACTACTGAGTACGGGAGCTGTTGATTGTGTGTGAGAGCTTTAAGAAAGGGTGCAGAGAGCATCTATCTGTATCATTCACTCTAAAAGCCTGGAGAGATGGAAAGGATGGATGGGAGGACAAGTAGAAGTCAATAAAGAGATGGTCAGGATGGAGAGAGGAGATGAGAGTAGTTCTATGTGAAGATGACTTGGAGTCATCTCAAGGAAAAAGAAAGGGGGGGGGTAGGGTGCAGAGAAAGAAAGAGAGAGAGAAAGGTATAGAAACACAGCAGTGGAGGAGAGAGAGAGAAAGAGCCAGGTGCCCAGGGATAGAATGAAGTGTAAAGAAAAGAATTTGGCAGGGCGGGTAACAGAAGTGATAAACAGGAACGCAGTTCTGAGAAAGACAGGAAGGGGGCAAAGCAAAAGGATGAGGAAACAGATGAAAGTACCACAAGTGAGGAAAGGACAAGGCGCAAAGATGTACAGTAAGCACAAAATGACGGGGGAATCGAAAGCCCAGGATAATAGTTCCCTTTAGACACAGAAAAAAAAGCCAGTTCCTACATCTCCAAAGTATCTTTAGTGTGCCTATTTATGTATGAAATACAGATCCACAGCCAGGAAATAAGATCACCTTTTCCTCTGACATACCTCAGTGTTTACTTTACAGAGCCTTAGTGTTTGTACAATCCTCAGATAGCCCGAGGTTACACTTTTGAATTATTGCTCAACTAGACTCTTTACCTCTTGCTATCACTTTGCACAGCTCGGCAGAGACGGGGAGGAGAAGTCAGACATCAGCTTCCGCTATCAGCTGGTTTAGAGTGAAAAGCTTCGCTCCTCACACATCTCTGATTGGTGTTTAATGATGAATGATATATGTTCCTCAAAGATAGGAGACAGAGGTTGGAGTGCATAAAGGAACTCGGGCGCATCTGAGCAAAGCACACAAAAACCGACTCCACGTAGCAGTTGTCAGAATTTACAAGCGAGAGCGAGAAGCCGCTGGCTTGTCAAATGTGATGCAAACAGACACACAACAGGCAAACGAAAACATATTTTAGCCACTAAGCCAAGGAAAATCACCACACACATTATCCATCTGCTAAAATGCATTGTAGGTTGATCCATCCAAAAAAGGGCCTACAGATAGGTCAGAGGTCTGAGAGTAAATCCTCAAATTTGTGCTGTGCTAAATGGAGCATTATGCAATGTTTGGCGTCGCTAACTGAGGGCTTTTACTGAACATCTTGTCCTGTCGCTAATCCTGCCAACAGCAACCAGCCAGGGAGAAAATCAAACTCTGACCCTGAAAACATGCGCACTCTCACGGAGATGTGGGAATAAACCCATCTGCGGGCAATCATACATACATACGACATACTTAAATGTATTTCAAGTACAGCAGAAACATGAAACTCATGCAACACACAAGCACACACACAGAAGAGGACCTCTGATTAATTTGGTGCATGATGCAGAAAAAGTGTTTAAAAAACAGTCACGGCCTATTAAATACTTATACCTGAGAACATGGATCTTATAGCACCTGTAATCCTTCCAGCTTAATTAGACCTTTAGCTGGATTTCCATGTATATATAGTAGATTGTGACAAAATTACATTGAGTTTCTTTTGCACATTTACAGTCATTTGCATTTTTTTTCTTCTCAAATTCAATAAAGCCTTGGAAAGTAAATTATACATTTTTTCTAATATACAGCACGATTTCTATTCATTTGAATAAATCCCCGTTTCGCAACTAGCTAGAGATATTGGTGTGTTAATGGATAAATCTACATTTAAGGATATAGGAGAGTGGAAATCCAATTTGTGTCAGGGCTCTCCACCCGATCCCCACTTTTATCCCCACACGCGCATGGCTGGAGGAGTAATCGGCTTTGTGTAATAAAATGATGATGATGACTTTATCTGACATTTGTAAAAGGAGGAGTCCCAGATTTCTGTAGGTCTGTATTATCAGCCTCTATCCAGTGAATTAATCTTCAGACAGAGTGAGACAGACTGAAAATGTTGTTCTTGGGAGTAAACACAAGGGTTATATTGAGGTGAACGGAAGGGATGTGTTTGCAGAGGGTTTTGTGTTTGCCTTGTTTGTGTCTTTTCCTGGCTCTGTGTGTGCGAGTGTGTGTCTCAGCTTACATGCGCTCGACATGTTCTGCGAAATCCTTGCCCCTACCTCCCCTCACCTGCGAAGTGGAGGAGGATGATTTCATACCAAGAGGTCAACTTTATCTCCATAGAGATCCCAGAAGGAACACTAATATAAGAAATATGCTCAGAATACCTCCCCATTACCTGCAGTTGCAAGCGAGAGAGGAGGGGGGAGACAGACAGCAGGAGTAGATGCAATGAGATGTAACTAGGTAGCTGTGAAAATTGTTCCATAAAGCTGTGTTTTCAGATAAATCTCAAATGATTCAACCTAATGATCTGAGGAACACACATCACAGTCCTCTGTTTAATTGGCTTCAAAACACATCAAGTCTGTAGCCGGTGACATGTATTCTCTGTTTCCAAATATGCTGCTTTCTATATCCTGCTGGATTTCATGGTATAGGGTTTCTCTGGTGCTTTCACAAGGGCCAGATTCAATTAATGTGGCTGTGAGTTAAGTGGGCCCTAAGGGGTTAAGGTCTGTCATGTCAGATGGATCTGTTGGTGTAAAGAAACAGGAGCATCCCACAATCCAGTGTGGAGTGCAGAGGGGGAAGAAATGCCTCAGAGCCCATCTCAGTATTCCCTTCACACGCCTATATGGTTTGGAGGAATTTGATCTTCAGTCTCATACGAGCAGACATCACCTTTTCCCGTTAGGGTAAAATTCATAACCTGCTCTAACGCCGTGAGTTAGAATTGCACATCCTTACTCTGCTCTTCAGAATGGCATGTTCTCCTAATGGCCAAGAAACTCACTAAGTGCACGCAGAGTGAGGGCTATAAATTATTGCTCCTCTGTAAAGCTTAGTACATGTGTACATATGTCTGACTTGGGTTTAATATTTAAAGATACAGGGTGGTAATACCTAAAATAATACAACACACTGACAGGAGAAATCCATGTTGCTTCATTATACTGTTTCCACAGAGACATTGTGTGCACGCTCGTGTGTGTGTGCGTGTGTCTCTAGTAAATTAAATGGAGTGTGATGTAACATCTAGCGAAAACAGCTATGTTATCATCTAAGACCAGGCTAATTGATGAGTGCTTGTCTGCAGGATTTCAAAGATGACTTGTTTGTGAAGCCCCTGTATGACATGCCAATCTTCTCGCTCTTATAACAGAGCCAGCAGCAGTTATTTTGAATAAGAAGCCTGTCACACAGCTAGACAGAGACACCAGCAAAATATCAAGGAGCAGACACCCACATGTTTTCTGAAGGATTTTGGTACGGAGAGCAGAGACATCTTTGGGGGAGAGGGGGGAGCTAAACAATTGCTTCCACCTGCTGCACTGTATATACTGTAGATTTTCCAAACGTCTCTGCACACCTGGCCCATCTGTATTTTATTCAAGGGTAAATTGTTCAGAAACACTTCAACAATTAGATAGATAGATAGATAGATAGATAGATAGATAGATAGATAGATAGATAGATAGATAGATAGATAGATAGATAGATAGATAGATAGATAGATAGATAGATAGATAGATAGATAGATAGATAGATAGATAGATAGATAGATAGATAGATAGATAGAGTGTGTGATTTCTGGCCATCACTACTGTACATGATGGCACAGGCCTAGCAAATGGTAGCCTCCTTGGATCCGCATATGGCCCAGATGGATAAATGAAGCTACCAAGTCAAGGGTTATGGTTATGAAATGGGCGTATGGTTGAGGTTAAGGGTAAGATTAGTGTTTGCCATGAAAATTATGTTATGGTGCGAATCTCTCCTGCACTTGGTATTCCTTTACAAAACAATACAATGCATTTTGTGACTCTTTCATTATTTGTTAGGTAACAGGCTGTAGAAATAACATCAACCCATTATTTTTTTTCAGAATGGCCAAAGTGTTTATTGGCTTTATATTTCTACAAGTCATGCGTTCACCGTTTTTATCATCCTCTCAGCATGCCCTGGTTGGATCCATATGAATTTTCTCAGTCAGTGAGTAGAAAACATTTTAGTCCAGCTAAACTCCATTTTTGAGCTAGTAAACAAATCTGAGCCTGAATTAGTGCTGCTCAATCCCCACCTGCAATTCTCTTCTTTTAAATCTTCAAATAACAAATCTTGGATGTAAACAATCCTTGACACCATGCTGTATTTGCAGAGACTGGCGCTTAACTTTGCTTCTCTCCTTAAAGTACAGTGAGACAAAACATTGGGGTTTCCAAGCTTGAGGCCCTTTGTGTGTCAAGTAGGCACTTAGTGGATGATAAAAGTATGGAGGGATAATTATATCCTCATCAATACTCCTCTGTGTGTATGTGTGTGTGTGTGTGTACACCTTTACATTCCACACCCACATATGAAACGATATGCTAACATGAATATACGCACAGACTGAGCACATTCTAATTCAATATTTAACGAATAAAGACAACTAAAGAAATTGCAGTGTGTGTGTGTGTGTGTGTCAGTGCATGTGGGTGAGGGTTGGATAGCGTGTGAGAGATGGCTGAGTCATAAAGTGACACAGGATACCCTGTCTGGCATTGTGTTTCTCTATCATCTCTGTTTTGCTGCTCTCTACTTTGCATTTTATTCATGTATTTTTCTGTCCATTTACTTTCCCCCCACAAGGGTAAATCTCGGCAAGGCCGCTCAGTTATTGAATTTTCAGCTATCGGGAAGCATTAGGCAGAAAGGTCCCCTGCCTGATTTTCCACTCAATACTGTGGCATTAAGGACAACACACAGAGCCAGAGGCTACGGCTTGTGGTCCACTTGGTTGGTCAATTCAAGCTAGTCAGGAAGCCGGGGTCGGGGCTAGGACTGTAATTAAACAAGTAGACCCCCGTGGAGCGTCGTCTCGGGGCCGTATGCAGCGAGAGAGACGGGGAATGCCTCAGCCCGTCTCCAACCCTCAAAGAAAGGGCAGAATTCATAGAATCCGAGCCTATCTGCAGACGCAGGAAGGCAGGCTCGCTGTGTCTGCACTAAGGACACACATACAGACACACATACAGACACACAAACAGACCGTGGTACAGGGCAAGGCCTCTTCTTTGGTAGAGTCTCATAAAGCTTTGTCTCCATGGCAACTACTGCCTCATTAGAAAGTCACTGGTGGTGGCCAGTACCCATGCACTTTCCTTCTTTGTGTCTTTTATTCTGCCTTTGTGTCTTTTGTTTCTTTCTCTTTCCCTTTCCATAATTACAGCTTAAATTGTATTTTACTCCAAATAGGTTTGTTACAAGGAGAGACAGATAATAACTATTGAGGACGCTAAACTGAAAGTGAGAAATGACAAAGGTTAGACACGCGTTCTCTCTGTTATCATCCTCTGCATTATTAAAACCTTGTTTTACCTTACCTAACCTAACATGTTTAATTATGAATTTGGCTGATTGTGAAATACGCAAAAAAAAACTTTCTTCCTACCCTGTCGTTTCAAATGGACACGATGAATAAAATTTTTTAATTTAGTGTGGGCTTCGCTCTGAAAAATGCGCGACGTGTGAGGGCTGGGATAATAAGGTCATTTCTGTTCACGTATTAGAAAAAGTCAGAAAATCTGACCTCGTAACCTTTAAATGCATTTTTCCGTTTTCCAGCCGCGTTGTCATTGTGTGCCCTACAACCAGCTCAATTGGCAGTGGTGGGAAGCCGGCAAGGGATAATGTCCTTTTCACCACGGTAGAATCGGTGCACTAGATGACAAGGACATGCAAAGGAAAAATCTGATCTGTTGTGGATCAGTATTGTTGTCTGCCACATTATTTATTCTGGCTAAGAGTTGCCAGAATCAGAGATTTTCAAATCCGACGCAGGGGGGGTATTAAGTAACCACAGCACAAAGCCCACTAATAATTTTTCACTGGCACAGCCACAGCTTCGCACTGGAAAAGTGTCATGATTGCTTCTTTCAAAGTCAAACATCTCAGAAAATGAAGTGAAAGAAGAGAGCTGTAAGAGAACATGGCACATGCTGAAATTTCAAACAGGAATCACACGGGTCATATTATGATCTGTTAAAGCATTACACAGAGCCGGTAATTCTGCCTGGTGCTCAGATCCTTGATAAAAATCAACTTGATACAACAGCTATTACATACTGTAACTTCAAACCGAATCAAGAGAACACACCACTTTAAGCGCGCGGTCTGTCTATTCAGATCTTGTACGCTCTTTAGAAAGTGTTCCATGAATAGCATTTAGTGAAATACTCTGTTTTTTTTCTCTGTGACTTCCCCAGATATGCAGACAAAAAAAGACTAAGAACTATGTAATATTCACTGATTTTACATGACATGACTGACATGTAGTATTTTAACATTTTATTTCTACCCTCTGCACTACGTTTGCATTAATTGTGACGAAAAGCGTTGTTGCTGTAGTTTGCATAGAGCATAAATGAAATTTCATAAAGCCTTCTTTTGTCTCCCAAGGTATGGATGTTTCACTTAGTTCTTGGTCTTTTATCTATTTATGCATCAAATCAAAAGGGACAGTGAACCACATTTAGGGAGTGGAAAGTGTATCCTGAAGAATTTAATAAGAAAAGAGATTTTGATGGATTACAGACCTTCTCCACATCTGAGACATTTTCAGAATGATGAATCACAAAGGCCTTTTATACTCCCTCTTTCTTTCACTTTTCCTGTCTCTCTCTCTCCCTTCTCTTCCTCTGCCTCCTCTCCTTCCCATCTCATGAGCCTTGGCTTTCAATTGTAAGAGATTACAGGAGCATAGCCGGACTACGGCCCGTCGAGGATCTTTTATTAATATTTATATGCATATGAAACAAGCCAATTCTAAGCTGTCGGGGAACAGCTGAACCCCGTGCCCCCATAGTGTATCTATATATACCTATAAGTATAAAGGTATATGCATATATACAGGAATCGGTGTGTGTGCAATATCTGTGTTTGCGTGCTTGTGTTTCACACTGGCACCGACCGCTTAACCCCGCGCCGTCCCAGACCACCTGAGCCACCAGTTACATATCCGAGACTCGCTAGCTGGTGTCTCCCAGCAGGATTCGATAAGCAGGATTTGATTAGATGAATTAGCAGGACTTCTGGCTCTCCGTCTTCAAGGTTAAACAGGACTCCAAGGGTGGAGGTGTTGCAGCAGTGGGGCCTCTAAATCTGCAAACAAGTGTGGAGCCTGGCAGTCAAGGCTATCGAGGAGCTGATATCCCACTGGTGGAAGGAGCAGAAGGAGACTAATCCTTCATACATAATAGATAACCAAATCCTCTAAAACACAGAGACGCTAGCTGCCTGCACCACAGAGGGCCTGCCACTGCTAACAGATCAGACATTAGGTACCCCCCCACACACACACACCCCTCACCACCTTCATTAATACTCAATTACAACAGAACTCCTTCAGGCTGACACCATTGTCTCCTACTGAAAAGCTGGCCTTTGTCAAGAGTACAGGTGTAGCTGGCCCCCTGCACACTGTACACAGAGATAAAAACTGTATAATATCTCTGTCACCAGAGTTAAGTGGAGAAGGAAGCCAGCCCTCAGAATAGCATCTCCTCACATTGCAGCCACTTTGCATTTGTCTGTCATACTGATCAAAACAGGAAGGCAATGAATAGATGTGAGAGAACTTTGCGTCTATGCTCGCAGCTCGCCGGAGTGCCCGTATTATAGGAAGGAAAACATAAACAGCATTTAATTTTACTCCTTGGCCACTCTGGAGCCTTTGTGTGCCACAGCTACACCACACAGCCATTTCGAGCTGAGCTGATGCCACGCACTTTCTGCGCCCTCGTCGGGCAATATTGCGATATGAGAGCTGGGACGTGAGGGGCCTCCTGATCAAATGGCACTTTAGCTCTTGTGTCTTTTAGGTATTTATTTATAAGACACTTTACATGACGTGATATTAGCGATTTTATTTCACGCTCCTTTTTTTCATTCTACACGATTCTTTCAAGTTGCCTCTCCTTGCCTTATGTTGCTTTTCTGAAAATACAACTGCGCTGCTGTGCAAAAAAGTCTTGACAAAAATAGACTGGGTCTTAAAACCCGAGATGCTCTCACATTTGCAAACCCAATTACTTTCTTCCTTTTGATACATAATCAAGAAGACTGGAGCGTTTTTATGTTCACATGTAACTAAACTGCTTTTTTGTGTGTGTGGGGTTTTTTTTTTTTACTTTTTCATTTACAAAATCTACATTCCCCTTTTCCACTGAGTGCACATTCTATTGAGCCATTATAAAGTAATGAAATGCCTCTCCTCCTGGGTTTTTGTCACCATTCCTAACATTCGTAGCTGGAAAGCACTACACCGACTGGAAGATGTCACTAACAATACTTCCTAGTGTAGAATTAGTCACTTAGGAATAGAGTACTGCTGCTGTTGTTCCAATTAGTGAGTCCCTGCATGACTTGCTTGCTTCTCCTCACCTCCCTTCTCCTCACCACTTTACATTACCCCATCTATCCCCATTATACTCGATTTCCTCATCTCTCCGTTTCCTTTCTTTTTTCTCCCTTTGCATTCAAAACTCCTTTCAGCCTTTGGGGCTCCAAGATTTCAGACAGAAATAACTAAGCAGGTATAGTCCTCTCTGTGCTTTGGAGAATAAGAAACCAAATGCCTTCTTCCAAGTCTTCCCTTCTTCTTCTTTTTCTCTGCACTCCTGTCTGTCTGTTTGTCTGGCCACTGTTCCCCTGGCAGCAGGGTCCCTATGGACTCCTGGTGTGAACTGTGGGTGTTTAGCTGTTAATCTGTCAGACTAACTCTATAGACAAACACTGCTGCGATGCATAATTCTCAGTCCACAAGGAGAAAGGACGTGGAGGCCATAGGGCAGCCAGGAGACTGATGAGCCACACTAGCATAATTAAGGCCAGCACCTCCCTTGGGATGAGCTTGCACATCCTTCTCTCTATCTCTCTATCTCTCTATCGCTACACTATCTACCTGTGTCCTTTCTATCTCTCTTCTCCTTGTTTTTCTTCATCTTTCTTTTCTTTATTTTCTCTCTCCACTGGTGGCAAGATAAAAAAAAACAAACAGTATTTCATCTGTCTCTCTGCTGCTTATATTGCAAATAACTGCAGGGAAACCAGAAAGCGATATATAGCAGAGAGTGAAGTGTTGAATCCGTTAAGTGTGCAGAAGTATTTGTGTTGATTTATTTAAAATGCATCAAAGCATTAAGGGGTATTTGTTGCTCCCCACCTCAGCACAAGACTAATTGCATGTTTAATTGTTGTTTTTACACCATAATGGATATTTTCATAGAGACTCTGGGCTGGTTAAGACCACTTCTTTCCACATAATGGATGTCAATTCCCTGTTTAATTTTGAGCCAGTTAAGGATTACCTCAAAAATGGGGACTTAGAAACATAAGTACATGCAGCAAACTAAAATAATTTCACTTTTGCTTCAAATTGAATACAAATCACTGCTAATCATTTCTAACTGAGCCCAGATGTATTTGATAAGTTCCAGAGTTTGATCATTTCTTCCGCAAACTAGTGCAATGCTGGACGTGTTATCTTCAGCAGAGGCAGGTGTCACAATCAGTGGTTAAGCTCTTATGTCTTTGACTAAAGATCATTTCATGTTTGCTTTTAGATGTCTGGTTGGTAGACATGTTACTCTACAAATTACTCTCCTGCTCCTCGATGAATGACCCCAGTAAACACCTTGTGAATGAGAGAATGTATTATCAAATAAAGTGTGATGTTTATATTTTAATTTACAGTCTCATTAAGAATAAAATCATTGTATTTATAAAAAAGAAGAACTATGACTATGACTATGAAGAACATGTCTGCAGACAAGGCAGCTGGTTCAAACTATGTTTTAATAGCATTTTAATACAGAAATCAATGGGGAATAAGCTCTTTTTCAGACACTGCAGCTTGACTAGTTAACTCTGGGTATGTTTTAGCAGCCTGTGACCGACAAGTCCTTACAGCAGAAATGATCTCAGTCATGTCTTTAGTGACATTTTTTTTTTTAAAACTCAATAGCATTGGCCAAAATGCTACCTCAGTCATTCAAAATGGGAGTACACAAAAAAACAACAGTCTGTGGTCTCGTTGCAATATATTTAATCACTTCATTGGTCAGCATAACTTATTTTACAATAACGGCTGTAAAATTTGTATTTTTTGGGCATATTGTAGAGGCATGGCTCATCATCCTGTAAACACAGGGTCTAACATTTGGTTAACATTGAACTTTTAAAACAAGCTAAACTTTCCAACCAAACTTAAAGACCAGGAATTGAAACTCGATAGTAATGAAAGCATAAAAATTGTAACAAAAAATGATGGGACCATGCACAAAAGTCAGAAATCCCAATCTCCGGGGCATTTATTCTGCCACCACCTCTACATCGCCCCATTGTAGTTGGCAGGGTCAATTTATCTGCAAAGTGACATAGCAGTCATGTAACATTAGCAGAAGCCTAGGAATAGGTCAAAACAAACCAACTACTGTGCAATGGACCAATAAAGTGAAGCAGATCAAATGTATGGTTGTAAATAAAAGACAGAAACAGTTGCCCAGACACACAGACAGAGATTCCTTTATTTATTAGTGAAAGGCTGAAACACTGCCACTGAAAGGTGCGACACAAAAGTGTTTTAATTTGAAAGCAAAAACGCACAAACATGTTACACACAAACATTATCTAGTCACACACGGACATCATTTATTTGGAATTAGATATAGAGTTTTGATGTGAAAAAAGCATTAGGCACAGTATGGGAACAATCCATGCTGTTATCCTTGTTAAATGTGACCTGTGTTAGCAGTGGGAGCTGTAGCTTTGTTAGCAGCAGCATGTGACAGCTCTGGTAGTGGAAGTGGTTGTTACTGCTGATCTAGCTGTGAAACACAGTGCCATGTCTCCAGGCAAGCTGGAAGATACCATCACACACACACACACACGCGCGCGCACACGCAGACACACACGCCCGCCTAAATAGTTTGGATGGAATGGAGAGATGGGTTTCAACGGGAATGAGATTGGAAAATAGACAGTTGTCCTTTCCTCTCTTACACCTGAGAGTCCCGTAGGCTGCATATCAGAGCACTTCTCTTTAACTCTCCCTATCAAACTCTTCTCCTGCTCTGTTACCTCCTTCTCTGCTTTCTCCTCTCACTGCAGGCAATTGGTTTGATCTGTGATCCTTCTAGTCTTGTCTCTTTCCTCCAAACTTTTAAACTAAACACTGTTGTTTTCTCAACTTACAGCACTCTGCACATTCAACGCTAAAGTACACTAATCGGCACCTGGCACGTAAGCAGATTTGATATATTGGCATTTTGTCCAGCGTCAGCCCTCTGCAAATCTCAAATGAGAAGTATATGTATATAAAGTGTGTTACTTCCATCTGTACTGAGATCTCCCTAATCATTTTACTCCAGTGTACTCTTTCAAGCAACAGACTGTACTTTCTTGTCTTTTTGTTGGCACACATACAGAAAAGCCAGAGTCAATCTTATTCAATAACATCATCCTGAGGAATAGAATTGAAATAAAATGGTCACAAAGTATGCTGGTTGTTTTGTAGCATGGGGATTTTCCCTCTTCCAGTAACCCTCTTTTTTTCTTTCTTCATAGACCAATAATTTCAAGAAATATTTGCATCTAGTTTGATGACAGAGCTGTGTTTTGAACTGTTAAATTCTTCTTTAATCGCGTATCCCATTTTAAAGCTTCACGGTGTATGCTGTGCAGACCATTTCCTTTATTAGCAGGGTTCTGCAGAACTAGTAATTCCCAGGTGAGATGTAAGAGAAAGGCAAATGAAAAACAATAAAGCCATGTAAAGATGTGCTTAAATATGTCACATACAAATGGCCTTGCACTGCATCAGTGCTCTGTTGAATACTTATACTTCTTCTTTCACAAATAACCCATTGTAGTCAAAGGTCTAAATAACAAATTTAAAAAATATATATATTTATCTGAACAGCCGCTGGTCTTGAGATATAAACTGGAAAAGAACAGAGATCATTTTAAAGATGAAATAACCTGGTATATTATTTCATTTTCCAGCATATACCGTTCATCTGGTTGTCATGGGACTTGTTTTCTTTGAGAACCTTTGCACACAGCACGGTAAAAAGATGTTTCTCCAATCCATTTCATTTCAGCATTTATGTCTTTCCTGACACAAATAAGTATGCTTCTGTGTAAAATTGCTATTAGTCATTTGGTTAAGCCCTTCCATCTTGAATTGGGGTAGCATTATGCTGTAAAAACAGCAGCGTGTTCCCAGCCTCATCCCAGGTTCTCAAGGGGGAAGAGCAGCAGTTGTTGTTGTTTGAGCTCCATTCATTCTAAGCTGGTGAAAACACACCAAGGCATATGGCTGCTTGATTTAGTTAGCTTGTAAAATGATTTCAGAAACTACATTTGGATGAAGATAACAAAGTAACCAAGCAATTAAATCGAGTATGGTCAATTTGAAGCACCTGATAGCGCAGACCCAGCTGTGGTGCAACATCTGGTGAAGGCTCCACAGATCAGTAAGGCAAAAAGCTGTGGATTCCACTCGCCTTTGCAGATTCGCTTGCAGAAGCATGCATAAGTAAAATGATGTTCTTTTGTGTTTGTGTGTTACGCTTGAAATGTAATGTTACATTCCCATTCAAAGGCACATTTAGAGGTAGATTCAAATAGTGGTGGCATTCAAGAGTAAAAAAAAAAAAAAAAAAAAGAATGAAAGAAAGAAAGTGTTTTCTGCCACCTGGCAAATGAAAAGGGCATTTGCTTCCTCTGATCTCACCAGCATGGCAACAGCAAGAAATGCTGGCATATAGCCCTGCTGCCTAACCTGTATTGAAAACTCAGCTGCCGCAAGATCTCAAGCTGGACTGGAGCTGACCCTCGGCGCACGTGCTTGTTATTTTTTTAACTTATTTTACCCGAATGAGTCACCTGCCTCACCTTCAGTAACCTTTATCTTCTCATGATATGCATTGAACTTGCTTTTTTATTTTTTTTAAAAAAAAGACATATCTTCATCTGCTAAGCGCATAAAAACAGATCCTTGCCGCTGCACAGTAGCAATGTTTGAGCAGAGATGAATGCAATCAATAGATGAAAGACTAAGTGAAACAAATGGGAGTTAGCGAAACAAATGGGTTTGATTTGAGGTTGTAATCTGTGTGAGTGCTGCATGGGGGCCTAAGAGACAGTAACAACTAATATTAATGGTAAACAGTGAATAAAAAGACCATAATAAGGCATGCATGATTAGATAAAGAGGAAAAGGTCACAGCAGGTTGATGCATCTGTCTCATTAGCTGCTTTATTTGTGTCCCTTCGTTTACCCTTCATTAGCTTGCCTGTTTTATCCTTTTTCCTTCTCCTCTTCTCTAAGTCTCGCCATTCATTAGGCCTGCTGCTCTCCACCGCTTCCTCTCTGTGTTGTTTCTGAGTGTAATGGCTTCCCACAGTGTGTCTGTCTTTCGAAAATGTCACCCCACTCTCCAAACAGCGTACTACTTTTGACATGAGCGCAATGTGCGGCAGACAGGGCACAGGGATTAATTTACCATGTGTGTATACCTCTGCGCCAGACAGGGGTAGAGACTGTGACTGAGGTCTGTCTGACAGCAGAGACAGAGCTTTACTCATTGGATCCTTCAATTCTCCTACTGCACTTGATGTCGCAGGCAGTAAGGGAAAACAGGGAGGTGCGTGATAGAGCAGGAGGTGTGAACGTAGCCCTGTGAGAAAGATAGAAAGAGGGTGAAAGGGAGGGGGTGGCAGGAGGAGATATAGGGTGGGAATATGCATGGCGTCGGGGTGAAAATAAGTAAAAGATGGATCCCAGCAAGGAGAAATGTGAAAGTCCAGCTTGCAGGGAGTTATCACTGTAATGCAACTCGGTGCCAAAAGAGGTCATGTGTGTGCTGCAGATTCATTAGTTTCAGAAGACATTAATATCCTATAATAATTACCAGTTATAGCAAAGAACATTTTGTATGTGTGAGGCTTTATTAAGCACCATTCCATAAACCTTGGGTAAAGTCGGAGATTAATGAAACTGTCTCTACAGTGTCCTGATCTGCAGTTCATTAGTCAGTGCTCTGGGAAGAAAAACTGTTTCATCAGATGTGGCTGCATTCATTTTAAATATAAGACACTCACATGTCTTTTTATTCCCTTCTTTTCAAGTTCATTTCTTCTCTGCATTTCTTCTCTGAATACATTTGGCTGGTTACATTTTTAAGTCACCTAGATAGATGTGAACTAAGTGCAATGTTCTTTTTAATTAGAAGAATCTCGTGGCCTTTAAAAGGAACAAAACTGGGAAATAGCAAGGTCACTGACACAGAAGCAGCAAAGTCTCTTTTCATATATCAGCTATGGCAAAGGTCGAAAATCTAAAGCTGTAATAAAGTTAAGATACTTAGATATATATATTTATTTTTTTATGTTTATCAAATAGATCAAAACTGTAAGCAGCAAACAAAAAAAATGATGTTCATATGGTTATGTCAGTCAGAGATCTGATGCTACACGACTGTGCCTTGCTGTGAGTTTTGACAGTCTGGCCATTTGTCATCACCATCTCAGGACACGAAAAAAAGAAAAAAAAGAAATGTTAATGCTACGTACACAGGCTCCTTTTACAGCAAGTGCAGGACAAAGTGCATGACTGTGCAGGAGCTGCCAATGACTCAGCAAGTGTTTAAATAACGTGGATAAAAGTAAGCAGTGAAAACTAGTGCTGAAGTTACTTAGCAAGTGAGATTTACTGGCTGCCACTTCTGTTCAGACATGTCATGTAATGTAAAGCATTCCGTCATAGATTACTTTTACTTTAATGCTCTTTACAGCTTCAGATGTAAACGGGGCAAAATAGCAAGTAGCGCACAGTCAGTTCATTTCAATATCAAGGGCAAAAAAAAAAGAGACAGGGTTTTTCAGCACAATTGGCAGTAAATTGTGTGTTGCAAACATTAGCACATCATTTTGTGTGCTTGATTTAAATATTCTCATGTGCAACAGGGTCAGTCACAAAAAGTCCCCAAGTTCCCAAACCCAGTTTCTACCTTAAAGAAGATAAAGTGGAGAAGAAGGTGCGATCCGTTAATTAGAATTATTTCAGCTAGCCTGGAAAAGTCTTGATTTGCTATTAATAACTGCTATTAAAAACAAGAACAACTTCAGGTTTCTTATCAGAACTGTAGCCAGGTGGAGAAAGAGTCACAGCTCTGTTGAGCCTTGTATTCCTCTCAAGAATACAAAAAAACCTCAACAGTTCCTTTAGCTTAATCATCAACATGTCTGTTAGACTCCATTCCTATACATCTGCAATTATTGATACTACAGAAACTGTAAATCATTTCTTTAACAGCATACACACGATCCAGATGTTTCAGTCAATAATATACGATCCAGATGTTTGAGTCAATAATATACTGGTTTTCAGACTTTTTTTCTTTACAAAGTTTCTTTTTTAGTTTAAATGAATGATGTGATCATCTGTCGAAGATTAATTTAGTGATAGAGTTTCAGTCAGGATTTAAAGTACATCATTGCATGGAAATGTCACCAATGCAGGTTACTAATGATCTCCTCACAGCCTCATACAACAAACTCTGTTTGTCCTGACAGATCGTCATTTGATACCACTGATCAAAACGTTTTACCATTAAGACTACAATACCCCACTGGGATTAAAGAGCACATTTTTGTGCTCATTTTGTGAATCCCAATTATCTGATAGATCCAACATGTTAATTAAGGAATGAATTTTCTTCACACACAAAAGTCAGGTGTGGAGTTCCACAGGGTTCTGTACCGAGAACAAGTAATTTTTAAGGAGTGGGTTGCTTTTGTTCCTGGCTGCCCAATCACTGGTAGTTTTGCTAATCTAAGTGTCCTCTTGAGTTTATAATTACTCACCTGCCTTTTTTAATCATTTTTAATCAAATTTGTATCTGTGTAAAGCTTTAGTCTCAGGTTTGCAACTCTTGAGTACCAGTAGCTGAACTAGGTTTGTTTTTAGTTGCTATTTTAAAAGTATGGCAATGCAGAGCTTTCTTCAGCTTTGAGAGTACAAAAAAGACTACTACTCCCAGCAAATCTGATGTCTATCCTCTTTTTTAGTCATCTATTGGCAAGATGGGGGAAAAGATTTTACTTTACTATTCATACCAGATGGGGATAAAATTCTTGCCCCATTTGAAGAGCTGATGGGGGTAGCAACTGCATGTTCACTGGTGTTCACTTCAGAACATTCCAGCTTGGTTTATCGTTCACACATGGCCAGAAAGCTGCAATTACTCCTGACAACTCCGGTGTCCAGTGGAAAGTGACACCGTAGTCATTCCCCTCCTGCGATTCCAGGCTTTGAGTGCATTCCTGCCAGGCTCCAACCACTGACCAGCCTACACAGTGGTGTACTGCTGTGGCTAGCAATGGCATCCCATGCAGGCCTCCCACCGAGGTGAAACTGCTTAAATAATCTTGGCTGAATTTGATTCTACCCTAGCTGATATCACAATCAGCATCTTTCATTAAAACGTTGTGTTTACGATAGAGGAATGTAAGGTGTTGTGGAAAGAGGACAAACATCCTAAAATCACCATTATTGGGGATTTTATTGCTAGATCTGATGGACTTCCTTTTATTATCTCATATTATCCTTCTGGCAGCAAACTCGCAGTCATTACTGATATTTCCCCAGTCTTCCCCTCCATCCCTCAGCTCACACACCAATTGTTCACTTGGGTACCAGTGACATCATAGATAAACAATCAATTAAACTCGAGTCTGTGGTAATCATGATTCAGAACATTTCATTTACAGTCTGCATGAATGGCTAAAATCCACCAGATGTAACCTTCACAAATAAGATGGTTTATACCCAATCACAAAAGGTGCTAAACAACTTAATAAAAACCTAATTTTGCAAATTAGCTTTAATTCTGACTCAGCATGACCCTGCCCTAGAAATCACTCCTGTTCAAATTGATGAGCATCTCAACCAGGGTCCCGCTGAACACTTCCCCACATATTCTCCATCTGTGAGGGTCACATTATACCGTCCTGCATACAGACTGTGATCACTGCTGAGCCTGTTTCTAAATTTTCAGCTGTGTTTTGTTTACTTAATGTGAGATCTTTAATGTGCCAGCTCACAATATTGATTTCTTTTTTATTACCGCGTTCTGGCTCAGTTCAGGAAATCATGTCCAAGTGACTGAGATATGTCCCCCCCTATCTACTCCTGCTTTAATCAACCTAGGCAGTCAAGCCATGTAGGTGGCATAGCTATCATTTTTAATAGCATCCATAGATGTTCACCTGTCTCTCTTGCCACATTTTCGTCTTTAGAAACTCTGGGTTTTCATTTATATGGCTAGCACCCATCTTGTGTGTTTGAATTTACACACCACCTAAGGCTTAGTCTTTCTTCTAATTTTATTGACCTTTTCTGGGTCCTTTAATCTGAAACAGTGAGGAAAAAAACAAAACATAACAGGGGACAAACACTTGACCTTGTGCTGTCCCATGCCACGTCTCTAAATAATGTTTAACTACTTCTTTTTATTGCCTGTCATCTACTATTTTCCGTACAGAAACAATCAAGCTGCATTTGCCCTCACTGTCTTCATTCCAAGTCATCCAGAAATGTGTGTGAAAACGTCTCTTACTCCTTTACCCTGATCAAATGGATCTGTTGGTCAAGGAACTGTTATACAATTTCAATAGAAAATGTAAATCTGTCTTTCATGACATGGCCTTTTAAGGCAAAACATCCCAAACACAATGCTCTCCCATGACGCTGTGATCATATGACAGATATAAAGAGGAAATGCAGAAGAGCTGAGAGTAAATGGAAGAAAAAGAAATGTATTTTGTCTTTGTATAATCTAAAAAAAAAATACAGATGTCAGCCCATTATCATAGAGTGAAACAAGCAAGGAGTACTTATTTTTAAAATTTAATCTTTAGTATATGCTACAACCCCAGGGTCTTCTTTCAGACAGTACCCCCATTACCAGGCTTACCAGACCTACTTTCTCCTCACCCATACTCTGTCGGTCTTCCTTGGGAGTCAGTTCTTGGTCCTCTTTTATGCTCTATTTATGTCATATACACTTATAATATTTGCTGTTTTGCAGATGATACACCACTGTATGTAGCATTGACAGGTAGTAAGATAAATACAACCTCAAGTCTTATGACCTCACTCCCTGATCTTAAATGCTGGAAGTCAGTAAACTTCTTGAAGGTCAGTGATTTCAAATCTGAGGTCCTCTTGTTCGCCGCCCCCAAACCTGACCTGAAATAAAATCTGAGTGACTCAGACCTTTGTCTATACAAACAAATCACCAGCACACTACATCCATTTTTTCTGCAGCTAAGAATTACTGCAAAAGTTAAACTTTTTTTTTTAATTTTTGCTTTTTGTTTCTATCTCAAGCAGACCCTGAAAAAGTCATCACAGGCTTTCATCTCATCACAACTGGACCTCTGAATAATTTAATAGTTGCTTTCATCATTACAGAAGCCACATCCTATTTGTGGGAAGACATCCATACTCAGATTAGTAAACAAATCAGACAACAATTAAACTCGAGCTTTTGAACTGTGACCATGTGACAGTTCACCTGGCTAGATTAAGGATCAAATGATGGCAATAAATAAACTTATTGCTGTTGTGGTGCACGCATAAATGAATGGAACTCTTGCTTTATAGAAGCTTTTGGAAGAATTTTTTTTATGCTGCAGGTATGAAGAAAGACTTCTAGAAATAGCTGAAAACAACACCACACCACCACAGAGCTAACCATGTTAGCTGGCGTTAGCTGAGGTTAGTTCACAGACTGCTTTAAGAACTGCACAATGATTATTTGCAACTAGCAGGTTGTTAATGCTAGCCATCAAGTCTAACAGTCTACAGTCTATGAACTAACCTCAGCTAACGCCAGCTAAAAATGTTAGCTCAGTAGGGCGAGTAGCCTTCAGTAATAGTAATAAATCACACAGCAGTAGTACATCAAAGATACTTAAGTGGCACATAACCCAGGTAGCTACCACAACTAAAACAAGGTAGTAGCACTAGGCTAACGTTAGTTTTTAAAAAAGAAAGTACTTCCAGATGTTTCTTTAAGTTGGAGGTGGAGTCTTTTGACGCTGAGAGCGTCTTTGTTGCTGGCAGAGTAGCACTGAACGGTCATATTTCGTCCATCCCTTTCTTCTTTTTTTAAATGTGAAGTGGTGTCAGAATTTCCTGCATTCCTGCCGGTGCACTGCTGGCTCTGTTGTGCTGGCTTTGGGTCCATTGTGTAACTTACAGAAACTAGGACCATGGCATCATTTGAATTTGAACCTGTGGTGACATGAGCAAGACATTGGGGTAGGAGAAACTGATTCCCAAAACTGAGAGAACAGAATCAAGCAGCACAGACAACAAAGGCGTTGGTACATATATATATAATATAATATCTTTTATTTGTCCCAGAGCATATAATGCACTAAAGGCAAAAATCTGGAAAGCCATGTTATTAATATAGATGTTTCCCTTGTTTTCTCAAGCCTAAATAAAAGCCTTGTCCTCACACATGGGAAAGTTCCTTGTAAAGATTGCTAAAAGGACATGCGATTCAGTGTTCTGTTTCCTGGCACTTTCTGATGTAAGCCCTGGACAGCAGGATTTAATATTGATGCAGGATTTCCTGCAGAAGAAAAAAATAGCAGATATATTTTAAATACATCAGGAATCATCACAGAAAGTGAAACAAAACTACAAAAGCATTTTAAAGTGTAACACTGTATCATAGATCAATACATGTGGTTTAAGTTTTTTTTTCTGAAAAACACACAAATGGGAAAAAAAACTTGCTGAGAATCTGTGACTCTTTTTATTCTTCCTCATAACATCCATTAATCAGCCCAACAATACTCAGGTATGATTATTTCATACAACTGAATCTATTCTTTAGCCAGTATATCAAGGACATTAGAGGACTGTTAGAGCCGTGTGTGCAGCAGAAGCACAGTTAGGACAGTTAGGCTATAATAGTGATCTTAAGTTCTTCATGTTTTCACATGCTGCTCTCACCATCCACACTAGAAGAGCTCAAACGCTCAGCTCATCACAGGTCCTATCGTGTATGGGGTCATGGTCACAGCTACTGACAGCCCACTGGTGTGACCAATATGACGTTTTCAGCCTGCATCCCACACTTCAGCACAGTCTGAAAGAGCTGTGATGACACGGAATAAATGCATAAAATAGGCAAGGTCAGCTAACTGTGAAAATTCACCCGTATCTATGAGGAAAAATCACAAGCTCTATCCGCTTACAAAAGTACTTCTTCTCTGGCGCAAATCAAATCTGTCTTAGCATGAGAAAATTCTTGCCCAGTGTCAGGGAGGGAAAATAAGGTTTACAGGCAACCAAACTGTACGCAAATGCATAGATTCCAATGTAAAACCACATTTATGATGAAAGTTTAATGAAAGTTTTAAGCTCACACAACTTTATGAGTTATCAGGATGAGTGGATCCTTTTTGGACTTTTTTGCTTTTTTGCCCATCATTGCCTATTCAGCTTGTGACAGCTTTCTTGGCAGGTCCCTTTCACTCACTTTACTAAACTTTAGAAGGGAACATCCAATTGCTGTGACATTTAAGTTCAGCACAGTGTCCTCATCTGCTGGCTCATACACGGAGTGCCCGTTGATCCTGAGACTCTCTGTGATCCAAGCTATTCTGCATGCTCAAAATGTAAAGGTTTTGAAAAACGTCTTCAGGAAACTAACGTTTTTTTGATGGGATCAATATGCCCAAATTATTATGCAGAATCCATTCACATCAATGATGTTTCTCCATTTCACAGCCATAAGCTAGTTTTAGGAGTGTTAATATATGATGATATGAGAAAATTGTTTTGACACAGCTTAGCTGGTATTAAAATGTGGGTAAAAACACTTTTCACATGCTATAACTTGTTTTGACCGATGACCTGTCCCACAGTGATAAGACCTTTCAAAGTCTACCCAAAATGTCATCTTTAAAATTTTTCCCAGTAATCACCAGTACCGGTGCTTCTGTGTGTCACTCCATGTCACAGATATTAAAATGTTGCAGTATTGCTGATAAAACTATGATAGATACCAAGAAATCTTTTTTATAGAAGAAATCAGTCTGAACAGAAATGACATTTTGGCTATGGATTGTGATCATGGGCTTGGAATGGGTGTAAAATTGATTTGGTTGCAGAACTTAAATGTGTTTTTAGCTCTGAAACTTTAATGTGGCACCGAATCTGCTGTATTTATGAAGTTACGAAGGATTAACATTGCCAGAAAATAGCACGGAGGTAAACATTCATAATTGGTAAAATATTTATAAAGTATTTATTATGTAGAACTAAAAATTTATATCCCTTTTTAAATCCATTCATACATCAGTCCACTTCCTTCTATTCAGAGCCACAGGGAGAGAAGCAGTGCACACCCAGATTGCCAGCCTGTCGCAGGGCTGACACAGAGAGACAGGCAGCCATTCACACTCACATTCAGACCTATGGACAATGTTGTCTCTGGATGGGGAAAGGCCCCCTTATATGTATATACTAAAATAATTTTTTATACAAAAGTTGAGTTGATTTTGTTGTCCTTGTTTCACTGAATTAATATAAAAAAAATTTCAATCTCTAAAAAAATGTTGAACTGTATATCTTAAATTGAATGAGGACCAACTGACCAGATATGAAAGGGGTTTTATGATTTTAGAGATGTGTTAATTGTGCACCCTCATCAAGTAAACCGTATTGTCTGCGTGCTTGGTAATGCTTATTGATTAGAGAATGTGCTGAAATGTTAAAATCACCTCATATTCAGTTGTGAAATTGTTAAAAACAAACAGAAGCTGAAATCAGCAGTCTCCTGGCAAACTTGTTTTCCTCAGGTTATTGTTGTTTCATATCATGCAGTGAATTGAGCAACTCAAGTTTCAGAAGACATGTGAGCAGCTGTTGTTTGGTCTGTTGACAGTGACACATAAATTCTATTAAGGTCTGACCTCGAGAAACTGGCCCTGCATCTTTAAGAGTGCACATTCCCACATGAAGCTAACATGTTCAGATGCTGTCAGATTGACCGAAAGGCGTGCACGTCTGAAGGTGACTGATTCTAACTAGCTATTTTCTGCTTTTTCAGAGGAATGCTAACTATACAACATTAGAGGTCCTCTAAAGTGCTACAAGCTCTAAAGATCCGACAGCCTAGAATGTTTAAGAAACCATTTAAAAAAGAAGAAATATACAATGTGCATTGCACTAATGGTTCATCGTTCTTGACGTGTTGTCATTGCCTTTGTAACACTATTCACTTTGGGCATTATTCTGAATAATAGGCTCTACGGTTGCTATAAGTTCCACTCCCAGCTCTTTGCAGTACAGAGTTAAAGAAACTGTAAGAGTGGTAACATTATGTAGTTGAACTGCTGTCCTGACCTTTTTCTAGTCTGCAGGGAACATGGCAATTTACAACAGAAAACAACAGTGAAAGCCATCCCGCTCTATTCTCCAATGATGAACTTAACCAATGCATGCACCACACCTGCATTATTACAGCACTGTTCATGCCAGCCCACTGCAGCCTCGCCCTCTTAATAAAGTAATGTCTGGAGTGGCTGTGAGAGCCTTGTCTGGGAGGGTATGCAATGGGCTGGGGAGTAATGAGCAAGTCTGAGATAAATAATGGATCGCCGTCATTCACATTACAGAGGAAATGACTGTAATGGTGCTTGCAGGGTGAAAGACCTCCATCTAACACATTAACACTCGGGACAAAGACAGAGAGGAAAGGGGGGACCAAGGGAAGGAAGAGGATGAGTGGATGGCATCAATGTGTGGGAGGAGAAAGAGATCATCACCCACAAAACACGCTGCCACTTGAGACTGGCACAAAATGAAGTGAGAAAGGAAAGAAAGGAAACGAGCACATGACTATTTTGAGGTTGAGATTGATTTAAACACCTGAAAGCTTCATTACCAATATGACTTATATCTGAAGGAAGTTCTCTTTCATATTCTGATACCTTCCTTCTCCAGCCCCCCTCCCACATTTCACCCTACCCTCCCACCGCCGTGCTCTCTCACTCTCTCTATCCACTATGCTCTCCCAGGGCATTAGAAACAGAATGGTCTGAATGTGAGCCTACAATAGTGGAGATAAATGGGATTTGAAGCGCAGGCTATAAGGAGTGGCAGTCATTAGACAGTAAGTGAGCCAAGCGAGTTGTTAGGACATGAGCTGTTCTAGTCGTTAGGAAGGGATGGAGGGAGAGAGAGAGATGGAGCAATGGAGGGAAGGAAGGAGGCCACTGGCTGTTTGTTCTAGGACTAAGTGCTGGATAATGAGATCAGACTGACATGACCCCCAGAGCTGAGAGAGACAGCTTTGGCATTACACCTCTCTCTCTATCCCTCTGTTTCTCAATCTTATTCTCTTTGTCTTACACATACTTTCTCTCTCTTTGTGTGCGTATCTTTCTTTGTCTTGTGCAAACTACATCTTCATCAACCAGTGGTATGTGAGCTCTAAAGCTAATAAACCACTGGCATTGTATAAATCTAAACAATAAAATAAGACTATGCTTAGGTTAAACCTTTAATTCGCTGAATGGAGGTGAGCACAGAGAAGACGTTAGTAAAAACTGTAAAGACTCGAGAGAGCAGGCAGGGAATGTGCTATTTTCAGATATTTTCAGAGGCAACAGAAGGAACTAAAATTACGGCTGCGTTATATTTTATTTCACACGCTCGAGGCCCTCACTATACACTAAAGCACTTGTCAGATGATCAAACAGTGTCTGAAATCCATCTCCCTCAGCTTATAATTTCTATGCAATCTGACAAGCACACCCACTTCATACAATAATGGGCCAGGTGTGAAGTGAAGCTTCTATGCAATAGTGAGATTTCTTCCAGTGTTTCCCCCTCGTACAGCTTGACAACAATGAGGAGCATGAGGCAGAGGATAACTGGCTCCTCTAAACTTCCACAGGAGCTCTCAGAAGCAAAGTCATGTAGTCATATAAAACAGGAATGCAGTACTTTTGAAGTCTGCAGCAACTTGTCCTCCACCCTACTGTGTAAAAGAAAATCCTGTAACACTTTAAAATGAAGGAATCTTCCAGGGTTTTTTCCACATTAAATTTTACAATTTACAGAAACTGTTAAAAATGATTTATGTACTGGCAGAAAATTACTGGGACATTTCCCCCCTTTTTTTTTTTTTTTTTTTTTTTTTACAGTGTTGTTTACTTCGTAAAGTGATCAAAAGGTTACTTTCAGCAGACAGGTCACCATTCAACAAGGTATTAGTGTTTGGAAAGGTGAGGTACTTGGATCATAATGTTATCTCTGGACAAAGAGACACCAGCGTCTTTGCACGTTTGACTAAAAACATAAAGTCATATCAAAGCCATGTTAGCACAACCTAAAAAAATATAAATGTAAGCCGACCATACTGAAAGCGTCCTCAAAGTGTGAAAAGTGAACATAGTTGAAAAAGAAAGTCGCTTTATATAAATACTAGGTTCTGAATACTCCTATATTTCATGAATGCCCACTGTGACTATCTGCAATACTGATCTTAAGGTCTAACATTGCTAAGATGTCCTGTTTTTACAAAAAGCATTAAAAGTACACTCTGTTAAATAGGATTGGTTGAGAGATTTTGATTCAGTTCAGTCATCTGAATCCTCTAAACCAATTGAGTTTTTAAGTATAGGGTGATGCTCTCCCTGTAGGCTGCAAAATTGCAGGGCACACTAATCATATGCAGTTATCCAGTGGAAGTAAATCAATATCCTCCCAAAGAGAAATCTCCAGGCTTTTTTTTTTTTTACCAAACTCACTCTATAAACTTTCCCCCCACGTGGATACACAGGGAGTAAAAATTCCACCAAGTCTTACATATGTTGTCTCATGACAATAAAAGAAAAATTACGGGGGCAATTTTCGCTTTTACTAAAACTTGTCTATCAACCAAACTGTAGCAGCATATCTCAGTAAAGTCATCAGGCAGCTAGAAATACTATCCACAGGCAAAGAAATGACTCTAATGTAACTGTAGTACATGAAGAAATCGGGTGTGTCCCAAAGCCCCAAGCAATCTCTTCAGCCTGCAGACAGCAGTTCACCATAAGGGAGCTGTTCGGGGGGGGTACCGCAGATGTATTAGAGTTGGCATCAGCATCAGCCAAAGCTAGTACAGTCAGGCCCATTTAATTATACAGGTTTGTGTGGGTACATCATACAGGAAGTCTTAGGGAGAAGAAATGCTCCTTAAAGCAGGCCACACGTTGTTCCACAATCCTCTGGTGAGCTTGTAGGACTATTCAACATTTGATATGCTCCTATGGTATTTATATGGCTGGTAGTTAGTTTGGTAATATATTGTATAAAAACCAATACGCAGCCTCAGACTTCAGAGCGCGAGCATATGGCTGTTTCCTGGAGGCAGTACTTACCCTTGCTGAACCGACCGATGTCTAACCTGCAAAGTACCATTAAGAATGGTTCATTTTTGGCTAGAACTCCCTGAGCTAGGCCTAACTGTAATTTTAAACAGCATACAATTTTCATAGAGACTCTCTAAATGGGGAGGAAAAACACAGAAAAAGTTAAGATGTTATTTGTGAAAGAGGGACTGATAACTCATCACAGACTGTTTTTATATTTTTCTATGTTGAATTTTAAAAAAAATCCAATACTTTTACACAGGGGTTTTTTTCCCCTCTCTGTGTGTGCACTAAAAAAGGTTATGTTGGAAAAGGTGGCAGCTGCAGGCCATTTATCCAGAAGATGATTTTCTTTTTTTTTTTTTTTTTTTTTACAGTTCTGCAGCCACTTTTGTGCAACATGAATCCAGGTGGCCATTGTTTTTGCCAAAGAACAGATAGGCAAGCTTTAGAACAGCGAATGTCTATTAATGACTGTTTGACTGACAGTTGTTTGAATGCAGCCATCATTTCTTATTTGGCAGCTGATTGATTGAGTTCTTGGATGACTAGGATGAACGCCTTTAGATTTGTGAAGTTGCTAGTGTATAATTTGTGGGCTTTGATGTCCCAGAGTAAGAAACTAAATTGCATCATATTACCTCTTTTCTAAAATCTCAAGAATAAGTTAGTTGTTAGCCTCTATTTCCACCTCTTTCATTTTTGTGATGGGGATGCTGCTACAAGTCTTAAGTATATTATTCAGTTAGACTTGAATCATACACTTTAGACTTGTAGCAAGTCTAAACTCCAGCATGATTGCCTCAAACCAAAAAGACTTGGTTTGTCAAACATGGTTCAGACCTACATTTGTACATTTGTAAAACCTTCATTTTTTTCTTTTAGTTTTAGTTTGGTTTTAGTTTTAATAATTGCACACCACTGCTTCTCTCTTTTCACAAATTTCTCTGCCTTTTCAGATGAGCAACCACAGGGACAGTCACCAGAGGATTGAGATGACCAGGTCAATAGAGCTGCCAGAGGACAGAAGAATTAATTACTCAAACTTTCTTATTACTGATTTTATAAATGTGTCTTTTTTTAGAGAAAGCATATGGTAGGGTACCAAGAAAATAACTGTTTTACTGGGAAGTCAGGAGTGGCAGGACATATATGAGGACAACGAGACAGAGCAGACTGAGGGGTTTAAGTTGGGGGCGGGATTAAATCAAAGATCAGCTATGAGCCCCTTCTTTCTTGCATCGGTGATGGACAAGCTGAAAGATGGGGTCAAGATGGAGTCTCCATCTGCAGTAATGTTCGCAAGTGTCATTGTGATGTGTAGTGAGAGCAGAAGCAGTTTAAAGAGAGATTAGAGAGGTGATGGTATGCTCTGGAGAGAAGAGGAATGAAAGTAAGTAGAAGCAAGAGAGAATGTGCTTGAATGAGAGCGAGACAGGTGAAACAGTGAAGATGCAAAGAGCAAAGGTAGTGAAGGTGGATGAGTCTAAATACTGTGGGTCTAAACCATCTAAAGCAACGGAAACTGCGCAAGAGAGGTGAAAAAGCATCTCAGAGGTGATTTGTGACTGAAGGATAGCAGCAAGAGTGAAAGGAAATCTTTAAAAGACTGTAGTGAGATCTGGGCTCATGTATAGTTTGGAGACAATGGCACTAACAAAAAGACAAGAGGCTGAGCTGGAGGTGGCAGAGTTAAGGATGTTAAGATTTTCATTGGAAATGACCAGAATGACCAGGATTGGAAGTGAATATATGAGAGGGCCAGCTTAAGTTGAGCTGTTCCAAGCAGTTTGGACATGTGCAGAGGAGGAATCCTATGTTGAACAAAGGATGTTGAAGAATAAGCTGCCAGGCAGGAGGAAAACTGGGAGACCAAAAAAAGTTAAAGTTAATGGATGTAGTAAAGAATGACATGCACAGGCGTGGTGTTGCAGAGGATTCCAGGGATAGGGTGAGATGGAGAAAGATGAAAAATATTAATGAAGCAGTGGGGGGGGGGGGGGGGGGTGTCGCGCATGTGATATATTGTTACATAAATTTTAATATTGACAGAACATAACCCCAGCAAATACAAAATGCAGGAAATTTAAATTTACTGCATTGAAAAAGGAATCTGTGCTCTCGTTAAATCATGAATTAACAGTGATTAACCGCATTTTTTGAAAGTTTAGTTACCTTTTACTATCCACACCCAGGCCTGATTACTACTAGGCCTGTTGAATCAACAAAACACTGAACTAGAACCTGTCTGACAAAATGAAGTAGGCTAAAAGATTTCCAGAAGCAATGTGTCATGCACTGAAACTGCTGCTGACATCTGTCAGTCTGAGGTTACAGAGTCAAGTATTTGGGACTCCAACCAGTCACAGTGAGTCATTTTCCACAAATAGAGTAAACTTGAAACAGTAGCAAACCCTACCAGGTGCAGTGTTGGTCAAGTTACTTGAAAAAAGTAATCAGTAACCAATTACTGATTACTTCCCAAAAAAGTAATCCCGTTACTTTACTGATTATTTATTTTCAAAGTAATTAGTTACTTAGTAACTAAGTAACTAACTTAATTACTTAGTTACTTTTTCATTTGATTACATTATAAAATGTAATCAAATGAAAAAGTCTCTTTTTAAAACTTGTTTTATTAATTTTAATCTTTTAACTTTATGCATCAAGCAAAGATTAAATTATATGCAACATTCTCTGACTGGAAGAAATTTGTTTAACATTTAAACCTATTTTCTGCACATTCCACACAGCAAATCCAGCATGTCCAAATTCACACTGTCAGATTTGATTTCAACACTATTTTAACTACGTAAGAGTTATCTTCTAATTAATTCTAAAAAGCGGGGATTTTACTGTTCTGAACTTCTAGAAATTTCTCTTGGAAATAAACATTTACTAAAAAGACGCAATGGTTTTTGAAAAACATTTATTCTGAACTGTGCACCACAATTTCAAAACGTTTTCTGAAAGATGTAACAGTGTACATGTTCTCACTTTCATTAGAAATTTGTTTATCAAAAGGTCTGACATAGGTGAGCTGGTAAATGCAAATAACAGCATTCTCATCACTTATTTCAATAAATACAAAATACAATATGCATGTCCTTCATTCATCACTTTGTGGAACTGCAACGCACTTCTGCTCTCCCCCATATTCCATCTTCACAAGCATATCCTATGTGGAGATCGAATAAAAATTAGTTGACACTAATTAATGGCACAAATAATCCTGTAATCAATTGCAGCACAGTAAAAAAAAAAAAAAAAAAAAGGAATCCTCTTTGAGCCATTACTTGTGTAAAGTATTTTCCCAAAAGACAAGGACACAGGCAACAGGTAATACTGAACTAAATGTAAAACCTCAACCTTTTTCATTTTTACGTAAACCGTGTGCACAAAACTCTGGAGGGATCTAAATGCTAACGTAGAACCCAGTCAGGACATCTGCTACTGCTGTTTGCTCTTTTTTTATTTTTATGGGAGATCGTTTTCAGGCTTCAAGTAGCACCATTATACCAACATTTCACATTCTAGACATTGTTTTAGGTGTATTTGACCAAAAATTTGACTGAAAATTCACATGCAAGCTTTCTTTCAAGGCTGTACTATTTGCCCGCAAACAATACCTTCCAGCTAGCTAAAACAGAATATTATGCTATCACCGAGCAACATGGCTAATGCCTTTCACACAGCTTTGTCTCAACTCCAAAGAGCCACAGAAGTAAAAGCTAATAATAATAATTGAAACAATCTTGAAAAAATGACTTGCCAAGCATGGCAAACAACTCAGAAATATGTAGAGCAAAATGTTCTGAAACGGCTTCACTTCAGCTTCGATTGGAGCCTATGGTGCTGGGGGCGGAGTCTGTGAATTTACTCTATTGGTGTCATAGCCCCTGTGGGAGTTCGGAGTTAAGAGGTCAAGAGTTAATGTTTCCATTGTAACACCTCCAGATTTGACATAGAAACACTAATTTTTAAACACTCGATTTTAACTACTATCATTGTACACCTCAGAGTTACATTAAAAGAATGTGACTCTACTTAGAGTAAAATTAACTCTAACACCAAAACATTTAAGACTTTTGAATTTGCTGTGCAGCACATAAAATAAAATATTTTTTTGTGTTTACACTCACTCTTTCAAATAGATGCACGTAAAACACAGCAGAAGACTCAAAGACTCAGCGGTCCTGTTGCTCTATTTTCACCTGTATAGCAGTTGGGCAGGCGGAGGTTTGCCCTGGTGCAGGTGTGCCGCAGCGGTCAGTGGAAGGATGCGGTGTTCTGGCTGTTTCTCTGTGAATTTGTCATGAACTGGCTGTGTGGAGGCAGATGAGGACCCAAACGCAAAACTCACGGAGACAGGAACTGAACTCAAAATCACTGCTTTATTGCAGGCCTTTAAAACGAAACAGAACTAAACTGGGAATACTAACAGAAGACCGAGGGAACACAGAAAGACACACAGGTTCGGGGAGGAGACATTGGCGACACGACACTGAACTGAGGGAGACATGCACATAAATACACAGAGGGTTAACGAGGGAAGTGGGAGCACACGGGGAACACAGCTGACACAGATAATCGTAACGAGACAGGGCAGGAGTGAACACAACATGACACATACTGACGAGAGACTGTCAAAGTAAAACAGGAAGTACACAGAGGTTCAGACAGGAGGAGAGAGAGCACAGACATAACGGGCTGGGGAAAACATTGAATGAAACACAAGGAGGGGAAATGAGGACTCACAGATACACAGAGGGGCACACAGGGGGTAATCAAATAAGGAACATCTTAACAGAACCTAGGAACCACGGCATAAATAAGGAACAAAATACAAGAAAACTAAGAATGCTGGGCCAATATGGCCCAGGATCATGACAGAATTTCACATTCCAGTGGCAGCGTACTCGGTGCTTGCTTGGATGTTTAGGTGTTTAGGATTTTTTGCTGTAAAAAGAAGTTTTCTTCCCACTCAGTGAGCAGCGGACGCTAATGTTTTTGTCACTTTTTACGGAATCAAACTCAAAGTAAGGTCAGTACTTCCACGCGTTAAACGCTGCACGGTCATATGCTCTCCTGCACTTGTTATATTATCCATTTTTGATCTGCACACAGCTGTTGCCACGAACGTCGCACTCGCTTACGTCATTGTCATGAGACGCTCTCGCAAAAAAATCACGGTTTTAGTAACACGGTAACGCAGCGTGCTTACGGGAAAGTAACAGTAATCTAATTACCTTTTTTGCAATAGTAATCCCTTTACTTGTTAACTGAAAAAAGTAATCGGATTACAGTAACGCGCCTGACCAGGTGTGGCCAAAACTCCATCGCACATCGACGACTTATCAAGGAGGTCACAAAAGAACTGAAAACAAAATCTAAAGAACTGCAGGACTCAATTGGTTCTGTTAAGGCCAGTGTTCATGATTTAACAATAAGAAAGAGACTGGGCTATCATGGTTTCGCAATTACCAGACTGAAGGAGCAGACTCAGACAACTGTAGAAAGGTTTAAAAGATTTATTTACAAACTGGACTGAATAATGGACCAGCAGTAGATTTATTGAGCAGGAGCTAACTTCAACACTGATGACCAGAGAGAGTCTGCGGAGAGGGAGAGAGGCTATTAGCAAAGACCAACAGTGAAAGGGAAGCAGTAATTGCACTGTGAGTTTTTACTTTGAGTCCTTACTTGAGAGCTGACAGAGCTGCACTGCGAGAGGGATTGCTGTGGAGCAGGTTTGAATCCAAAGGCGATGGAAAGAGTTAAGCAGAAAGTAGGTAGGCAGGTGAGTTTCAGGTAAGTCCTTTTTTTCAAGGATCAACAGGGCTAGTGTGCTGATGAGTTTCTGACCGTGAGCTTTGGACTCCACGAGAGAAAACAGGTAAGTACTTCTGTTGGTGAGGCAGGAAATATAGGTGAGGAACAAGATAGCAGATGAGAAACAAGTGTTACAGAGCAAAACATACAAAGGCAAGAGTCAAACAAAGGGTGCCAATTTACTGTCATGGTGCAGGCAACGATTTGGCAGAGGATCACTGCCACAGCCGGTCATTTAATACTCAGCACTTGATGGAGCAATGAATTGCAGGTGTGTGAGAACAAACCCAGGAAAGGCAGCACTGCCCAGAGGCAGAGGCAAAAATGATCTGCCCACCTGAGAGAAAAAAGAAAGAAAGGGGGGGCAGAGAAAGAGAGAGTAGAGAAAACAGACAGAAATGGCAAAAATCATATCATAGCTTCAAGACCTGGTAGACTTTTTAATTGGAGAGTGTTACTCTAGTGGACAGATACGTGAAAATGATGCTCTTTAATATGAATTGACGTCTTCCTCTATTATTTGCATAGACATCGTCTCACATACAGCGATTCCTGACATCTGTATATTTAAATTTCCCAATTCCAATGCCAAATCCCAATTCTTTTGATTTTCATATTCATCATCATCCCGCAAGTTCAGTATTATGTTCTTTATTTTCATGTTTCACATTCAACATATGCTGCCTGCACATAACTTTACGGTCACTGAAAATTTGATACTGCAACAGTTTTTCTGTGAGAAACCTGCAAATGTGGAATAAAGAAATCAAAACAGTGCCACAGGCTTGGCAGAAAATGCTTGTATGGTTGTGCACCTGTAAAACTAAAGCTCAGGGCCATTTTATATAAAGTCTACATCTAATTTCATAAAGATTCTGACTGCTTTCAATTCAGCAGCATACAGCAAACACTGGAAAAACACATGAAGGACCTGAAAGAAGAACAGAAAGTTGACTTCCTTGAAGTTCAAGCATTCAAACACCCTCCTCCAAAACCAAGGAAATCAGACAGTTCTTGGAATCACGAGGTAATATAATGGAGTGGCGTCTATGTCACTGACAAGCCTTCCAAGATCAGCAAAATGACTTTTTTTTATAAGGATGCATTAATATAATTACCACACTCTTTTATGAGAATTATGCGTTTATGTTTGCGCACCATTAAAATGCTGCATAGAGATCTGCTCTTTGCACAGCACATTTTAATGGGTGGAATCAAATGGTCCAGGATTATGGTGCCAGCTGTGGTATGGGGGTAAAAGCCTCAGGGGTCAAGGAAAAAGGCTTCTATTTTCAAAGAGCACTTTAGTCTAGCAGACCTAACTATGCGCAGCACCAAGGAAAGTGTCACATGCAGGCATTCTTACACTAAAGTAACAGGCTCCATACATGTGAAGATGTCTCTTTCACATGAATTTAACTTGCTGTACTGTAGTAAATCATGTGATATGATTTATGCACGCAAACACCTTTTTTTTACAGTGTTGCTAGTTGTGCATATTTTGTGTTCATATTCCAGCTATTTCAAATGTACAACTGAGAGAGAGCACACTAGCAAATAATGTTTTACAGGATTTTGCACCTGCCATACCCAAGACTAAAAATATCTTATGTTTTTACATTGCATTGCTAATGCTGTTCTTTCCCTCCTTACCTGATGCTGTGATAACAGTGTTTTTCCATAGTTCCACTATGGAAAAACAACAGGACTTCAAAGTAATGTCGAACAGGTTTGCTGAGACAATCTTTGTCAAGTTTTTCTTTACTTTTTCTGTGCTTTGCTGACACACACATACACACACACACATAAGGCTAGAAAAGAGTGATTTGTGCAAAGAGGCTTTAACAGAAACAGGAGGGGAGCTGCTGAAACATTTATCTCTTTCTTTTTTCTCCATCCAACTGACGAGGGATATTTGGAGAAACTACAACTATATTAATTTTCAAATACATGTCTGTGGAGAATTCCGCTGGAATTTTCAGCTATATGATAACCAGTGCGTGTTTCCCCACACATAGGTGCATAATAATAGGCTTCACAGAAATGTAAGTGTGTTCTTTTGAATACGTCAGACTATTTTTCTGTACAATTCGGAATCATGGTTCTGTCATGACTCATTCCATTATCTTCAGTGCTAGCTATTCTCTCAAGCCACAGTCAGTTTTACTGGTTTTTTACACGTACCAACAGTATTTCTCTCTGTGGACCCATCCTCCATTTCGCCTTTATCTTCAGGCCTGTCTTCTTACCAGCCATGCTCACCTTCATCTGCACTTACTAGCTAGACAATTTTGCCTTTTTACAATAAAGCTTTTAAATCTTCTCTCTGTGTCTGTGTGCTGTGTGTATTTGGGTCCACCATGTTGTTTTAAAGAACAGAGACATGTGTTAAACTTCAAGATTAACACAAGTCTTTGTGAGTTTACCCTTGTGAGTGAGGTCCGAGCTGTGATTGATGAGTCAGTCAAAGTCTGTGTGTTGATGAGACGACTGTTTAACACGCACCAGCCTGAATACATGCTGCTGTGTTTTGAATGGTATCGACTCATTCTGAATCATCTTTGGAAAAAAATGAAGCTATACATCATTTGAAAGCACAAAGCCTCACAATTTTAAAAAAAAACGACACTATTCTAGGATGCCAAGACCACAGCAGAAGCAGTTCACCATTTTGTAATCAAATGTACATTAGCTGAATAAAATGCCCCTGAGCTTTTAGTCCATGTAAGTATGTGGATATGGATATGTTATTTTGAGGTTGCATCTACAGTTGTTTTGTCCTGCTCATCTATCACATAACTTCTATTCCTCTTTTTAGGCATGTGTCCGTTTAGCAGTTAATTCCTAAGGTGAGCTCCAAGATGGGTTAAAACTGCATGACAAAGGAGAGATGGGCTGTGCAGGCGAATCAACAAAGTGCCACAGCGAAGCAAAATGTGATGCGTGCTGCTGGGTTTGTGGAATCGCAGGATGGGGAAATTGAAATCAGCTGGCTTTTCTATTTGATAAAATGCATGTGAGCAATTTAGGGGAAATATTTTGATAAAGCAGCATGGGCCTCTCCTTTTTTTTCACTTAGAGGTTTTATTTCAATCACAGTTTTAGCAGAATAAGCCACCTCTGCCAATGAAAGGATTCACACCTAGATCAGTGTCAATGAACTGGGAAAATAGAGGGGAGTGGATGCGAAAAAAACTGGGCTTTAATGTTGAAGTGATTAAAATTGGACAAAAATAGATAATGGCACTTTTGTGGACAGTATTTCTGGCCCAAAGTGAATGAATGAATAGTTTCTACGGGCATATCAGATGGTTTGATACTAAGCGAGTTTGCACTTATATGTTCTGTCTCCTGGAGCTAGCAACTCCAGCACGACAAAAGATCTTTCTTTCTCTCTGTTATTCAGTTCTAATATGTTACACAATAAAATGGCAGTCAAATAAATAGCAGAGTGGCAGAATGGCTTGCTTTAAGATTTCCAGGTGGTGAGTGAGTGCATATTCTTCCCCTTCTTCTTTCTTATAGCTGTATACTTTTGCTGCGGTGATTGTTGGGTATTTCAAACTGATACAAAGGAACTCAACCGAATGGGAGCTTGAGGGCTTGTCGGATTCCTTCATGTACCGCAGTCAGATGGTAGACTTACTGCTTGTTAGCCTGTTGGCCTATTAGCCTGTGCATATTACTTTCTGATTTCTGCAGCTGCAGTTTGTTAAAGTTATAGAACTTTTAGATCCTTGAGAATCCTTTCTGGTATCCCTGTGCTGGTCTTGGCAGGATCCAATTAATAAGTTGGTTGCACAGCTTAGTGTGTGCTGTTCCTACTTGCTGCTTTGCCCTGAAGTCTGAGGCATCTTCACTGTCCTACAAATGACCTCTTGTTTCAGTTCTTTTATTAAGTCCAGTCTTTATCAGCTCTTTCTCAGATATTTCTCAGATATTTTAATATTACTTACCCTTTTGAATCAACCAACCTTTCCATTTGTAACGCCGGGTTGTGTTTAGTGGTTGAGAGGAGGCGGTAAAAACACTTAGCAGGATAGTCAAAAGAATACACACTCACACTGGCATTGGGAATTCCACAGCGTGTTCTTTAATATAGCTTCTCTTCGTCAACCATATAAGCCCGGTTGAACGGCTGCAGCTTAACAAACACAGCGCACAGTGTTCGTACGACCCATAACGTTGCAAAACAAAGGTGTCTGGAGAGGTAAAACATGAAATCCGTCCCTCCTCATGCACTAGCGTGCAAGCACATGTCCACACAATCACACACAGAGCAGTGGCGCATACCGATGACAACATTAACCCTCGACTTGGGTTGTCTTACCACTATACCACTGTGACTGTTACACATTAAACTGCTTCTTTTTCCACTCCATTTGCAAATTCACCTGCTGCAGCAACATATTCTCATGGCAGGTTATTGTGCTTTGGTTTCACTAAGGACCATCCAGAAATAGGCTTACATGTTTAATCTCTTAGTCACGGTCCCCCTTTTTCCCAGCAGGTGTGTTCGGTTAATCTTTTTATATGACTGACTGGTTGGAATCCTTAAATCATTAAGATTCTTGGTGTCAGCAACTTTCATGTCCCAGCTTGGCACTTTAAAACACTATATCTGAAGGCTGGAAGGGTGCATGTGTTTCTTGAGTTTCAGAGCCTCAGTTTGAGCTTAATCACCTGTCTGATTATGTCAAGATACTGCACATAGCACACTTGAATAATCAGTGTATATAGTGTATATATATATATATATATATATATATATATATATATATATATATATATATATATATATATATACAATATATATATATATATATATATATATATATATATATATATATATAGTGTGTGTGTGTGTGTGTGTGTGTGTGTGTGTGTGTGTGTGTGCGTGCTGTTCTTTTTATTATTATTTGGAATGGGCTTCTCTATTTTGGGAAGGTTAAGTTCTGTTGATTTGTTCTGGAACTGTTTTGTTTCTGTGGAAGCTTCAAAATCAGCTTTTAGGTTTGTTTTTTAGTTTGGGAGATAGTACAGAACCTCATTGTGTTTCTTCATCTGAAAAGAAGATTAGACATAGAAGGAAGCATGAAGAAAATTCTCTTTTTGGAAGAATACGCTTCAGAACTGAATTAGATTGTGCCTGTATTAACACATATCCTCTTTTCGCTTTTCCTTGACAAGCTTGTTTTTTCTTGTCTATATTTTATACTATACATCTCTTGAACAACTATTTGTCAGTGGTATTAGTCAATGAGTCTCTACAAGGTTTCCATGACACATCCCTCAGTTTGACTGTTCCATTTCTAATTGGTTCTTGACTATGAAATTATGCTTTTTCTACCAGAAAGAAATGGCACACATGGGTTCACAGATGAGCAGTGAATATTGTAGGAAAGATTCTACAACAAACTGTGTGCGCTGTATCCTGTGTCAGCATAAAAAAAGCTGAGTTGAGTTTTCAGGAAACAGATACAGCAGTACTATCTAGTCTGAGCACAGTACACATAAGTATTCATGGGTGGCTCCCACTTGAGCTCATCAGCTGTATCCTATATCACCAGCACGTGAGTCAGGTTTCCAGTAGGCAGGCTCAGTAGTCCCAACACATATTGATTAGAAGCACCTGAATGAGGACAGTCTGCAGCTTTCAGTACCATCTGTTCACTAAGAGTTTGCAAATACTAGTGAAATGTGTAAGAAAAATTTTTTTTTTTTTTCAGTAATATACCATTCATACTAAATTATACTAGATTGAGATATGTGAATATGCTTGTGTAGCTTACAGAGCTCCTCTGCCAAACCTTAATAAGCATATACTTTGTGACAAATAAATAACAGACTAAAATTATTAGCTCTGTCTCCACTCAGTTTCTCATTTCATCGCTGGACTCCAAGTCCACAAGTTTTGAGTCCCATGGATGGACTCCAAAATCCACAAATTTGGGCTGCTGCAGGCAACATTAGTCCATGTTCTGCTCAATGAGCTCAGTTTTCCTTCTGCAGTTCTCCTTCTGCTTAGAATGGCCATCCAGCTTGCAGTGGATCTAAAGAGAACAAGGACTACAGTCAAAAGCTGTAGTCTAAGACGCTAGAGTTGGAGTCCATCTGGTGCCGATCTAGAGACTCACTGAAGAGGCAGCTAAATGATACAAAGGACCACAATAACAGCAACCTGCCCACCCAAGGTGAACATGTAAAGGAAAGGGCCTGGGCTAGATGCTTAGCAATGACTTAACTGTCAAAATAAGAGCAAGCAGATTATCCAATAAGAAGTCAGTTGCAGATGGTGTCATTCTCTCAGAGGGCTTAAAAAAATCCAAATTTAGTTGCCAAATGTACTTGGGTGGCCGTTGATAAACCTGGGTGGCTGCCCAAGTGCAGACTGTGTGTGGGAAACTATTGGGCTCATGATGGACAGTAAAAAAGATCCAATTTGATGCAGCAGTATTTAATGTGTCATTTATTTTTCCTTTCCTCTTCTTCTTCTTCTTCTTCAGTGTCAAAACCTGCTGTTACCCACAATGCAACTTGACTGCTAACTGTCTGTTCAGAGATTTGTTTGTGCTATGCTTGTGTCAGCTAATGTAGCCTTAAGCTGCTAGCCTGAAGCGGAGATGAGGAACGGGTTACAGATGGTAAACTCACATTTATTTGTCTTTGTCAAACTTCTAGTCTTTACGCTCAACCAACATAACTTAAGGCAATTGAGAAGACTTCATGAAGCTCCCTCTGGGGCCACAAAAGGCTTTAAACAAGTTTTTTTTTTCTCCCCACATTTGCAGTAGCATTCACTGAGACCTGTAAACAGCCTTTGATGTACAAAATTGTTGAATTTTCCCTTTAAACCCTGGGATGAAAACATGCGTCACCGCCCACACCGGTAAGAGGAAGCAACACTGTGTCAAAGTAACTGTTTCACCATGGAGTCACTTTGTAACATTAAATTAACATTACGACCACTGGCAATGTGGAAGCGTGGTGATGTTTATACTGCAAGTCATGGGAATAAGGGGCAAATCAATCTTCTTTGATTAGATGCCACCCACAAAAACACCCCATAAAAAAAACAAAAAAAAGCTTCCATAAATGACTGCTACTAATGAGCACATGAAATCAATTTATTTCGTATTTGAACTGTAATGAAAAGATCATACTGGTGATGCGGAAAATATCTGGCAAAACAACAGATGTGAGTGAGCAGAGAGTATTAAATTCAGCCTTTTAGTTTCCCCTCACTAAGATCTGCAGGTGCTCTTGGAGGAACCGCCGAGACCACGGCAAATCGCAGAGTATCTTGCCTGGATACAGCTGAGCTCTAGGCAGGGGTCAAAACCTGGCAGGTGGTGTTCCACAGCTGCCCCAAAACATCACTCTCAGTTGAGCCATAACAGAGACCAGCAGATGGACTGTTGATTTGTATTGTTGATTTTTATCTACCACACTTTTGCATTTACCCACCTAACCCAACTGTTCAATAATTACAAAAGGTTGTATTTAAAGTGTTTAAGTGCAGTGATCTCTTCATGGGTCTAGATGACAAATGCATAAAGAGTACTACATAGTAAAAAACACCATTGAATTACCGGAAACCTATTTCAAACTCTGCTTATAGGACTTATAGGTTATCCCAATTCTATACTGTGTGCCTCGCGATAACACTGAGGCTTGTTAACGTCTGCCAGTCTAGACAATGATTGTCTGTCTATAACCTTTGGCAAGCAGTTCTTACAATGCTTCACATTGTGATTAGGCCCTGTTTCTTCACTGGAGACGTGCTCCAAGTGGAGTGAAGATACTTTGTGACAAAGGCATTTGAGGAAGAGGTGAAGACCCCAGAAAACAGCATTTATCTTGTTGATAAACCTGTTGCCCTCCAGTACAGCCAGGATGCCCTTCAGAAACTGTTATCTAGAATAAAAACCCTTGCTGAGATTTCAGGCTGTTTGGGTCCCTCACTCTCTTGTTTTACCATCGATTGAGGAACTGGACTAAAGTAATAGGAACTCTGTGATTTTGAAAATTGGTCTGTCAAGGTACCCATTTAAGACCCCACTTAATGCCCCTGCATTTAAGGTTTGAATTTTTTCCCTTCACTTCCATCAAAACATATTGTAACAGGAAGCTCTGGGCAACAGCTATTTCCTGGCTTATTCATTAATGGGTGGAGTCAAAACTCTCTTTGTCAGCAGCAGCACCTAAACTGTAATGTGAGAAATAGTTGGCTGTAAAAGCTGCAAGTGGAAGCCAAGAAAAGAAGAACAACAAGTGACGTTAAAAAGCATCCTGCAAACTCACCAACCTCCACCCGCCAAAAAAAAAAGACATCTTCCTCAGCAAAAGCTGTCCCAGCACCTACTGGCAGCAACAAACCACTCACCACCTAAAATCTTAAAAGACAACCAGGGTTTGACAGAAAAGCCGTTGTCCGCCTTGACACGTGGAGATTACACTTTAAGCATATTCATTGCAGTCACAAGGTGCGTTAGGTGTAAAGCACTTGCTCATTTGGTGTCAGCAGCCACACAGGCAGGAAGTGTAACTGAGAGTCGCTGTAACTTTAGAGGCATGCTGTTTAAGAAAATTGAGATGTTTCTTTGAGACCTCTGTCCATTAGGTCTTTGAGAGTGTCGTATTTTTATGTACCCCGCCAAACTGAGACAATGTAATGATTTATAATACAAATGTAATGTATTTTAATAGAATACACATTCCCTGCTAGTTTAGTATTTCAGTCTTACTCAAATTAAAAGTACAAAGACCATAAGCAAATGCAAATATATGCCCAGTTGGATGTAAGTTAATTATATTTCTATGGTTTACATATCCATTTGTTTCACAGTTTAGCCAGCATTGGTCCTTTGTGCATAGCAGCTCTTTTGGGTCAGTTACGTCCAGAGGTTAATGGTTTCCTGTGAATAGGGATGGGTATTGATAAGATTTTCACGATTCCAATTCCATTTTCGATTCTGTTTAACGATTAGATTCTTTATCGATTCTCTTATCGATTCTTTTTAAAAAAGGAGAACACTAAGGTCGATTAGCTTAGAACTTTGTTTTATATCTTCTCTTTGAACAAGATAGAAATTTAGGAGTAACATGGCCTTACAAACCCAACAGTGAGATCTTAAGAGATCCAGCCTATGGCTCTTCAATGGGGTGTCACAGGGTCCCCAGGAAAAAAAATTGTAAATGTAAAATAATAAAATAAATATTCTTCTGTAGCAATAACAAAGTATAACATAAATTATTCTGTAGCAATTACACAAGAATATCCAGTAATGTCCCTGCCTACAATTAAACACATTCACTTACCGAAAATCGGGGGCATCTGCTGTGGCAAATAGGTGCAAGCCTTTGACCACAAACTTAGTCACTGCTCGGTGACATTCGTCTATCCTGGCCTGAAAGGAGACGCTACCGGTAGACTGCAGCGAGAACTGCCAGCATCTGAGCCAGCCAGACTCTGTCTGTCTCTCTCATCATGGTCACCTAAATGCACAGTAATAGCAGGTTTTGTAATAAGGCAGATCGCGCTAACATAATATGCACTGTTAGTTGATTATTTACCTGCCGCATTAACGGGAGAGGACGTGCAAACGTTACCGCTGCTGCTGGGTTGAGATTCACGAGTCCGGAGCGGAATTAAAAACACGACATTCATTTAAGGTTATCGCGTGTTTTGTGAGCAAATGCTTTTGCATATTCGTAGTGTTTCCTCCCTTAAATGAAATATCTACTTTGCAAGTATTGCAAGTTGCCCTGTTGTCATCCGTTCTCGAAAAGTATAACCAAACTTTTGAGCGTTTGAGCCGCCATGTTTCCTGCCAGGTAAATGACGCTCCGCAACGTGGTGACGTCATTCGGAGAAACTGGAATCGAGAAGGGAATCGTTTGCAAAAATGGCAAACAATTCCAAGGAATTGAAACAGTGGGAACCGGCTCTCAACAAGAACCGGTTTTCGATACCCATCCCTACCTGTGAAGTTAAATATAATTTTCGTTGCACTATAGCAGGGTATGTCAGGATTTGCAGTGCCAAGGGCCAACTGTTACTGAATGTTATTATGGCTAAATGCTGTCCATTTAATCTTCAGTGTTCCTGTTAATTATTCCCATATTAGTTAATTAGTTTTGTTTTTAAAACTATGAAATGAAGCAAACAACTAATATTTTGTCAACATCAACAATTACAGTTTTATAATCACTACTACTTTAAAAAACAGGTATAAAAGCTATAAAAAGGCAAACAAGTACAAATATAAACCAAATATCTGATCTTTAACAACCAAAGAAACTGTTAAAGCTTCCTCAAGACGTGTAATAAAATTCCAGAGTCCATCAGGCTTATCTCCGCCTTGGACAATTAGAGCAGCATGTTCCACTGATAGCGAGTCAATAAAGTCTTTATGCCTGTTCTCCATACTGAAACAGTTTGGTTTTCATCGTTTTCAGGTCAATAAAATGGCTGATAAAATAGCCAGTGCTCTATGCACACTTTTCGATTTTGCCTCTGTCATTTTCACATCGAGGTCTGACAAATTTTCAGTAATATTTATTCTGAACAGCTCAACAGGAGGGCAAGGCTATAGCCTCTACTTCACAGCCATGCCAACACAATTGGGATGATGTATAAGCAGTTTTTGTCAAAAGGAAGGTTGTGATGTACTGATGTAGGCCCTGTGTACTACATTTAGTTGAAAGCTCTTGAAATCGTTCCATATTTTGTAGTATTTCCGAGCGCTGTGTCCCGCTCTGTTATTATTATGGATATACCCAAGTCACATTCCCATTGCAATTCAGCTGTTCTCTGAAGTTAAATATAATTTTCATGCACTGTGTACTGTAAGGACTATTACTGAGTGTTATTAAGACTAATGAACAAGGCCGCTGCTAATTCTTGTCACTAGCATCAGATGATTTGAAACTATAAAATTAAAAACAAGCAGGGGACGTTTTCTCAGAGTTCATGACCACCATCAATGTCAACATCATCATCATCATCAAGCAGCTAATGTACAGTCATGTAATGGCTTTTGAGGTCATTCCGTTATTAAAAGCCTACATCTGAGCATATTTCATCAACACCAAATAATTAGTGAAAAATGAATATTGACTCTAATATTTCTTGTAGATTGAAATGGTAACGTGTTTCAAATGAATGTTACAGTTCCCATGCCTCAGCTGCTCTACTGTGAGCCAACATAATGGAAAGACAATTTACCAGTTTATATCAAAAAGAACTGCTATATCAGTGTCTACAGGGTCTGCCATTTATACGGATACACCATAATAACATGGGAATGGTTGGTGATATTAAAGTCCTGTTTGTGGCACATTAGTATATGTGAGGGGGCAAACTCCTCAAGATGGGTGGTGACCATGGTGGCTATTTAGAAGTCGGCCATCTTGGATACAACTTTTGTTTTTTCAATAGGAAGAGGGCCATGTGACACATCAAACTTATTAGTAATGTCACAAGAAAAACAATGGTGTGCTTGGTTTCAATGTAACTTTATTCTTTCATGAGTTATTTACAAGTTTCTGACCACTTATAAAATGTGTTCAATGTGCTGCCCATTGTGTTGGATTGTCAGTGCAACCCTCTTCTCCCACTCTTCACACACTGATAGCAACACCGCAGGAGAAATGCCAGCACAGGCATCCAGTATCCGTAGTTTCAGGTGCTGCACATCTCATATCTTCACACCATAGACAATTGCCTTCAGATGACCCCAAAGATAAAAGTCTAAGGAGGTCAGATCGGGAGACCTTGGGGGCCATTCAACTGGCCCACGACGAACAATCCACTTTTCAGGAAACTGTTCATCTAGGAATGCTCGGACCTGGCACCCATAATGTGGTGGTGCACCATCTTGCTGAAAAAACTCAGGGAACGTGCCAGCTTCAGTGCATAAAGAGGGAAACACATCATCGTGTAGCAATTTCAAATATCCAGTGGCCTTGAGGTTTCCATTGATGAAGAATGGACCCACTATCGTTGTACCCCATATACCACACCAAACCATCACTTTTGTTGTTCCAACAGTCTTGGAGGGATCCATCCAATGTGGGTTAATGTCAGACCAATAGCGGTGGTTTTGTTTGTTAACTTCACCATTCACATAAAAGTTTGCCTCATCGCTGAACAAAATCTTCTGCGTGAACTGAGGGTCCTGTTCCAGTTTTTGTTTTGCCCATTCTGCAAATTCTGTGCGCCGATCTGGGTCATCCTCGTTGAGATGCTGCAGTAGCTAATATCTGCCGAAGGGATGTTCGACTAATGCCACTCTCCAGTGACATGCGGCGAGTGCGACGCTGTGGGCTCTTGCTGAATGAAGCTAGGACAGCCACTGATGTTTCTTCATTAGTGACAGTTTTCTTGCGTCCACATTTTGGCAAATCCAACACTGAACCAGTTTCACGAGCAAGCAGTTTGCTAACTGTAGCATGGGAGATGGGTGGACTCGTAGGGTATCTTGCATTGAAATCTGCTGCAATGACCCGGTTACTGCATTCACCAGATGTCAACACAATTTCGATCCGCTCCTCACGTGTTAACCTCTTCGACATGTCAATGGCTGTGAACAAAGAGAAACTTGTAAATAACTCATGAAAGAATAAAGTTACGTTGAAACCAAGCACACCATTGTTTTTCTTGTGACATTACTAATAAGTTTGATGTGTCACATGGCCCTCTTCCTATTGAAAAAACAAAAGTTGTATCCAAGATGACCGACTTCTAAATGGCCACCATGGTCACCACCCATCTTGAGGAGTTTGCCCCCTCACATATACTAATGTGCCACAAACAGGACTTTAATATCACCAACCATTCCCATATAAATGGCCCACCCTGTAGATTATAAATGAATAACAAAACTGATTTCCCCTCCCCTTCTCAGAGTTTGTAGTCTACACATACTCCCCGACCCCTGGCCTGGTTAAGAATGAGTTTCTGTCTCTTTTCCACCCTCGTTTTTGTTTGTTTTTTCTTGAAATCCTGATTCATTCGCACCTTTTTAACTTTCTTCGTGTTTTTGTCTAGACTGTTGCATCCAAATTTTCTGTGTCTTATCCCTGCATGCACCCTCTGCAAATATAAAGAGCTCCGGTTTTAAAGAAAATATTAAAAATGTGCCAGTGCATCAGGCAGTGCTAAAACTTTCACAATGTTAATTACATTAAGTTGCTGATTGATGAATGTTATTAGAAAGCACTCTCATGAGCTACTTTTAAGCTAAGTGTTTTAAAAGAAAAGTGTAGGTTTTCCCACTAGCTCAGCCCAGTACAGTTACCAAAACATCACAGGACCTTCCAGTGGTTTCTTCTCCCTGACAGTCTGTGTATTGATTCAATTACCTGAAAGTCATGTCAGTGTTTGTTACTGCCACTCTCCCTCCTTCATTTCACAATGTTAGCTTTGTCCACGTTACCCACACACGGTCTCCCATGCTCCCTGGTTGTCAGTCTCGTTTTCTGTCCGTCCAGGTCTCTGTGCGTTGAGAGCCTCTCTTCCTTTCCTCTCATGTCGACATCTTACATTCATTACCACATGGCCTTGGCTCAGTCTGCTCTCTCCCCTTCTGTGGTGCTCAATTACTCTGTCTTCCTGGGGCAAGCACTGGTGTCAAGCTACTGTAATGACTTTCTGATTATCTGTCTTTATGTGATGAATGAGATGGAAATGTACCACCGCGGCCAAACGGGGGCTGGCGCCAGGCCAAGCTGCCACACCACAGTACGGGTGGATGCGGGGGGGGGGGGGGGGGGGGGGCAACAAAGAAAATAAACATTAGATTATAATGATGCAACTCTTGTTGTGTTTGCCACTCGAACCAAAGGAGCCTCGCTCGATTTTGGGATTTCAATCGCTCTGATCAGACTTATTGTTTAGGAGTGAACTTGCGAAACCGCGGCTCGCGCCCATCCAGTGATTAAATAATCAGCTGGCTTGTGAGGAAGAGATAAAGACAGGATGCAGGATGCCGGTGACACATGGCCATAACCTCTGCCTGAGTGGGCGTGCTCTGTGAGAAGATGCAACTGTGCAGACTTCACCCAAAGACATTAACACACACCCATCAAGGGCAAAATCATTCTCCGTTTTAACATCTAAAACTGGGTGGCTTCTGTGATGTAAAGAGATTGTTGATGCTTGACTTGACCTTCTAAAACTCTCCTATTGATTTTCTCCTTTTTCCCCCAGATGAGTGTTGATGCCTGCTCAGCCTCTAATGTGCTGGAGGTGAAAAATGAGGTTGACGTAGACATGGTTAACCATAATGCGAAGGTGGATGCCACCCGATAGCAGCCAGACACCTGAGATAGCAGGCCTAAGTCCAGCTCGCCACTCACCCCCCTCTCCGGTTCTATTATTCATCCCTCTTTCAAATGCCTTTTATGCTGCTCAATTACCCCTCCAGCGGCCCAGTGTGGACACTGTAATGACATTCTGATTATCAGTCTGTAAATGAGAAATGAAATGAGTGTGTGATGCCGTGCCAGGGGAAGAATGGAACAGCGAGGAGCCTTTCAAAAATGGAGGCTGTGGAGGAGAGAAAGGGGCGGGGGGGTGAACAGAGGGAGGGATGAGTGCGGCACTCTGGTGATCATCGACAAGACGATAAAAAGAGGAAACATTTTGTAACACGCTGCAAATGTATGAAATTACACTTTAGAATTTAATTGCCCCCTTATTCAAGGCTTCACTGTGCTCACCAACAATGCAAGGAGAACCTTTATGTTTCCAAACAATCAGTCGAGTAGAAAGGAGTCGTGTTGCAATTGAAAACGCGTCCAATCGTTTCAGGGCGAGCTTAAATACCAGATATCCTCTTCACGTGGTGAATTGGGTTGAATGGAGAAGTAAAATTCGGCGCTTGCACCATTTACAACCATGATATGATATGAAGGTAGTATAGCTAAAATGCTGAACGCCTCGGAAGAAGAAGACTGCCATCTCCTCAAGATAAAACACTGTCGAGGCAAATTTAACACTCCAACTAAAAAAAGCCCATGTCAGAGTTTACTCTGGGAATTTGTAAATGAGGATTATAGGCACACCTTGCTGTACTCCAACGGTGAATGGCGGCGAGTTTATTGAAAAATAAATGTTGATTCAAGTCGGCTGAAGTGAAGGATCCTTTGAGAATTACTATACTGTGTGATACCATGTTAAAAGTGTGATTTTCAAAGCCCCTGTTCTTGTCCTTTGAAAACCAGCATAACTGTCTGGTTCTGGCTCACATGACTAGAAATTTGTCTGTCCACTTGGCGTTTTATTGCTCCATGAAATGCCTTTCAGTAGCAATTACCCAAAGTTGTTCTTGTCCAGGTTTATCTGGCAATAAAATGCAACTCTGGGCCATCTCTGTGTTCATTAGATCAGCAATCTAACTGGCCCACTAAACTACAGTCACTTCATGCTGGAGAGTCTCTCTCATTTCAGCCCAATCAACAGAAATGCTCTGCAGCCCCAGACTGCTGTTTAATAGGATATTAACATCCTGATCAATCACCTTAATTGATATTTTTTAGGCATTAACGCTCTCAAACTCTAACAGATGTAATTGTCAGATAGGGAGTGGGATCCCCATTGGCAGTAATTGGGCCATTATGGATGCAGGCATGACTGAGAGATTTAGAATGCCAATGACATAGGAGATAGATAGAGCCTGGGCCTTTGTGGGTGGATCTGTATATCACTCATGCTTGGGCACCAGAGGATTGTCTGCTAAAAGGCTGGTCTAAATTAGCCAGGGATGCACTTAGATGTGATTTTAACAATCCTGCGCAAGTGTGCACAAACGCGTGTGCAAACAAATCTGCAATGCCTGTATTTTCTCTCAAGTGCACCGGGGTTTCAGCTCAAAAAGTTCCCCATGTGTGAGCGGCAATGATGCCATATGGCGTCCTGTGTTGACTGCATTAAGGTTGTGTGTTGTGCCATTAGAGCCAGGAGCCAAGGGGTGACTTTGGCATCTTCATTAATCCTGGCTAAATTCCGTGTGCCGGAGGAGCCCGTTTCCTTGAGCGCCTGCTGACGCTAGCACAATGTCACAGCTCACTCAGTCACTGCTTCTTCTCCCTTTGGTGCAAAGTAGGAGTAGAGGGACCAATTGTTTGCAAAATACCTTTCATTACTCCATTGGCTGAGAGCATTTGAAGTGAATTTGTGTGAATTATTGCCCATAGCTGAGTTTATGATGAGAAATTTCTGTAAGTGCACTTCGAAGACGGCTTTTATCCAAGCGTGGAAGAAAGCGCTGAGAAAGGACTGCGCAGGCTAAGTGGGAAAATCACACGATGTAACATTTTCCCTCTTCTTAAATATTATCTGTGTTCCTCCTAAGAAATAAAATCTGTGAAAGCAGCCTTGTGCACATACAGGTGACTAATTGACAATAACAAAAACAAAAATGTATGACAACAGAACTGATCAAACTCTCCTTTTCACATATCTGAAAAATATATACACACAAGGTCCATGACCAGTATGAGTGTTTCATTGATGTCCAGAAATGTTCTATTTGTGTTAGAAAAGATCTAGTAAGCGTTGAGCATCTTGGCTGGCCATGAAAAGTCCTCACACTTTGTGGCATAAGACTCTGATAATAGGTAACATGCTTAATATGTGGAAGAGAAAAAAATACGACCTGGAGACTTTTTGTGTGTGTGACAAGTAATAATAGGTGCAACACACATCTTGTTTCCATAACAACAGGCTGCTAATTTCTTTTACCTGTTGCCTTGTTACAGGCATGTTAGATTTTTTTGACGATGTTTAATTATTACAACAACAAGTTTCTCCGCTGGCACTTTTCTCCACGTTTATTATTCTTAGGGGGAAAATGAAACCCAGCTTGTCCATTGTTAAGATTGATTGGTTGCCAAAAAGCATTTAGCGGCACTCACATTTGTTACAGAGGCCACGTTCTCAGCATTACCATATGCTGCTGCTACCTGTAGGTTTTTGTGAGGCAGCAGCAGTTAAACATAGCCTGAAGCAACAGCTGTATGTATTTGATATTTACAGAGCAGCACCTGCTGATAATCCTTATTTTTTCTGACCTCAACCAGCTAATCCTACCTTTCTGCATTGATGTAGATGTACTCCAGGGTTTGCCAGTACATTATAGCAAAGCTGGTGGGTGTGGTCAAAGGGACAGGAGTCTTGCACTCTTGTACTATGAATCATTTAAAAGTGTACCCACTCAGTTATTAGGTTTTTGTAAAAAGAATCATGCATACCACTTGCAGTGAGTGAAGTCAGACTAGGCCCTATTAGGGAGATCAGGTCCTTCCTATGTCACTGCAAACTTTGCACATCGCCACTGCTGTAGTCTAAATTTTGTCAGCGCTCAGTGGATCTGCGCTCGACAGTGCAGCCTAGGCGGAGTAGTCGAACGCAGATTCACTGAGCGCAGGGCAAGCTAGCGAGACAGAAGTTAAGCTTTCCTTGCAACATGGCAAATTGAACCTCCCCCACCCTCATTCAGATCTGGCGTTTGGAACTATTTTGGTTTTCATGTGACGTATGACCCTGAAGGTAAGCGCATCATGGACAAAAGTAAAACAGTATGTTGGATGTGCCACGCAATGCTCAATTACATTGGTGGGAACTAGTGCGTTAGCCCAGTTGACTCGTTAACGCGTTGACGCCGTCCAGCCCCACGCACAGGGCGATCCGCGGTAGCTCGTTAACGGAGATTTGCCGTGTTGTGGCGTTAACATCATTTCAACAAGATTAACGCACTAGCTGGAACACAATGAATATGACTGCACATTAACGCCGACATCATCCTAGTGCAAAGACAAGTGGAAGCAGACAAAAACAACAAGCACGCATGCTACAAACTTTACCCAAGTCATTTAGACAGCTGTTAGCACATGATTCTCCTTATGGGGACCTGATATGTTTAATATGCTGCTGAGAGTATACCCCAGAAGAAGCGTATAGTATAGTTTTTATTTTGGAAAGAGCCATTTCTCTGTAATAAACTCTCTTTTCCAAAGATGAGTGATTTCTCGATCAGATAGATTTATTTTTTTATTACTTTGTTGTTTCAGCAACATTAAATTTAAAAACTGTACTTTTGAGTTAAAATATATATTTAAAATTTTAATAAATGACAAATTAAAAAGGCATGAACATTTTTTTTGTATTGAAAAAATATCGAACCGTGACACCAAAGTAACGAATCGAACCGTGAATTTTGTGTATCGTTGCACCCCTAATAGATAGATAGATAGATAGATAGGAGCAGTTTTCTGTGTCCATTAGTAAAAGTTACTTCCTGAGTTGTGGAATGTAAGAAATTCTGTTGTGTTCTGCAAAATAATAATAATAATTATTATTATTATTATTATTTCATTAAAAAACATAGCGCACATAACCTGCAAACTTCAAGCTGTACACTTTTTTTAATTTATAGTTACTCATTTGTATTAGCTCTTATCGTGATTGACACAAGCCATTTTTAATTTTGTCATATTATATCTGTCTCTATGTTATACTGATTACACACAACAGTATTTTACTTTCAGTCCTGCTGGTGTATTTTCTTTTTTGTCTCCGTTTTTTTTAACTAAGCCCACTATGCTATGGCCCTTTTGACTGAGCAGGAAAGCTGCTCCAAACAGAGCCATTACACCAAGGTCAATTGTATTTGTCAGAATGCATCTGACGGAACCTATCACATTATCTCATTGTTTCTGCTTTAGGGCTTGTGCATCTGTTCAAGTAGCAAATGAGCCCAGAAAAGAAGACAGTGCTGACAGTTTTCCTCTCGCCGTATTCAGGTCACACTGTCTGGTAGTTAGATAGGCAGATCAGACTGCTTCAGCGCCAGAGGAGATTCCTCTGTCTGGAACATCATTTTTTAGCATATTATCAGTTGATGCTAGACTATATTCAAAGTATTCTATGTATAATGTGTTTCCTGAATTTCAAATCTGTATGTATTTTGTGTCACGGCAGATAAAACAAGAATTGCGACTGCAGAGGGTGGACTTTATATAGCCTGTGTTGTTTTCATGACATTGTTTTGAGCACATGAGACCTTTTCGGCATTTTACTTTATCGTTTTTGATTTAGATGTTCTGCAGCTACGACTGCCAAATATTTTCCTCATGCTGGTGATTTCTAGAAAACCACTAATGACTGAGGAGGAAAGTCAAGAAACTCAAAATCCAATTTTTTAATATTTTTAAAATTTATTTATTAATGAAGATTTTTCAGGGAAAGAAATGACCTGATGGTGAAGCTGGAGGTCGGGGGAAGATGTCAAGTCAAACTTATTACAAATTTATCAAGTGGAAAACATGAATGTTTATACCAAGTTTCATGTCAGTAGGTCAAAAGTTTTTCACACTTTTCTCTTGAAATCATGAGCGTGAACCATGCAGTGCCACTGGTGGAAAGTCGGACTGACTTGATGTTTTGGTACCACAAATCCCTGTAAAAATGTTCGTGTCAATCCGTCACATAGACGGGGGAAAAAACTGGAGTACTACCAAAGTCAGTGGGATTTATCCACTGGGGAGTGTTCCAAATTTCATGGCAATCCATCCAGACTTAGTGTGGACCAAATTGGTGGACTGACCATCTGACAGCCTGACATTGCCTAAAAAGTTGAAAAAGGAACTCTGATAGAGACAAGAAAGAGACGAGAGCCACGATCGATGAATCAAACAGATACTCTGCCCACATTACCTACAATCTGGTGCTTTTGAGAAAGTTTTAATATGGAGAATACTGATGCACGCTAATCCGTCGTTGATTGAATTAAGAATTTTCCAGATATTACAGCATGGACAAAGACCCCGAAATCTGAGTAGAATTTAATAAAGTGACTTTTAATTCTTACCTTTAACATAAACGTAATAACAGGTCTCACTATTGGGCCGTGTCAACAATGGCGCTGTGTCTCTGTAGTGTTTTGGATACGCTTTGAGCAAAACTCCAGTGTGAAGTTGCACTTCTTTGTCACCACAGAGAACTTTGTGAGAATACATCTGAGATAAGCGCATTTGTCTGACTGAGGGCATTCTTTTGGAGATGGGCAGAGTGCTGTCTGACTTTGCACATTTGTCTTCTGCACTGAGGCACATCAGCAGTTCATCTTGATAACGGAAAGGGCTATGCAAGCGGATTTGGCGAAATAACCTTTTGTGAATATAAAATGAAAAACAGAGCGTGGGTGAGTGTAGGGGTGAAAATAAAAAGAAGAAGCGGAAGTAGTTGCATCATTTTATCAGATTTCCATCATATATAACATTTTACCGTAAAGCCTTTTGTAGCATTAACCTGTGCAATGGTTTACCAGTTTAGTAGCAATTAGCTTGCTGGTAGGCTGCACTTTTCTTTTCTTTGTTTTGGTTTTTTTTTTATCTATTTTAATTTTTCTGGATAGTAAACATCTGTTTTATATCTGTTTATATTTAAGTTGTTTATGCCATTAGAAAATTCCAGATTTTAGCTCTATTCTAAATGGTCTGTTTCAACGTCTATAGCATTAAATCGAGCTGCTGGAGCACACATACCTTTTAAGAAGAGTTGGTGAACAGCAAAATACTATCTCAAACGGGAATGTCAAAATGTTGAGATTACACATGACTCGTATGAAAATTAAATTTATTAATAAAGAAAACAAAAGTGAAATATAACATTAGTTCATCAGTAGTACGTGTGACAAAGCAAATAAGGTTTAAATAAACCCATATGACCCCAAAGAGAAAGAAAACAGTTCAGTTTTTTTTTTTTTTTTGGGGGGGGGGGGGGGGGGGGGGGGACAACACAAGAATTGTGAAAAAGCCTGTGATCATATCGCCTAATATTCCTAGGAAACACAGCAATTCCTACTTGTTGGAAAGAACTGGGAATTACTATGTTGTCAAAACATTTACACTGATGGGATGAACGTCTTCTTGTCCTACAACCATGCCCACGTAGGTTAGGGCAACTTTTGCAAACTTCAACAGACACAGTCAGCTGTGCCCAAAACTACCTGACAAATATTGCCACACTCTCTCAGAGATGTTCTTCCCATGTGTCACAGTACACAACCACATCATCTAAATAAACTGCAAAACCCTCCAATTTATGCAACATTTTGTTCATTCGAATGTGCTTGCTGCATTAAGCAGTCCAAATGGCATGGTGGTCTAAGAATATAGGCTTGATGGTGTTACAAAAGGCACAGATTTCTCTGGCTCTTTCAGAAATGGAAACCAGACAATAACCCTTAAGAATGTCAAAAATACTGATAAATTTCACACCCCCACTGCAGACGCAGATGTGAGTGAGAAATTCTGTTGTTCTTTCTGAGAAATCCTTTTACAGGTAAATACAGTGTACGTTGCAGCTGTGATAGCCATAGTTTTCTGTCATGTGACCGACTCACTAACGTGGCGACTCTCCCAGAGCTCCAGTTTGTTAACATCTGCGTGTATCTTGTAAAGAATCGCTCACTTTACGCTGCTGCCAGTTGCCAGACAGCTGCATATATTTTTGATCTGGATGGGTAAAAAATGCCACCATGTGGGAGGTGAAGAACAAAAAATTGTTCATCGTTAAAGCAAAGGTAAGCACTGCTATAAATCTTACGTTTTGTTGACTTGGACTTTTAAGCTGTAGGGTCGCAAAAGTTCAAGTAGCATTTATTTGTCTTATTATTGTAGTGCTGTAACAATGAAGTTGATGAATGTCGGGTAAATGTTTCCTACAGTTTAAATGAGTCGCCACTCTCTTCTTCACAACCTGGGTCACTGTGGAGAAGCAGGAATTATTGCGATTTCACCTGTGAGGCAGGGTTAAGAGAAGTGTGATCAAATGTTGGTGCCGTACCATCCTTCAGGCAGCTGTAAATAAACACTGATCAGTGCATCTGATAGCACAACTATCTGCTATTTTAATTAAGTTAAAGTCGGAAACGTTCAAAGGAAGGCTTTTTTTAAACCTTCACATTCATCTCCCAGGGCCTCGCTGTCAGTGTGATATTCTAGATGTCTTTTGTGCCATCTACCATGGTACCAACAGTTTTCCTGAAACTTCACCCACCCATCCATCCGTCGATGTTCTGCTGCTTGTAGTGGTCTCTGTCCTGGAGGAAGCAGTCTAATCTGAGAGGTAAGGAATCTCTGGCCACCTTCTCCAGCTCATCTAGAGGATACTGAAGTGTTCCCAAGCCAGTCTTGAGACATTATCTCTCTACCATGTCCTTAATCTAGCCTGGGTCCTTCTCCCATTATGACATGCCTGTAACACTTCACTCAGGAGGCATCCTTGTCAGATACACAAACCACATCAACTGGCTCCTTTTGATGTGGAGGAATAGCTCTTCTACTCCGAGCCCCTCTCAAACGACAGAGCTCCTCACCCTATCTCTAAGAGGGAGCTCCTTGTACCTTGTATCCATAATTTCGTTCTTTTGGTCAGAACCCACAGCTCGTGGCCATAGGTGAGGGTAAGAACATAAGTCTTCACCACAACAGATTGGTGATTTCATCACTGCTGACGCTCCGTCTGTCAACCTCCCACTCCGCTCTGCTCTCACTCTTGAAAAAGACCTAAGATACTATTCTATGCCCCTAAAGCCAGTCTTAGCAACCAGGGATCAGACAACTAGGGCCTCTGCCCCTGATTGCCACCCAATCCAAAAGGCACCCTGCAACTTTAAGTTAGAGTCACCATTTTTGACACAATGGAAGAGATTCCTGCATGCATTACAAATGAGCAAATACAAGCTGTCAGATTGAGACTTCCAAGGAGCATTTTAAAAGTAGCTGTAAGGAGATGGCATCAAGAGAATAGAAGCCTGATTGAAATCTTTTTTTTTTTTATTTGTATGAATGTTTGTTGATTTCTGCAAAAGTGTTTGAGTTTAACTTTTCCACAATTTCAAATTTCTGTCTTTCAGCATTACCACGCTGACATGGCTCAGAGCAGTGGACATACGATAATAGCTAATGGTAACGTTTTGTTTTTGTGAGAATTTTGACATCAGAAGAAGATGCTGGGTTTACATTAAAATCACTCTTGCTTTTTTTTTTAGTTTATTCAACCACTGGCCATTTAAACTTTAAGAGGTTTTTGCTGCTCAGGCGGATCTGATCCGATATGCCCGTGTCTGCTTTACATCACAATCCACTGTAAGCAAAACGCCACATTCAGAGATGCGCATTATGATTGCTGAGGAAAAGGACAAAATAAGGGGATTGTGTTTTAGATTTTGGGATTCTACAGACATACTGGGATTAAATATTGAAGTTTGGAAATATTTTCCATAGCATGTTCTCTTTAAAAATTCTGGCAAAGATGCAGTGCAGTGTATGATTGACAAAAAAGTGGGAAAAAACTGAAATTGTCCTCTAAGTGTTTTATCAGTGCATCCAAGATCTCTATTTTTCATGTGAATAGGACAGTGAAGTGGCTAGATGGAACATGCAATGGAAAGAACCTGTGAGTGGGACTCTAAGAGGCCAAATGGAACCCTCTTCAGCCAATTAGAGTCCTGGAGGGTGCAGTACAGTTAATCCCCATGGTAACACGGATGAAGGGCACAGTACTACATCCTCCTTTTCTGTCCCCAGCTTTTCATGTGAAAATGTATTCCATTGTCTCGAGCTTCTCCTGCAGAAATAGGCTTGTGGGGGGTAAAAAAAAAAAAACATCTTCATTGACAGGAAGAGATGTTTTCCAGGAAAGAAATACAAGTGGGCAAAAAAACAACTAAAAAAAAAAAACAGAAATACCATTTCAGATGAGATGATGGAGAGACTCGCTAGCACACGGACTTTGTTTACCTGTTTACTAATTTAACATGTTTTCAAGAAGTTGTAAAATGTACTTTGTCTGTTGTGGAGGAAAGAAATGATTCAGAGACACATTAGCACATGAATTAAAATGAGACAGTTCCATTAGCATGATTGTCTCAACATCCTGCCATACAAGACCTGCATGGTAGATGGGCTCTGGAACCCAAAAAAAACAAAAAAACAAGAATGAGTCATGGGTTATTTATACCTGTTTCGGGCACAGTAAAGAGGTTAAACTCACAGTGGTGGCAAGCTACAAAAGGATCTATGTGGAACATCAACCCTCATTTGACCACAAGTTAGAGCTTGGCATTGAGTGATAGAAAGTGTACATAGTAGGGGGGTGGGAGTGGGGATTATCTCAGTCAACATTTATGAACACTGAAAAGTGCATATAAAGGAGTTATCATCATTATTTATGATTAATTGTAATTTGGAGTGATAATGGCCGTGGCAAAAATTGTCTTTTTGACATCACAAGAAAGCATAATATGTGAAGAATGCACATTTGCAGCTAACTATTTTAATATTAACAGTGCCTCATATGGTTTGCTGGTATTTTGCAGTTTTGAGTTTTGGAAACAAACAATTTTAACATTATGGATTATAAATTATTTCTCACCTGGGTTTCTCAACTCACTCAGTCCAACTTTCTATATATAAATTCAAAATAGGTGAGGGGAAAATGTTAAATATATCAGTTTTAACAAATTAATCAGCTTTTTAGCTACATTTACTCTATCTTTGTGTTTGTCACATAGCAAGTGTGACAAAGCATCTCTTCCCCATGCACTTGCTTGCAGTGTATTTGCCTCTTCACCACACACCACTGTAGGCTATATAATGCCAGGGCTGGGGAAAAAGGGGTGGCCCTCACTAGTATGATACTTTTTGAATTCAAGCCAGTACTGTATTAGTGTACATATTTTACAAGCATGGCCATGTTTTGTGTGAGATGCACTTTAAAACTTTATTATTATCCCTCATTGTGCAAAATTACATGAGCATAAGACTCAGAATTAGACCCCTTTCATCATCCCGGCTTTCCTGAGATGAGAAAAATCTAGTATTCATAGTAGTACTCATATTGCCTAGCCTAATCATATTTGAACTCTTCAGTTTGTTATCAAAGTAAAATGTAGCCTACACATTTTTGGTTGTTTAATTTTAGAAAAAATACATCTAACTCCACCTTTGCAACCTATAGGATACAGATGATTCTTTTATCCAGCCTATTTGAGGTGAGGGCATACTTAAAAAATCCACAAGGAATTAAAGGTGAGTGGTCTATTCATCTCTTGCTATTAGTGCAGACACCCCTTTCTGCTTGTGTATGGCACAGCAGGGTAAAAGGCAGTTAAGGCCTAAGCAAAATAATGACAACCTTTTTCTATAATGGTATTTGTGTGTGTGCCCCGATTTCAGTGCGTGTATCTGAGAGAGTAAATGTAAGCCTGTTCACGTGCGCTTATTTATGTTTGTGTGCACGCATGTGCTAACCAGTGGTACAAGATGACCACGCCAAAGTACAAGAAGCAATTATACCCCGGGCTCCCGCTTAGCGGAATTTAGCTGTTGTGAATGTGGACTTTTAGGAGAGCCTGGGGTGATCCAGCAATTGGAGCAAGAGACAGAAATGGTGTGAGACGGATGAAAAACAGGAGCGCAAAGATAGGTGTTTAAGTGAAAACGCTCAATCTGGAAGAGCGAGGAAGTGCTATAATAGCTGCAGAGCGAGGCAATCTTATGGAGTTGAATGGTGTTGAAAGCGCCAAGACGGAACAGTAAAAACGGTGGTTAGCCTGGGATGAATGCTACAGTGAGGCAGAGGTCACATGCAGGAAGACAGAAGCGTCTAACTAACTAAAGTCTGCTCACATCTGCCCCGAGCGTGAGCTGATGGCGAATTTGTGAGGGCTGCTGATTTCCTCTATCTCACCTACCTTCCTCTATTTGTGCTCCTCGGGTGCGGCCAGAATGGGTCATTGACACCTGAACACCAAAAAGAGTCTACAAAGGTCATGGCAAACTTCCCAACGGCAGCTGCAGCACAAACGTAGGTGTGTGAGGGCAGAACATTGGAAGAACAGAAGGTCCAACATTCAAAATGTCAGATCAAAGCTTGCTTGCAGCAGGGCAGAGGATAAAAAGATTGTGGCCTTGATCTTGGAGGCACACAAGCCAAACCACATGCTTGCACATGCACACTGCAACAGGAAGCCAAATGGATGTATTGCTGCCAAACTGTTCATCCAGATGGTTTGAAACAGGGGCGCTAAATTAAAAATTTTCTTTATAAAATCACACTTTATGGAATCTGAGGGGACAGGATGAGTGGGTATCGTACTTAAGGTTTTCTTTTTGTTAGAACAAATCACAAATCTGCCTTAAAGCTATGAAGCATCTCTATCCAGGTCATAAAAAACTTAGACTTCACCAGTGTGGATCTGCACCCAATAAAAGAGCAAATAAAGTAGGAATAGGTAGGTGTCCTTTTTTTTTTTACTCAGAAGCAAAATAACGCCTGTATTGTTAACTCTAGATCGGAAATACGTAAATACCTTTACCTTTGGTGACAAGAAAAAACAAATAAAGGTGACATCTGAAAATCTATAGCATCCTATACAGGTATCCAGTCTTCCACTATTAAAGCTATTCCTAGGAGACAGGCAAATGCCCCACTAGTTGCTCCTCAGAGATAATGAGCTGCTTAGTGCTGAGTGAGATGTTTGCAGGGCCAGAGGGCTGGGATTGGAGCTGCTTCAGTGGCTCTGTATGGAGAGGGCCGGGGCTCGGCTCTAAATTAGTGAGCCTTCTGGATCAATGTGGGTTGTAATTAGCTGGTATTGATCCCAGACAGATCAGCCACTACAGTAGGCCACAGCCAAGCACCTCTCAACGTCCATCAAGTTCCATCCCCACAGCACAGCAGCACAGCCTGAGATCACTCTGAGAGCAAACAAATAATATCAGCCAGCACACTCAGCTCCTGGTAAGTGCACTAAAGATACTGTTGGACATTTCAGGATTCACTTACATATTCCATTAGTGCACTGCACAATGCATCTTTTTGATTCAGTGTTTTATCTTGCTTTCCATTAAATCTTATAGATTACATTATGTGCTTGCGTAAGATGCAGAGGGGGAAAAAAACGGGCCAAATCTTGGATTCTTATCCTGATGCATCACCCATAAATCAGCTGTCATTAGTCGCCAGAACTGCGGACAGCACCAGAGATGATGACATGCAATCTGGCATTTGGAAAAAAGAGATATCATCTTCTCGAAAACGATCACAATCAAGGGTTTTTTTAAAGATATCTCATCAAACCGAAGCAAGCGATTTTGCTAATTTCACAAATGCTAATGGTCTAGGCCCCCTCATTAGAAATGTGATGTGTGGGTTTTTTTTTCCTCTCTTTTTTTTCCCCCCGTGCTCAAACGAAGCTTCACAGGGTGGCCCTGAAGTGATTGGCAACAACAAGCCTTCATCTAAATAGGAATCTTTTCAGATTACCCCTCATTTTTACCCATTTTAAGAAATTGTCACCGACACTTGTAGAAAGTTTCCTATTCTCTTTCTCTCTTGCCTGAATTTGTAATCACAATAAAATATATTGCCTGTAATTAGAATGGGCCTGCCTGTCAGAGATATGAAGCAGAATTCAAAGCCTGAATTATTTAAGTCTATTAAACAAATGCAATTCAAACAAAGGCAAGAGAACTGTGAAATGTGGTCAAAATTACACTCTTCACGTTCTAATTTCTCTTCAAGAGCCACTGTCTAAGGACCTCGTACTTTCACGCCTAATAGACTTGAAATTTCTCCCCGTGTAAGTTAGAAATGATCATGCTCAAATCGTTTCATTGAGCATGCTTCAAAGAACAGTAATGGCAGCATTAAAGATTCAAACCTGTCCACTCTGTTAAGGGAGGGTTTATGAAAAACCGGCTTCAATCTCACAGGGACATTCATCCTTGTGAGGTGTATAATTAACAGTGTTGACCTTTTCAAACAAACAATTTCTCTATTTAGAAATGCTGCTGAGTAAAGATGGTCCTCACCCGAGGGAGGAAATAAAGTCAGGCTCCAGCAGGAAAACAGCGGGATAGAAATAATGTGGCAGAATATTCTCAGTCATCCAGGTCATAGGATATGAGGAAGTTCAAGTAGAAAACAGGATGACTTGTTTGTTCTTGAGAGCCTTTCACCTCTCATATAAGAGTAACCATCAGCTCCAGTGATAGCAGTAATGATGCCATTTGGATGTGTTGTTTTATTTAAAAGCAGTTCAGACTTTGGCCAACTTCGGTGTCGAACATGAATAATTGCCTTTGCCTCCATCCAGTTCTGGCCTCAAGCTTATTGAACTACTAGAATATCCAATTTCATCCAGTCCAAATGTCCTTTTTGCTGCAGTCTGGCTTGGTTAGATTCAATATTGCGGTGATGTGAGCAATTCCAAGCCCAAATGAATCTCCCAGCACAAGCCCATCTCAGAAAAGATGTTTCCAGAGATTGAAGCACGGGGATACCAGGTGGAAGAGTACTGGTGCAAAGTGAGTGAGAGTAATTTGCACTCTGTAGGTTAAACCAAACTTTTCTCTGATATACAAAAATAGAATCTCGAATCAGCAAGAAAAAAAAGGTGAGCGATTTTCTCAGATGTTTTAGGTTTGGAGTCGCTGTGTGTGTTTTCCTTTGGTTGTTTTTCATCTGCTTAGATTAGATTAAAAGGGACATTATTTCAAAACCATCTAACAACAAGTGTAGCTACAGCTCTTTGCAGGGCTGATGAACCTTGGCTTAAACTTTTACAAGAAACAAAGAACATGTAAACAAAAACCCACAACTATCACCGTGGGAAAACACACAAGAGTGACTACAATCATTGCTATGCTTAGCCAAACTTTAACTGACCAAAACACTGCAAAAGCGTACTACACAGAGGTCCCCAGGATCAGCTTCAAAGCTATTTGTTGTTTTTATGTATGTTCAGCATAAAAAAAAAGATTCTCAGCCCTCATAAACACGAGGATATAACGTTGAGTAAAATGCAACTGAAGTATATAAAATCAAAGTTTTATTTATTCAAATTATTGATCATTAAATTATAATTAAAAAGGAACATATATTTTGTATAAACTGCACACATATGAGTCAAGTACATAACATTTGACTAGATTTCTACTAAAATTTAGTGTTTTACATTAAACTTACCAAAAAATACATGGAAATTTCATATTTGGTCAAATAACTCAAAGTCAGATTTTGGGCTTTTTTTTACTGCAGAATGCTAGCATTCTGAAATATGTGAAATATTACTGATCATACGGTATATATTTTTGTTCAGTTGCACACTATCTGGTTAATTAACCAATTAACTGATTTGCAGTTGAAATGTTTAAAACTAGACTCCAAAAGGATTTGTTTTTCCGCCTACATTGTTTAAATAAAGTTTCTGTGTACTTTAATATAATTATGTTTATTTTACATAAAAAGTAAAAATGAAAATAGCCAACAAAATACTGCTTTATATAAAAAAATGTTGTTTTTTTTATCTTGCCATGATATGTTAGTGTCATTCAGATGGCCCTGCCTGGATGACTGTGTTTGAGATTCTAGCTGTGTTGTGTCCTGTAGTGTCCACTTGAGTCAGTGCTCAGACTCAGAGATGTGTCAGTGGCTCCGATGCGGCTTGTCAGGCATGCTCTAGCTTCTGGCCAGCCTGGTCCAGCCAGGCCCAACCCTTCTCACCCTCCTGGGACCATCTACAGACAGCCATCACAACCCTGGTCTCTCTCTGTCTCTCATCCTCTCATCACCCTTCTCCTTGTCCCTCAATTCACACCACTGGAGTGTGAACATCAGGATTAGGTAAATGACAGGAGGAATCCAAAGTTGACTAGGCAAATGTCCTTTGGGTCTGTCTTTTATCCTGATATGTGGTCTTTGGAAAGAATGCCAATCTTTCTTCTTCTTTTTTTTTTGCCCCCGGAGTTAAAAACTGAGTAGTTTGTTATTGCTCTGTGTTTGCATTAGATTAATCATTTTCCATCAATTTTACCATCAGCCGCATCAATAAACTTTAAAGATTTTTCTTACACTCTGAGGCCAATCAGGGAGCTTCTCCTCATAGAGACCAGGAAATAGAGACACGCTAGATTTACCCACATCACTTAATGTCATTACCACCGGAGGGGAAGCTGTCAAAATGAAGATGAGCTTCACTGCATTACACCTTCATTGCTCAGGGTGCTCTCATGTGTAAGGTATACACTCCAAAACAAAGCAGCTACTATTCACACATTCACAGCATTCCATTTTCATGAGCCGCCTTTCACTCGCTTCTATTCAGTTCACTAATTTCAGGAAATGAGTGAAAGCCGAATGACGAAAATGAAAAGTGTTGGGCCTGTCATGTTAGATCGGCTCCAAGTTTTGCAAGTTTCACTGCATTCCTCCTTTACTGTACCGTCTGTACAGTAAACCTTCACTCATCTGCCCTGTCTGTATGTGTGCTCTAGAGTCCCAGGAGACGCTTATTACCCAGTCATTAGTTTAGTTTCATCTACAGAGAAAGACTGTTGAAAGCCTGATAAACCTTTGACCCTTTTATACTCCTGTATGGAATTTGGCTGCTCTGTGCTACTTTGTTTCTTTGCCAGAATGGCTATTCCAGCCATTATAACAATAGTAAATTGCAGCGAGGGAACCAGTGCATGGATTGGAGTTTATTCATTAGCACTCAATATGTGTTATGGAGGGCTACTGAAAATAGAGAACCTGTCAGGCATAAAAAGGGCATGTGGCTGTTCTTTTCTTGCTCAAAACTGCATTTGTGCCTTCAGCAAAACAAAATGGCAAAAAGATGTGATTTGTTGGGCCATTTGTCCCTTTATTGCAAATGGCTACTGCAACAATTTAGCTGGAGACATTGCAACCGTAAGCTGTAATATCGTCAGCTAAATGGTTATAAATAATTTTTCAAACTTTGGAGTTATAATGTGCTATCGTGTAGGCTTTTGTCTGGTAGATAGAGACCTCATTTATGCCAGGGTTTGAAATGACTTTATTTTCTTTTTTTCCCCAATACTGTCCAAAAGTCTTCAATACGTCAGATGTTTCCATTCTTATGCATCACACATTACCATCATAAAAATGTCTGACCCACCCCAGATGACCGCAAATATACATCTTAAACAACAAGAACAAGAAGTCCTGCAGCAGATGGTAGGATCCCGCAGAGCCCAGGGGCTTGTTCTCCGTATGTGGATTAGCATTTTAGGTGGATTAAATTGTTGACAACTTGTTGTGATCCTGGATTTTATTTTTATTTTTTTAGAAGGGGGACGGGGTCTTCAAAACTGTTGCTGGATTGGTTGACACAGCAACATATCTATTAGGTCAGCCCAACACAGGAGCAGTTTATTGAATGGAACAAAAATAAATACATGATTACCCCAGCCTTACATATCCTTGATGTCCTACAGTAATACTTGTTTACTAAGGAATAAATAATCAAACTATATACTGTATAAATGACTATAGACTATGAATGCAGTGAACGAACACACAGAACAGTTAACATATAATATGTTTGTCTCTTGTGGGATCTACTGACATATCCTCTCTCTTCAGTCAAAGGGCACTCCATTTTTCTGAGTCAGTTTCCTGGTCAGTGAACAACAAGCTTAAACTTTAGCTATGTTAGTCATGATTGACTAAAATAAAGACTTCCCTCATGTTACTGAGTTCTCTTATGACTACCACAAACACAGTTTTAAATCAGTGGCTGCCTTACATGCTCCTAGTCACTGCTAGTTGCCCTGGCTCCCTTTTCTGAGTCAGGGACAGAGACAACATGTGAGTCCAGGACAGGAAAAATGTCAGCTAAGTCTGCCAGCATCACCCCTGTTCCTGTGTCAGCAGATATTTTCCCCTCTCTTTGAGTCAAAAACAGCTAACATGCCCCCTGTTACAGAGTTGACTCTTGACTCAGCAGATATTTCCTCTATCCCTGAATGTGACTACAAGTCAGTTGACACAATTGCTCTAGCCCTGAGTCAGCTGATGTCCCAGTCATCGCCCAGAGTTTTTCTCCCTAATTTATCTACACTTCCTGCCAAAAAACCCCCATCCCGATTCTGAACCTGTTCAAGAGTTGTTTATTGTACATTTGTATGGTGACAAATATGGATCCTGAACCACAGCAGTTATAGCCAAGGCTGATTTGCAATGCCTATCCCACCTTTAGATACAGCTGTTAAAGTTAACCTTTAGTCCAAGGAACATCTGTCTGCCCTGCCAACTGCTCTGGTTTTCTGCCTTCTGGCTCTCCCTCATCGAGCACAGCCCTCCAGTATCTTTTTTTGCTTGACTCTGAGGGCCCAACTCAACCACCATCCACTTGCTGTCCCAAGTTGACCACTATTTGCCCTGACTCTTAGCTTTCTCCAGCCCCCAAAACGGTCATGCCTGTCGGTCTCGCCTCTGGGCTGTCTTGCTGTTGTAAAAAAGAAGAAACGTGACGTTCCACTCAGCTAGAAATTATGCCCACATCACACCAGTTTTAGCCAACCTAAATTGGCTCCCTGTTAATTATTGTGTCAATTTCAAAATTCTTTTGCTTACCTTTAAAATTTTAAATAATTTGGCTCCCAGCTATCTATGAGAACTCCTTCATTTGTATATCCCTAACAAGGCACTTAGATCCAATCAAATGCTCCTGACGCAACCCAGGTCTCGTCTGAAGTCCAGAGGTGATCGGGCCTTTGCTGTCGTAGCTCCCAGACTCTGGAATAACCTCCCTCCTTATATTCGTTCCTCCAAGTCCATCCAGTCTTTTAAATTGCATCTTAAAACTTATTATTTTAGTCTGGCTTTTGATTCTAACTAGTATGTTATTTTGTGGCTAGTTTTTGTTTCAAACAATTGTCATATTGTTTCCTACCCTCCTTTTAACTGTTTCTTTTTTATTCTTTCTTATGCTGTTGCTCTGACCGACTGTGAAGCACTTTGGTCAACTTTGTTGTATTATTATGTGCTATAGAAATACATTTTCATTTGATTTGAGCTAAGGTCAAAAATAAGTATACAAAGGATGATGATGAATGCCAGTTTCATTCTAAGACCAACAAATACTTTACTGAAGCAGATTATAGATTCTTGTTGGTTCAATGGATACTTGACCAGCAAGAATCCATTGAACCCAACCTGTCTTGACTCAATATTTGTTGGTTGTGGTGCAAAGGTCAACTGTCTCTTCACTTTTCAAATCTGAATCCAAAAGAACACAGATGAGTTGCAGTATACATGCAGCATGATCCTGGAGCTGTCAGAAGTACAGAAATGATATGATGTATTCATTTTAATATTTACCGATGTCTCACAGTGAGTTTCTGAGATCTAGTGGAAACTATGCCATGAAGAACTGAAGTTATGTTAAAAGCAAAGGAAGGCCACACTTAGAAATACTATGTTGTCAAGTGCTTGGCGTCTGAATATGCATATACAGTATTTTTTTATGAAGGCACAAAACAGTAAAAATAATATGTGCCGAACATCTGTTTCTTTATCACAAGATGGGAACACTGTTGACGTGTAATGTAATTAAGATTTAAAGAATACTCTGGCAATTACCTGTCTAATGGGGCGTTTATCAGCCCTCATTCTCCAAGCTGTCTGTCTTACAGGCTGGCTCACTGAGAGGCACGCAGATGGATATGAAAGCGCTTTCAATATACAAAGGAAAGAAAGGAGAGGCTTTAGCAGGACAGTCGTCTTACCGCAAGAAGTGCTTGGCCCAGGTGACGCTGACTCTACACTCTACGCTTCTTGTTGTCATGGAGGAGAAAGAGCAAGCATTTTCCAAAGTAGGAGAAGCTGTTGATCACCTCGCCAACAAACTACCTGTTTCTGGCACTCAAGCATAAACGGTAAAAAGAGGGCACCCCAGCAGTAGGAGCGTAACCACATGGAACAATCCATATTCAGTGATGCAGTGAGGTGGGTGGTGGGGGTGGGGGCTTTACCTTTTCCATCTCCAGTGACACCTGAAAGACACCCTGCAGTGTTGCCCTGACAACAGTTATGAACCTGCTTGCCCCCCTGGGTATGAGGTCAGGGTTGAGTGACATCTTGTCTTTCTGTCTTTTTGCTCCAGTAGGTGGTGCAGACTGATTGTGGCACAGCGGGTGTGTGTGTGTGTGCGTGTGTGTGCGTGTGTGTGTGTGTGTGTGTGTGTGTGTGGCAGGAAGAGAGAAAGAGTTGTGCTGTGTCTCTAGGGTCAAGAGGTTATAATATTCAAATGATCATTGGGCACTTAAAAAAATAGAAAAGGACAGGAAAGGTGAAGGAGACGAGGCCTTCGCAAGCTGAATTGGTTTTCTCAACATAACATAATGTACTGACTGGGAACGCTGCCTGTTTCAAATGGCGTTAATGTGTGGTTGAATATTAACATATGTTGTATTATATGACATTGAATGTACCTTAAACACTTGCAAGAGGTCAGTGAACAACGTTGGTGGATTAGAGCAATGCTGTATTATTTTAAGAAGAAATAATGACACCTGCAGAAGTCCTATGATGCTAAAATATTAGCATGTGTGCGTCTTTTTCCTTCCCTTGCTCATAAAACATTGAAAAAAAAAGAAAAAGTAAATAAGTATTAAGAATTTACAGTCTACTGTTGTTTAATTTATTCTCAGTGTCCTGAGATTTTTTTGCCTGTGATAATGAGCCTAGCTGTGTTTTATAGCTGTCTGTGGGCGTCTGTGTATGCTGAAAATACAGCTTTGTCCATTTGGATTGATCAGTGGGTGGTGGTTGATTAATTTAATTGGGCTCTGTGGTGCATCAGGTTAGTGGTTGTCAAATTATAGCTCTTAATTGATTGATTCATTTTTATTTCTCATGTAATGAAATTACCCATTGACAAGCCAGGCAGACTGGTTCTAATCAATACACGCTGGTAGAGGATAAGGTTTCAACAACCATCTGTGTTTTCGACAGTTATTTATGCTTTTACGTTTAGCAGTGTCTAATATATGCACGTAGAGATCATAGTGAATTGGTAATGATGTTAAAGAAGCAGCGTTTAGTGTGAAAATAGTTTTGATAACATACAGAAAAGATAGTAAAGCAATAATTTACTGATGGTAGGAAAAATGTGCAATAACAGTCCCATCAGATTAACATGAGAAACCTTTTACCAAATCCTATTTTTTAAATGAAGGAGGTGTCTTGATATTGGCAAAGCGCACCGCAAATGAGATGTTAATACCATTCTGTTAAAGTATGATTAAAGAGCATTGAAATTTTGTTGAATTTCTTTCTCTTTTTTGACATTTAAATTTCAAAGAATGCAGTACGTGTTTGAAATAAAAGGTTTTTCTCTAACTCTATAATTTCACATGAATTGTAAGCACCCATATTTCATACTTTTGACAGAGACTCCATTGTCATTTTCTCAGGTTTTTTTGATTCAGTCAGAGATGATTACAATACATTTCATTTTACTCAGCATTAAATAATAACTTTCAACACCCTCATCATTTCATCACAATGAGACCAATTACATAACCTCACAATTCAGGTAGGTTTGTCTTTTCAGTACAAAGTGCAAAGTGAAACTCATATTGACACAATATATTATAACTCCCTATTATCCTTCAATCAGCCACCAGTGCTCGCTAGTGCTGATACTTTGGTGTTTTGCAACACTGGGTTGGTCGCCCTTTTTACCTTCAGAACTGACGTCTTTCTTCATAGAACAGATTCAGTGAGGCGCTGGAAACATTCCTCAGACATTTTAGTCAATGTTGACATGAGAGCATCACACAGTTGCTGCAGATTTGTTGGCTTCTCATCCATGATGTGATGTTCTACCACATCCCCAAGGTGCTCTATTTGATTGAAATCTGGTGACTGTGGAGCCTATTTGAGTACACTCCACTCAGTCTTCTCAAATAGCCTCAAGAAACCAGTTTGAGATGATATGAGCTTTGTGACATCTCGCTAAAAGCAGCCATCAGAAGATGTACACTGTGGTCATAAAGGATGAACATGATCAGCTTTAGTATTCAGGCAGGCTGTGGTGTTTAAAACAATACTCACCACACCAGCAGCAGATAAAAGGCAGGATGAGTCCATGCTTTCATGTCGTTTACACCAAATTCTGGCCTACCATCCAAATGTTGCTGCAATGGTCCGACCAGGCAACGTTTCTGCACAAACTGTACCCTCAGTTTTCTTGTAGTTGGTTGACAGGAGTGGCACCCAGTGTGGTCTTCTGCTGCTGTAACCCATCTGCTTCAAGATCAAAAATCTTGAACATCCACAGATGCTATTCTAAACCGAAAATTACTGTTGCCTTCCTGTCAATCGTTTTTTTCTGACCTCTGGAATCATCAAGGCATTTTTAGCCAGAAAACTGCTGGTCACTGGATATTTTCTCTTTTCTCTCCAAACCCGAGAGATGATGGTGCATCAAACCCCCAGAAGATCAGCAGTTTATGAAACAGAACCAATGACAACAACCATGCCACATTCGGTGTCACTTAAATCACCTTTCTGGTAGTTTGTGGCTGTAAAAAACATTAATTTAATTCTAAAGCCAGGCTGCTGTTTCAGTAGATTGGTCAACGTACTGTGACACCTCATAAGGAAGGGATTGAATTTGTTTTACCATCTTCCATTCATGCTACTCTCTTCACAGAGAACAACGTGTGGTTGTTCGTGCAACAACACGAGTATATGTTGTAGTCTAAGCAGAAACTATCTTAATACTAAAACATACTCCCCTGTCATTCACCGCTTCATTTCTACACTTGGCTCTCTTTTTTTGCTGCAGGCATTTGCTAATAGGAACCTTGCCCGAGGCGCCATACCTCACACTAAGAGTATCGCTGTATGAACACTGGGCCACTATATGAACAACACATGAACTTTCTCATTAGTTCTGCTTCATTTTCTCAGGACTTTCTCAGCTTTTGGTCATGTGGAATCTTGTCATATGGAAAAGAAAAAGGTTATTAATGATGAGAGACGAGATGAATGAATGCGTTCTCCTCTGTAGGCCATACAGAGGACATTATCAGCAGCAGCATGCTGGGTCCATGTCTTTTCCAATCATCTGACCTAGTTACAAAATCACTCTAAGACACACAGACCCACACAGCTCTCTAGCGGGTATTGCTGGGGATAACTAGTGTCATTTCCTCAGCAGTGTCTCGTGATTCAGTGTGTAAGCATAGTGACAGTTCAAGGAGACTGAAGCAAAGGAAACATTGGCTATGAGGACCTCATTCAGTGTGTTTTTCTATTGTGTCTGTGTGTGTAGTGTGTGTATGATGCACATGCTGGCTGACTCTTCTCTCTGTGGCAAAGCTGCTCTATAGCACACAGACCTCACAGTTTCTCCCAGTTCAACCTCCACTCAATCAGCTGGCGATCTTTCCCCGTTATTCTCAGATTTGACATAAACGCTTTCTCTCACTCCTCCCTTGTACTATATTTGTCTTTTTTTTTTTCATTTTACCTTTTCCGATGTTTTTCTTCCCTCAGTTTGCACGTGCTAAAGTTAAATGCAAATCAGAAAATAAATCAAGCCAGTAAAACCAAGACATTGCTTATTTTATATGTGATTACTATTGCACTTCGCCAGCGTGTGCCAGTGGTCAGCTTTCACAGAAATAAGAAATTGTGTCACGAAGGAGCCAAAGGCAATATTTTTTTCCCCCTCTAAAATGTTGGCACACAGAAGATAAGTGCACCATATCCAACGCAGACAGGGGGGGAAAGCAGTGAATATATTTGTGTTTCGCACTGTACATAGCTAAAATAGCAGGATGCGTTTTTTTCTTTTTTTTTCTAACCGTGCGTGGGATGTGGAAGTATACACATTTCTTGAAGATGGTCTAAAGGATATATTGTTAGAACAATCTGCCCACATCCTGTCAGACGTGAGTGTGCAGTATGTCATGGGAATAAATGGCCTGTTTATAGGTTCGTCAGTATGCATGCAGAGGGTCTGTACCCTCGAGGCTGGGGTCTGCCTGATACATTGACGGTGAGTGTCTGAAACAAGGGGATGGAGGCCCAATGACAGACTTGAAGCCCAAGGTGGGAAAACCTGCATCCAGCTGCATTTAATTTTCAGTGTTTCTCATTCATCTCACTCGCTCCTTAAAACCCAGTACAACATTGCAGTGGGTGTTTTCGTCATCCAGGATATGTTGTCTTATTCTCGGGGTAGAAGGTGTTTTTGTGTAAGCGTTAAGTACAGGGCCTCGTTCCATAATTGAAGCGGGCTCTGAAAGTGTTCGGCTGGAGTGAATAACTTAGGCAGAGGTCTGGAGCAAGGGCACACAGCCATCATCTTTGGCCGTGGCTTATGTCAGGGTTGTGGCAGTTGACACAGCCCAGGGATATAGTAGCTGTGGCTCTTGCCCCTGTTTGCTTCCTCGTCCTCCATGTTGTGAGGCACACTACTGCCCTGGAGCCGGGAGCTGTGGCACAGAGCCTAGCTGGCCTACCTGCTTCTGCCCTTATCCCATCAGCCAGCTGTGGCAGCTCTGGGTGTGAAAAGTGTGTGTTTGTGTGTCTCTTTGTATTTTAAGAAAGCTGCAAAAAACAGTGGCTGATGGCAAAGCGTGTAGGTGCATCGAAGCTTGCACTTTATCTTTTTGGGGGAAAATCAAGGGGGAGTTCATTTATTTTGAGATTTGTTGAGGGTTCCACCTCTTATTGGACCAAGTGTACTCTGCAGCCACACCGCAATGTTGCAAATGACAGAGTCTAAAGGACGTCAATGATGGTTCAAAAACTGCCATTTTGCTATTCAAAGGCAATTTCTTCAAGTGTGAGACAAGCGGGCTAGTCCATTTCACAAAAGGCATGTCATCCATCAACAAATTGATTTGAAAGCGGCTTGAAGAGACAACACTGCCCTTTTCACTACCACTTCATGATATGGACTGTATCTCCTTTGATCTGCCAATATTATCAGCTTTGTTGTCTTTTCAATATCTCAGTTTCCAGAGGTCATCAAAATCCCTCGGGGGTTAAACGAATTAACTCCAACAATAAAACATTGTAACAAACTGTAATGTTAGACTTTTTATCAAGTTTTTATCGAGTTTTTTTATCAATTAAATTCTTTTCAAGTACTTACAGTAATACATAGTCTTCTTTTGTTTACAAAATTATATCTAGGCATTGCCTTATAGAACCACAATGGGTCATAGTAAGGAAGTTATTCTTGATGTTATGTGATTACACGATGAGATTGGCACCTATATTTTTCCAGCTGTTATTTTATCTCATTGGAGTTCAAATCCAACATTACTTTGTGTTAGTGCTTTCTGACTTCCCCATGGAGTGTTTGTAGCCCCCACCCCCAATGCCATTTGTCGTTGAGTACATTTATTTAAATTCACGTATGTATGGATCCTTTAAAAAAACAGGAGGTAATTATTGTTTTTAGTATGTTTGCCAGACAGGAGCACTGACTGAAGTCCATTTTCTGCTATTGATTTTTACAGAAGTACAAAGGGTAATATCGGACTAACAGAGATTAAGCTACAGTGCCTATTTTCAACATGATGAAAGAGCATGTAACCCAGTGCAAAGGTCTTGTTCACTTACATCCTTTTAAGAGCTTCTGAACAACAATGCTTGTACTCTACACTGTGAAAAAAAATCAACATTAAACAAATCTGTTATTACTCCTAGTAATTTTCTGACATCAATGATCTGTTTTGGGGGGTATTTTTAGTGTGTGTTTGCATTGTTTACATTTTGCATTTGTGGACATGTCTGTATATAATAAACAACAAAATCCAAAGTAGACAAATATCCATGAAAAATATCCGTTAAAAAGATCTTATATTTTAAAATGGTCCATTATACTGTATATTTACGGAATATTTTTTCAGCTTATATCATGGATGATTGAAATTACATTTAACAGGAGCTACATGGGTGATAATTATTTATATTTATAATTATTTTATTGTTTGTTTGTTTTTTTGTTCCCATGAACAAAAAAATAGAATATGACCAGACCTGTATGCAAGTCAATATGTTATGAGCCAGTATGTTGTGCACTTAAGCTTAACCAGTACTTTAACAAAAGAGAGTGCATCATAACTATATACATGACATGATATGAATGCTTGTTACTGAAGACAGTAAAATAAATAAGTAACAAAATAAATGGTATAGGTGAAGTAGATTTAATTAGCTTAATGATTTCATTAAATTGAAAGTAAAAATTGAAACATGTCACTTGACGTGTTTCAATTATTACACGTGTTAGTGATAGCAGAAGTATAAATTTAGTCACGTTGCAATATTTTTTATAAGATTCTCCCTGGAAACCCACAAGCACACAGGGATGTTTTCTTCTTCTTCTTCTTCTTCTTCTTCTTCTTCTTAATAATAATAATAATAATAATAATAATAATAATAATAATAATAATAATAATAATATTCTTAGCCATTTTTTGGAACGACTAACTATATACAGATACCTAATAACATAAATATTTCAGGTCTTCCCTCCCTGAAGGACCTGTACAGCACTCGCTGTCTCAAGAGGGCACGCAGCATCCTACGGGACTGCACACACCCAGGACACCGGGTGTTTAAGCTGCTGCCGTCTGGCAGGAGGTTCAGGCTGCTGAGGTCCCGAACAAATAGACTCAAGGACAGCTTTTACAACAGGGCAATAGCCCTGATCAATGTAAATAGCTGACCTGACTGGATACCTCCCTGGACTTTTTTAGGGGGGAGGTAACAATGTTTAAAACAATAACAATAATATTTATATTTATAACAAGGTGCAATAATAATTAATGTGCAATAATAACAGTGTGCATAACACATACACTTATTCTTCTTTTTTATACTAAGTTAAAAACTATACTGTGTTGTGTTGTTTGTTGCGTTGTGATGTGTCATATCGTGTCATGTTGTGTTATATGTAGTGCCGACGTAGGACAGTTTTTCCAATTTCATTGTACTACTGTACTATGTATGACTGTGCAATGACAATAAAGAGTTATCTTATCTTATCTTATCTTAAATTGGTAAAACAGAGTGTGAACAGCTTTGCAGTTATTTCATGGCTAATCTTCTGTATTTTATACACACACTTTAACATTTGCTCATTTTAAAAGCTCACTACTGTTCAAGACTGACTGCTTTTCAATAACTGTTTCTAATACTCAAAGTGAGTAACAGCATTGCCAGCTACAGGTCCTGTGTGGATATAGTTATTGGATAAACATGAAGCTTATGCATAGGTTCAGTAAGGAAGATCTGTAATCACTCGTGTTCCTGCTTTCCTGCCTGTTTAGCTGCTAGTCTATTCTTTTCATTACTACGACTTTCCCACACTGTCATACTCAATGCTGTTAGTCCAATCATCTTCTTGCTCGTCGTCTTTGAGCCAATCAGCCTCAACTGTGCATGGTTTAAATCTGCGGTCTCTGTCATTCTCCCTTTCAGGCGTTCAATCATGTAACCCCCATCTCCACCTCACCTGAGTCACTCCATCCAAGCCTCCATCTTCATCTTCACCACCACCAGTGACTAGACTCTAGGTGGTCCTGTCCTAAATCCTGTCACTAGTGATATTTCCCAGACAGGAGCACTGACTGAAGTACATTTTAAGTAGTAATCACCAAATACATTAACTTCTCTATCTCAATAAATCATGTTCAGCTCATCCAAATTATCCATCCTTATTAAAGTGATATTAGAGCTATATATCTATAGCTCTAATAAGATAAATCTTTCTTCTCCATGATTTATGCATATTGTGATATATTTGCTGCTTTTACTTGTTTGTTTGTTTTTGTTTATTTAGTGAGTATGTGGCCTAAACTTTGCACCTCTCTTTACTGAGAATTTGTCCTCACTAGACCAAACAGTGCCGTATATACCAGATACAATCCTTTATTTCCAATGTCCTGAATACATCCATGACCCCAGCCAGAGTATGCACTTATCCTCCATGTTTCCCAGAGTCACCCCTCACTTCCTCTGCCCAAGGCTATCTATCATTTGTCCCAGATCCTTCTCAGTGGGATGCAGCAACATTTTCCCCAACAACTAAAGGGTCCATTTGGACTTGCTCCAGTTACCACAAAAAACAAAACAAAAAAAAAACAACAACAAGTAGAGCTGTGGCACGAACAAACAGTAACAAACAGTCTTTAGACACAAAATAACTGCAGATATACTTTAATATGCATGGAAAAAAACAACAACAAAAAACCACTAAGACAAATGAGGACTTCATCCTGGTTCACTTTTGTTCTACACGAAAACTGGTATCTTCAAACTAAAAGGACTGCTATGGCTTTCTGCTCTGTCTATCATTTATTTAACACTCCAAGACCGGAGTGGGTGGGTAGGATTTGGGGACAGTGCATAAAGAAAAGCCCCCTGGTAAAATGCAGTGTACACATGTAAACTGGCACAAAATCATGACCCAAGACATTAATTTCTTTCTTTCTGTGCCATTCTTTGTTTTCTCTTCCACACTCACACCGACTGACTTAACCACTAAGAGAAAAATACACAACATCATTCAAGCAACCTAACACATTCACACACAATGACTCTTAGTGAGACCAATTAATTGTGCATGGCCCCACACACACACACACACACACACGCACACGCACACGCACATACACACACACACGCACACGCACACACACACACACACACACACACACGCCTTCTACACCAACACAAATAAACTCGTGGAAGTTTGCCCCTGGGGCAAAACAGTGCACCCAAACACATTCCTAGTAGGGAAAAAGCTCAAACACTTCTTACAGTCCCTTTTTATCTCAGTCGTTCTGTTTGACATCGGCTGCATCCCATCTCATTTCTATCGATCTGCTATCTGAGGTTAAAGTGTCCAAAGTCAAAGTTACACGGGAAGGAGGGGGGAGTTAAAAAAGCATTCAGCCTTCAAATTCAAAGCTATAAAAACTTGTCTGTGCTAGGGATGTCACAAAAGGATGCGTCTTGCTAGTAGACTTGCATGCAAACACACACAAAAAGACACACAACAGGCTCCTGCAGCTTTCCAGTGTTGTAATTTCTGCTTTTTGAGGGCAGACTTCCTTCCCGGTGCTGTCCAAGGTCCTGACCAGCTGACGTGATACAGGAGCTGTCCAAGGTCCTGAAACCTGTTTTGGCTCTTGCATACTAGGTGGTGGCAAGAAGCTTGTTTACATGTTATGAATTCGATGGACTCTGTTAAGGTGTTTGGGGGGGTTTGCTCAACAAAAGTGTGAAAAACAATCAAATTCACTTTTTTTTCCATTTTATTTTATTATCAATACCCCAAGCAGTTTAAGATCAGCTGTTATCTGAGTCGCCTTAATGACATTTTTCACCATTTTAGTAAGCAAAGTTAAAGTAAATATAGCCTGTGAGTGGCAGAGGGATGCTATAGATTCTATACAGCTAGGTCTGGGGCAGAATTTCCAAGGCACAGTGAGTCATGATGCTGTGGCAGACCTACCGTTTAATGTGATTTCTCAGACTTCTCCGTACTTAGCAATGTGGGACACAGTTCAAACGAACAGCTCAGACAGAATATATCGGGGATGCTGTGTCTATGTGTTACCATGTGTATGAGAAAGCTGATGAAGTTTGCGTGTGCGTGGAGGCGATGCATTTGTACGTGCCCGGATGCAGGCAGCGGTGTGTGCGTGCACGCACGCGCACACACTAAGTTGGGCGTAACGATGGATTCAAAAAGAAGCCTTTGAAGTATTTTGATGTTCCCTGGCTGCTCTCTTGCCAGTTTCCTAAATAGGTCAGAGACTCTGCTCTCTGCCTCCTGCACTGTGCTAGCTCTCCTGCAGCCTGCTTGAGTCAGAAATGGCAAGAAAAGAAAAACAATCTACTTAGCTTGACATCGCCTCGCATGAACTAAAAATCGTGCCGTTCTAGTGGATAGAATCATTTTTGTTTTCATGCCAGTGTTTGTATTTCTACCTTGAAGACTCTAAAAGTCAGTTCCGTTTAATTAGAGATGGAAAGAGAAAAGCAGACAACTGCAGCAGAACAGAAGAAAAAGGATGTAAAATGGATCCAGACATTTAAAAAACAAGAAGACTGACATAGAATGAGGTGCTGATGAGAGGGATGGCACAGAGGTAGCTTATGTGAGGGCTGGTGTGGTCCTGCAGGCCATCTGTCTATGGTGCTGTGTGGGTTCTGGCTTCGTGCTGCTGGTTCCATGTAGGCTAGTCATTTGCATCTTCCAGCCTGCTGATTAATTTGGTATCTGGAGGAAGCCTTTTCTCAGACATATCAACTCAGTCATGCCCATTTCAGGGCTGGCGTGCACGTGTCTCTCTGTGTGTGCAAATGCACGTGTGCTCATGCCGGCATGTGTGGCTCTTAATTCTGAGCTTGGAGGTGGTCTTGTTCCAGTCTCCGTAGGTGCTAGGGTGAGTTCAGCACAGAGCCAGACTCAAAACTTGAATGCCAAACTTAGATAGCAGGTGTCGTTTGGGGCAATAAAAAAGATATCAGGGTGGTCAGCATAGCTGTCCATTTATCCTCCTTTTCTCGTTCTTGCTTCTCATTTACACGCAGTTTAAGGAGGCATCCTGGAGCATCTGAACAGGCACACATGAAAGCAAGCAAGCTCCTTCTGCTCACCATTCCCTGGGACCCTGTTAGCACCTCCTCTTCTCCTCCTTGCGATGGGAGGAATAAATCAAAATGAGTGAAGTGCTTGTTTTAGTTGCCAGTGGTGGCATGTCCAACCCTTCTGGGTGGGGGGGTGGGTGGAGTGGCGTGATTTATTGTCGAGTGGCACAAAGTGTAAAAAATCTGCAGTGGGAACAGGAGACACCCCCACAGAATGTGATTTGCCTTCTGTTGGGCTGGATCATATTAGCAAATAAGGCAGAACCCATCCCCTGCCCAGCTCCAACACACACACAAACACCCCTTTTTTCTTGCCTGAAATACTGTGGATAAGCCAGTGGAAATCAGAGAGAGAGAGGCTGGTGTATGAGGGAGGGAAGCATTTATATGTTCGGAAAAGCCATATCCCTGCTTCCTTCTGCTCCACCCTGCTCATTTGTGGCCCACAGCCCTACAGAAAGAGTCCCAAACTCCTCTCTGATCCCCCCCCCCCCCTACCAGCAGGAGGTCTGGACTCAACCAGAAAACCCTCAGCCCCCCCCCCGGGCTTTTATGATCTCCTCCATGTCCCCGCCATGGATAAAAGTTGTCTTACATCCTCACAGATGTTAGGCCAATTTTCCAACACTCAAGGCCCCCACACAGATGCACAGGTTTGTGTCACAGTCAAAGGCACGATCACCCACACAGCCACCGCATTCACATAAGTGCACACATAGCACATGCAAATGTGTGCACACATAACTAATGTGTGTCACTGCTGCATATCAAAGTCTTTATGCCTCCCTACAGACTCCAAAAAACATCGGATACACTCGCCGTCTCCCTCTGACAGACGTGCTTGATGCACATTTTATAGCATGCAGTGCTCCCTTGCAATACGCTTTTGTGTTCATTTGTTGTTGTTTTTCTTTTCCCGTTTTCGTTATGCAGCATGTTTCCGCGGAATAACCACGAGATTAAATGCAACTAAGTCAAAACTAGACAGATGCCCTATCACATTTGAAGTATCGCCACCTGCTGTGCTTTGAAAAATGAGTGGCTATATTTGAAGCATGAGCGTCGGGTCTGCTACCCTCCACTGTTTATCTTAGTTGACTTCCCATGGGGGATTGTAATGCTTGTGTCAGTGGGCACACTAATAGAGATGTGTGAGGTTAACACTATTGTATACATCAATGCTGGGGATCTGTGCTCCACCATTATAGGCCTGTCACCTTCCTCCGGGGATTATACAGGTTTAGAATAGAAGATGGGATTCTTACAATACAATACTGAGGGGTTTTAATCTAGACAAACAACACCTTCATATGAGGTATTATAACAGACTGTCATCCGTAGATCTCACTTCTTGTAGAACAGGACGTGGAGGTGCTTGCAGAAGACCTGCCACAGACCATATTATGAGGATTAGTCAAAGTGAATCTACCTGTAAAATGTTAATGTGCTAAACCAAATGAAACTGTCTCAGCCTGCAATAAGAAGCATGAATTGGTAAAGTTTGAGAAGGTTACTTTCAAAATGTCATCTGTATCAGAATAGAGATTTTCCGCTGCAGATTGCATGGGTAGCATGACATTTTGTGTCTTCCAAAGTGCAGTTCCGATCCTTACATTATCACAGCTATAAATTTTCAGCCACGCTAGTGACGCAACTCGAGAGAGGGCAACGTTGGGCTATTGGCTGTGATTTTTAGCGGGAATATGTTGGCAAGTAGCGTGTGGAATCAAATGGATTTAATGTGCTGTTTACAGCTGATTAGGCAATGTTAGCATGCAAAATGCAAGATATAAGACATGAGCATTATAATTGCTAAACATCAATATGTTAGCGCTGACAGTAGGAGCATGTTGGCATGGTGATGTTAGCAGCTGGCTCAAAGTTCAGCTCTTCAGCTGTTAAACTCTTGTAGTTATTCCACCTGCTTTTTAATCTCACTTTTTAAAGCAAAGACTAGAAACATTTTTTCTCCATTTTCATAATATATTTTTAATAAAATTATATTTTAATCGCAAAAGTGACGGAAATTAACTTGACTGCTTCAAGATTCCAAGAGTCTGTTGTAACTGGGCCATTGTGGAGGACCTGCAGACATGGATAACTCTTAAATGTAATTTTTCCCCGATAGCAACATCCTCAAACGTGTGATAGAACCTTTTTATTTTGTTACATCAACATCATGGATACACATCGAATGAGCATGAACATTTAGCATTTTCTCTAAAAATAAAATGGTACACAGCCGTATGGCTCAGACATTTAACCACTCCAAACAGGTTCCTTGGATTTAAAGTTTTTCATTACTAGCTCAAAGCCATTTCTGACAACTGGAGTGGCTGTACAGAGGTGAAGAACAGTTTCCCTTAACCCTGAGGCAAGGTGATTGTGTTTGTTTTCTTTTGTGTCTATGTAGATGTTTGTGTGCCGGTGGAAGTTTGCGTGGCAGATACATGGTTTTTTTTCTTCTTTTTTTCCCATTTCTGAAATAGCTTTCTGACCTTTCTGTGAAGTTTTTCCTCCTCTTTTGTGCTGTCAGCCATATCCTCCTCTCCTAAATCGATGGCTGCTACTTGTGCTCTTTTCCTAGCAGCAGCACAGGACTGGCATTGCTTTATGTTTAATAATGATAACAATCTTGATCTGACCCCCTGCCTTCAGTTTGACCTCTCCTCTTTCTACCTTTATGTGAATTTATTCATAAAGGCACACAGTGATTTAACCAAAAACCAAATAGCTATGGGAAAGGCCTGAAAGAAGGGTAACAAGTTGAGGGAGAAAACACATCAAACACAACAGTCTTCATTTACATTTTCATTTAATTTTCCTTTGGCCTGTAGCGCTGTGTACAGAATCAATCTTTCTAACTCCATTTCCAATATGTTACTGAGAGACAGCAGGAAGAGAGGGGAAGTATTGATTGACTGAGTGTTCATTGTGTCTTCTCACAAAGTGCGCACTTCATAAGCACGGCAATGAAATTGCTGTTTGTTTCCTTTTTCTGTGTCTTTATTTTATATGAAATAGTAATAATGGTTGTTTGATATGGCTGAGGTGTGACAGTCAATACACATCTCTTTCTCTTCCTGCATCTGACCGTTCACTCACTGAGCAGCCTTTCAGTCCTATCTTAGCAACTGTAACTAGGCACAATATCTCTGTCAAGGTCTGGAATTCTCCACATGTGGAGATGGTGTGCATGAGAGCATCTTAAACATACATAATTTCTACCACAAGGGCTATCGCAATCAAACCAATTGAAGCAGTGGATTGAGGATGTCTTTAATTAACTGCAGCTACTGTAGCTAAAGGAGATGAGTGGTGCTGTTTTTGTTTTTATTTTTAGTCACGCTTTTTACTGATACTTTCAACACCATAGAAATGATTTGTGTACAAAATGATAAGCTATGTAAAATGATCCACCACGGTGTGCCCGTCTCTTACAGTGATGTGACAAGCGCGGGCTGGGTCATGTGACAAAGGGCTATTTTGATCCAAATAAGGCACAAGTCTACTGAGAACCTTTAAAAGAGATGCATCCCCACAAATACAGCATATTGCATTTATAAAACAAAATTGCTGATATTGTTTTGATGACTTAATACCAAATGAGTTGCGTGGGAGTATCGATCCAGCTGTGTGGATCCAACAGGTCTTTGTATCTGTGTGGGGTAACAAGCATATTAATTAAGCTTTATGAGCATGTTTTACTTTGTGTATTTTGTTGTGTGTACAAATAACACAGGAACAGCGCACATCATTATGCAGTATTTATTCAGTTTCCCCAGAGGTATACCTTTACATCGAATACAATTTTAGATTTAGTTTGTTTTGAAAACTAATGAATAATGTGGGATGTTGTAAATTAGCAAAATATTTAAGATTAGACACTTTAATGGGGAAATTTTACATTGAATACATTTTTGTTTTTGTTTTTTTTCTATAAATGATGTAATACTGAAAGCACACAAACACCAGAGGGTGGTTAAGTGTGTATTTAAAGCAAGGTAGAAATCTTAACAAGTCCAGCTTGCCCAGTAATGCCAAATGCACTCTATTTCATACAAGAGTTTGAGACCCTTAGGTTAACCCTAACCCATCATCATCAGTGTGACCCTAATGCTAACTAATCTTCTAACAGTAGCTACAAATGATAAAATGTAGAGTTGTATTTATAGGTGCCAAATTCCATAGTTGCTGAGCGGAAATGAAAAGCATGCTTCTTTTAAGCCTAAAATAAAAACTACTAATAATAGCCTTATTTTAAAAAATAAATGATTAAGAAGAAAAAAACTACTAATTACGGAGGGGGAGGGATTTAGGGTCTCTAAAACTAATACTAAGCCATTGTACTACATTGTGGAGGTAAACAGCAAGGTGCCGTGTCACAGTTTAGTTTAGCCTTTCATGTGCATACCATAGTGTACATGATTAAAAGCACATAAGTATTAAGTTACGCAAAGCAAGAGTACATAGTGGATAAGTCAGTAAAACTGCAGTGAGTATTCTGTGGCTTGTTGCAAACATAGATTTTTGTCTCTAGAGTTTTTGACATTAAAATAAAAATTCAGGCTGTCGGGTTCATTTGTCTTCAACTATCATTGGCAGCTGTGTATGCGATTCGCTGCCGCCACTGATGTTAGTTGCCAGTGTTTGTGTTAACTGAAAGCCTGACACTCATTCACACCTTCAGCTGGAAAGGTAGGCCAATGCGCCTCAGGACAAGTGCTCCATATACTTGCAATATCTACTGAGATTCCAGTGATTTTCGGTGAGGAGGAGATACTCCTAATGGAGGTGTATATTAGGCAGCCAGCTGTCTGTTAGTGCAGCTCTGTGATTGATGGGAGGAGACACGCGCCATTTACTGGCCAAGCTGGAACTAGAAGGAATCTCCATCTTCTCCTTCAAAGCAGTCACAAGATACCTCACAAAGAAAATTGGCCTATTTCCATGAAGGTAAGACCTGCTAAATTCAGCACCAGTCATGCAGCAATATAAGCAAGCACAAAGAGTGTGTGTGTGTGTGTGTGTGTGTGTGTGTGTGTGTGTGTGTGTGTGTGTGTGTGGGGGCAGTAATGAGAACCCAAACAAGGGCCATTGTTCAGGTACATAAATTGGTATTATTGCCAAGGTTCATAAATTGGCTTGCAAAAGAGTTTGCAGTGACTAGTTATACGATGCATCCATAACTGCGAGCACATTCACACATACAAAAATATGAACACAAACACTTTTTTGTAATTCCATCTGTCTCAGCTTACAGTTGAACTTCAGATAAATGTGCTGGAGATGCCTGTCAGTCACCGTGGCTGAAAAGCCACCCACTTAAACGTTCAGATTTTTGTACTTGAATTTCCATAGTTTGTCAGCTTGGGTATGCTCCAGACATCCTACCCCCAAGTAGGTTGATGGATGTATGGATGGAAGCGGGTTTAATATGAAAACCATCATTCTATATGAGAATAAAATAATCGTGCCAGATTTCTAAATTGGAATAAACAGAACAAGATAAAGTTTGTTCTCAAATAACAATATCGCTCTTTGCCTGTGGGATCTTTTGTGTCTTATTTGCCAAATTGCTCTCTTTCAGAGAAAAAAAACAGGATCAGACTCTTGCATTACCACAAGTACTTTCATAACTGACAGTGTGGCAGTTAATTAAATCACCATCTCATTCTCTCATATGTATGCTGTCCTGTGTTTAAACAGAGTAAGTTTGTCTCTGTGACTGACATACAGCATTCTGTCACCCACCCATTCATCAAGCTCTTGTGAAAACAATGGGCTGTTTGGAGCCGGTCCTGCCATCCTTTCCAGTCCAGAGGGACATGGGAGCCAAAGACAGATGCTGTCTCATCTCTGCTAATTTGATTTCTGGTGTGTGCCTGTTGCAGTTACATGGACTGCACATTAATTGAGATCATGCAAATAAGAGGGGTTTAATTTACTTAATTATAGCTTTTGTCCCTCACAGTATTTTTTCTTGTCCCTCTCTCCTTTCTTGGGTCAGTCAAATGAATGTTTCATCTTGGTTTTCCATTAATCAACATCCTACTTGAGAATGCTTTTAATCACTTGAGACTGTGTTTAGTATTGTTTGTTTTTATAATAATATAACAATAATAATAATAATAATTATTATTATTATTAGTTAAGTGGAAGAAAATGCATGGATTGGTGGTTCTGCTTTGGCACAACTGTCACAAATATACAAAAGAGTAGAGATAATGTTTTATTATAGACAGCCTTCTATATAAGGAATACGTGATTCTGCTGAATAAACTATTGAACTGTGATGTGATTAAAACTAGTTTGTGATCCTGAGTAGCAACCTTAGTGGCTCATCAAGTTGTTACTAATGTGTTCAGCACTGGTTAATGCGACTTTACGTGTTATTAGTCCTTCAGTAATGATGAGTGTGGTTGCTTGGGAAACCTTTATATCTTTTTCGAGAGGGTCCTTCTTCCTAATGGTTTTACTTTCCTGTGGAAGGTGCAAACCATCATGATAAGAAAAAAAAAAGAAACACGCACACCAAATTATTCATTTATGCACTTTAACAATTCTGTTTGCGTTCATTTGACTGACTGAAGTGGCACAAGTTCAGTTTGCTCAAGGTTTTGGAGGTGAAGGGAAACTGTCTTCAGGTAACTTCAAAGCTGATTTAGTTATATGTTGCAGAATCACCGGGAATTCAGGAATGGGTCGGTTTAGTTAAGAGCTTGAGGGTGTTTGAACTGCAAGAATCCCGGAGTGCATCATCCAGTCTCCGAGGTTAATGCTGAGCTAGCTGGTGATGGTCAGTAAATATTTCCAAGACACTGGCTGATGCCTTTTGAACCCTGGTGTCATGTTTTATGTTTGTTTGCATGCCTCGGGAGTCTGAGGGTATTTTCAGACAGTCTGAGCATGCTGACGTGCTCTGATGTTTTCAGTTTGAACAAATGGAAGCAGCAGTTTGAAAGTGATATGACTTATTTTACATTTAGCACAAATAGAACATATTTCATTTGGTACTGGTAAATTTTAAAAAATGTTTTAGAACTGTCTGGAATTCATGGAAAAATTATAATGTTAATCATTGTGATGAGCTCCTTTAATTGCTTAAGGTGATTTTGTTTAGCCAGTGTTGTGTTTTCAGAACTATGTAAGGATGTGCTTGGTCCTGAGCAGAGGCATGTACCAATACTTTGTTACTGTACTTAAGTACAATTTTCAGTTATTTATACTTTACTTGAGTGGTTTTTCTTCTGACCACTTTTTCCTTTTACTCCCTACATTTTTAAACAAATATCTCTACTTTCTACTCCTTACATTTTCAAAACAGACTCGTTACTTTTGTGTTTGGGTCAAGTTATTATTTCGTCACTGGGAGCCTCCAAACATCAAAGCGATATGAAACACATGGAAGGCAGTCCTGTTCGCATAAAAAGAGATGACGATTGTCAAAGTCGGGGGTTAAAGGTGGGACGGCGTTTTTTGTTTTTGTTGTTTGTTTGTTTTGTTTTGGGGGGGGGGTTGCCACAACGACTACATACATAGCTGTGGTTGCGGTACTTCCGCATCTAGCTACCCCTACGGAAGAGGAGCATAAAGGGAGTGACTTTTTCAGTAGCAAGTAATTTCAAATGCAACGTTTCTATCAGTTTAACAAACATCAGCAAACACAGAGACTGTTTGTGAGCAGTTCGTTGCACAGTGTGTTGCTAGCTAAAGGTCCAGCTGCTGTATTTCACAGGGGGAGAAAAGGAGAGCTAACTTCACTCAGAGATGGAGAAAGATAAGAAAGAAGAAGAGAGGGTAAATTTAAAGGTAAGGACTGCTGTTTGATAAACTGTAAAGCTTATGTAAGTCCTCAATATCTCATTTTAAATCCGATATTGTGCATCTGACATTATGTTTTATCATATTGTGAAACATGCTGAAAAACTGAGGTAGACTAACTGTTATTTAAAGGTTGCATGTTAGTGCATGATGAACTGGTTAGTTTGCTGTACTGTGATGGATTTAAAGCAAAGAACAATGTGTGACTGGTGCCCAGTGGCTGTGGTTGCATGGTCAGACTTAGGTCACATCAATTGTAGCAGAGACTCATGAATTCTAGCTGAAAATGCTGAGATCCATTCACTAACTTTATACAGGATAAAGAGTGTACTGTCAGTGTAGAGGATGGATGTCAGCCAGGACAACCAATGAAACATCTGCTGACATCTGGTTTAATTAAGTTGTCTACAGCCACAAAGAGCAGCAGGTCAACTGATCACAGCCTGCACATTAAGAAAATCTACTGGAGCTCTCAAAATAAATTATTGTGAGTTATGATTCTTTTCCCCACACTGAGCCATTGCAACCAATTTTAGGGTTCCTCCACCTGCTGAATCCACTTTAACCCCTGACTATACAAATTTTACTGTTTAGAGGCAGGGTGTGTATCAAGGACAAACACTTTCAACTGTTCCCCTAATTTTTACGGTCAAGTGAATATCTACAAATACATGTCATTATAATATTTAAAGATCAATATTTGGCAGTGGGAGGGGTCTCCTGGGACTCCTCCAACATTACACAGTGTAAATTGAGTTTGAATTATACTGGGAGATTTGACTGAATGTACACAAATTGTAACTCAGTTTAATTTGCAAACACCCAGTGCAGTGGTGTAGTGCAGTTATGTGGTGATTAGTACTGTTGATTCATAACAAAAAAGCTCCGGGTTTGAATCCACTGGCTGGAAGGGCATTGTCTCCCTATGCCACTCTTGGTTCCCTCCGGGTCCCACAGATTCCTCCCACAATCCAAAGAAATGCATGGTTTAGGTTAATTGGTGATTCTAAATTGGCAGTGGGTGTGAAGGTGAGTGTGAATGGTTGTCTCTATGTGTTAGCCCTGCGATAGATTGGCAACCCTTCCAGGGTATATCCCACCTCTCACCATATGACAGCTGGGATAGGCTCCAACAGCCCTGTGACACAGATCTGGATGGATAGATGGATGGATGATGGAACCAAGCATTTTCATTAAGGTCTGATTTTAAAAGAAATTCTAATATGATGTTTATATAGCTGACGTGCATTTACGTTAGATGGAACTGGAGTTGAACTAAAAACTGTAGTGTTGATGCTTTGGAACAGTTGCAAGAAAACTGACACAGAGCAGCCTATATATCAGATGACTGCAAATTTGTTTAAAAAAGAGCATTTTGTTTAATTGTAATTAGTTTAATTCTGTCAGGCCTATCTTTAACCCTGCACTAATCAACATTGCAACATTGTGAGCTGTCTTTGATGCCAGTTCTGTACAATAAGAGAATGAAGGCAGCATATGCTCCTGGAGTTTTTGCTGTTGTTTTGAAATCTCACCTTGGCAGAGTGAGAATAGTGTTTTACCCAGTTTGTTGCAGAATGTGCCAGGAAATGGTAATATGGCAGACAAAAGTGTCAAAATAAATTATACATCTCTCCAAGACACACATATCATATCTGAATACATTATCACAACACAACCTGACTATGATTCAGTGTGTATTTTTATACCGATGTACTGATTTTAGGAGCTGCGCGGTATCTGTGTCGAGGAGGCACCTGCAGATAACTGCTATCCATTCCAGACATAATAACATGAAATAGCAGAGGCTGAACTCTGATCCAGGTGAAAGTTGAGGAGTATCAAAAGCAATATCTCACAGATGGCCACAGCTTCCCTTTAGATACATCTGTTTATTGGCGCTCCAGCCCCCCTCCCTCCTGTGCAGTCGCTTCAGTGTACCTCGAAACAAGTCTTGAGCAAACATCAGCTGTCTCATGGGGCTAAAGGGGTCCTCTGCATGCCACGTCTCTGCGACTTTGTCGAAGCATTACCACGGGTGAAACTATCACCAACTGTTGCTAGCAAGTAATATCAGTCACATCAGCAGCGTCGTCAGGCATTAATGATTTTTATTCAAAAGCAGGTTAACTATTGTTATTTGGCAGCAATTATACAGCCTGTCATCAGGCCAAGTGTGTAGAATAAACACATCATTTCCCACCTATAGAGCAAGTGTGCTGTGGCTGAAACCCCATCCCCCCTCCAACAAACACACACACACACACATGCATGCACACCACCACCCACCCACCCCCGCCTCCTCCACTTCTTTCCCCTTGAGTAAATCTGATAAAATTAATTGAAAAGAAAAGCAAGTAGCATCCTAAGGCAGTGTTATTGTTATTATTATAATTAGCAAACGTGGCGTGGCCCTCTGTCTCTGTGGCCTGTTAGCTCAGGGCCTAAAGCCTCTAATGAGGTGGCAGTCATGTGGCGTCAGCTCCACTTTGAAAGAGCAGTGCAGACAAAGCAGAAGGAGCTCATCACCATATCTTTGTGGGCCTGTGCGTGTGTGCATTTGCGTGTATATGCAGACAGAGTGCAAAACGGGGGCCCTGATAGCATTCGGTTGTGGTCAAGAATAAAGCGGACACCATCGACAAAAAGCATTCCAGTCCGTTAATGCACCGTTTGGATTTTTTTTTTAGTTCTGCTGCCTTGTTTACCCATATACTGCTAAAAGCATGGTCATTCATTATTTCAAAATGAACCTATAAAAAGCATAAAATTGGATTTATTTTAATAGGAAGTCAACAATTATTGTCTAGACACAAGTGAAAAATGAACAGTGTAGTCACTGGAAGCAGAGATAATTGTCTAGATCATCACATCATTACATCATCCAGGCATAAACATCTAAACATGAGTGAGCTTTAACTATACAGTAAGTTGGGAAAGATTTGTATCATTAATCTTGCTTTATGCTTGTTTCTGGGATTGGAACAGAAAATATGTTATCACTCTGTTGATACAATCTAGAGGAAAGCTCTGTTCTAGTTAGTGCTCCAATCCCTTTCCCTTGTACATCCCACATATTTTCTCACAACTCATCAAAACAAAGAGACGTTCTCGCTGTTTGTTTGTTCTTGTGTTGCATCATGGAAATACAAATTTGAGCTGTTTGCACAGAGAGCAGAAAAAGACTTTTATTTTTGCGGGGTAACATTTACTGCCATTTATGGCTGTTTCACAGTGTTTGTAGTAGCTCCACTGTGGATTTGAACCATGGACCTTGATATCACTATGTGATTCTTCACACAGTGTGTGAGCTAAGATCAAACTTTGTCTTTTATATGAAATAATAGTGGCTGAAAATGTTCCATTATGGTGTTTCTTGGGTGTCTGATGTGCAGTCTATTCATGCAGACACAACAAAGCGCAATGTGCCAACGCTTTGGTATACAATCGCAACCCCCAAAAGAGTTAGCAATGTAGATAAAAACTGAATGTAATGATTTGCAAATCTAAGAAAGACAAAACAGTAAAAAGCAGCATTTTATTTACAATAGCACATAAAAAGATATCATATCATTACATGAGACCATAAAATGTATTTTATACCATCCCCTCTTCTTTTAACAGCAATTATCCTGCTGAAATATCCAATGTCTTCCCTGAAAAAAGATGCTATCTGGATGGGAGCGTGTAAACCTGTATATACCTTTCAGCATTGATGGTGCCTTTCCAGATGTGCAAGCTGCCAAATCCATAGGTACAGATGCACCCCTATACAATCAGAGATGCAGGCTTTTGAACTGAGCACTGATAACAAGCCAAACGGTCCCACTCTTCTTAATCTTTAACCTGGAGCATGAGGCATTGATGATTTTCAATTAAGAATTTAAAATTTCAGAACAGAAGAGTTTTTGACTTTGTCTCAGTCCATTATAAATGAGCTGTGTCCCAGAGGAGACGGTAGATCATGTTCACATATGGCTTCTTTTTTATGTGATCGAGCTTTAATCTGCATTTGTGGGTGCCACAGTGATCTGTGTTCTTCTCAGACATTGATTTCTGGAAATGTTCTGACATTTCATGACAGAACCATGCCTGTTTTTAATGAAGTGTCGTAATACGTCCAGTATTGATTTCCAGCCTTTTCCTTTGTGCACAGAGATTATCCAGATTCTCACAATCTTTTGACGATATCATGTCATGATGAAATTTCCAAACTCTTAAGAAACATTAGATTCATATTGTAGACACATAATTTTTTTTCTTTTGCAGATTGGTGTCTTTACTTCTGAGAAACTCTAGCTCTCTATGCTCTTTTTTATACCCAATCATGTCACCGACCTGTTGCCAATTAACCTAATTAGATGCACATACTTTTCCAACCTTTTGTTTGCCCCTGTCCCAACTTTTTTCAGATGTGGTGCTGCCATCAAATTCAAAATGAGCTGCTAATGAAACAGTAAACATGTCTAAACATTTGACCAATGTTCTACGCTTTATTGTAAATAAAATCGGGTCTATGTTTTTTTTAAATTGGATTTTAGATTGCCAGGTATTATTCATGTCTGACAGCAGACAACAGCAAAAAGCAATGTTTTTTCTTGTTTTTATGAAATAAGTTTCTTTCTGTGTTTTTATCAGTAGTTATTGAAAAAAAAAAGGCTCAGCTGTATTTATGACAAGTTGAAAACATATATTTTGAATATACAAAGAAAATCAAACAGACACAGTGAAGAAAACAATGTATGAGGTTTCCAGGGTGACTAAGCAACAGAGTGCAAACTGTAGAGATAATAATGTTTTATTTTATCCTGTATCTCAGCTCATGTTGAGATATTGATTTAGAAGTTTAGCTAGTTTTCTTAGGACTGGATTAAGCTGCTGCCTCTAACTATAACTATAGTTATGAATCCAAGATCTGGATTCATTAAAACTGCAAACTGTTTTCATGGAGATTATATATTCATATATATATATATATATTAATGGCATTGTTTTAAAACAGATTTCAGTCTTAAGAACATTTAAATTCAATGTTAGAAGATAATGACTGTGTTTCTTCTTAAGGCAATAGACCTCACTGTTTAATATCGTCAAAACATTTCATTAAGCAGCATATTTGTCTTATGTATGTAATAGAAAAGGAAATAAATGTATTTATTATATGCGAATGTGCAATAATGTTAAATTGTTTATTGAGCAAGCTTAGAAATGAAATCAAATTGGCAAATAACTGGCCGAGAGCGAATCTTCGTTAAACTGGTCCAGCTCATAATTAGTCATTAACACTGGAAAAAGAAAAAGGTTGAACTTGGGTGTAACCCCAGGTCCTCCCAGCTGAGATCACAGGCTGATGTTCAGCAGGAGGCAGGCTGTTTCGCCTTGAGCTGAGACTTAGCACTAAAATTCAGGGGCGCACGCAGCTGTCAGAGGCCTTGATTGGTGGAAAAATGTACCAGTCATATAACCAAAAGTGAGCCCTTGCGGAGGTCTTTGAATGCAGTTTGCTGCCACACAGAAGTGTTTAGTTTCTCTGAGCCATCATGGGAAATTGCTGAGTAAAAATAAGTGGGTGTGTGTTCATGCGCACATATATACACATGGTGAAGTAGAGGGGGAGACTCAATTAAAAACCAGCTGTGCCCTATTCCTCTGTAAGCCCTCCAGCATTCCTCACCCTCCTCCTCTCATGTCTTACCCACCATCCCCTCCTTCTCCAGTACCCCCTGCCACAAACCCCCCGCTGCACTGTAAGCTGCCTGTAAGCTTCTTGACTCATGCTGATGGATCTAATGCTTCCCCCGAAAACACGCCGGCACGCATTTGAATGTGCAGACATGTGTGCACACATGGACATAATGAAACATGCAAACATAAAACAGCATAGCCTGCCCCTCAAATACACAGTATATGCTCATTTGCACCCCCCTGCTACTCGACGTAATTACAGCAGACTTGTGTGCCAATCTGAATGGGCTCCTTTCCACTCTCTCCAAGTCCCCGATGTACCTGTTACTGCCTCACATCAGCCAGCTCCTAGTGGCACTTGCGGTATTGAGGGTGAGATGAGAGAAAAAGAGAAATGGTTGGGAGCAGAAATACAAAGTCACAGCCTTTTGTTACTAAAGAGACAAACAAATAGACAGGCGCTGGAGAAAAAGACTGAAAGGAATGCCCAAAAGCCTGTTAATATGGACTTTAATAACCAGCTTTATTTTGTGCAGCAAAGGTTATTCTGAGCGCAAATTGGATAAAGAAACTGTGTGTCTAACACCCATTACTGCTGCTTTTTTCTCATATTTGTTAACTCAGAGCCCATCAGGTTTTCTTCATCCTTTTCATGCTGTTTTGAATAGTTATAACTTAGGAGCTATATTACTGCTGTATCGAGAAAGGCACAGTTAATATAGCTTAATAAGGGTCTATCCAGAGGGCAGCAATAGTGCTTAGCCAGCTAATCAGTGGTAATTCTATAAGTTCAGGTCCTTTAATTAGCTCATTTGCATTTTGAAAATTAATCAAATTGATTATATAATTAACAGTGCAATGCATCTTCTTCATTGTGTTTGTAAGGCACACGTTTTCACCCGGCGCATGCACAGATGCAGTTCGTATTGAGAGTTAACCCTTGTGGATGCAGATGTGACTGATGGTGATATATCTATGGGACAGAACTCATTGCACAAGGTTAAATAGAACCCCTGACACTATGCAGTCTGTAATAGCAGAGATAGCACTAGGAACACAATTCACAGTCAGAGCGCTGTAAGGCTCATGGACCCTGGGCATTGGCTATAAGCATTAAGTTTTGATAGGTTGTAATAGCCTGTGCTAATATTGGCTCATCATAGGGAAAGGTCAACTAACTCATCTACACGTATAGCATGTGACAACTGGCCTCGGGATTATTTTTTTCCTCATTTGAGCAAGTCTCAAGCAACACATTCATCCACGGGTCAGATTGTGAGCCTCACTGTTTCTAATTACAGGGTAAGGCAGAAGGATGGGACAGAAGGCTAGGTACCGAAAAGGCTAGGAAATGCAGTGCAACCCCCTTTTGAGATTAAGGATGGCAGTTTGCAGCAAGTGTGCAAGGCATTAACTAGTCTTACGTTAAAGAAGGAGTTTCTGGGTAGCTGAAGCCTTCCTCGGTGTCTGCATGCACTACACACTGTTGCTTTGTGCGCGTTCTAGGATTGATCACCAACCTTCCTGAGAAGGACCCACACATCTCGTCCCATTTAATCTCAGATAGTCTACATTAGAATAACATTAGAATAAACATTTTTAAACATTTTTTTAATTAATAAATGGATGGACAGTCTGGCCTCTTGTCTGCTGCTAATGTGAGACTCTTAATAATTTTCATAATTATGGCCAATTAAACACAGATGTTAGATACAATTAGCATTTATTTTTAGGTCGTTCGTGACAATTTGCTAAAATTAGCATTTCTGCGGGCTTAATTCATGCTTCGTCAACAGGTGTTTGATTAATTGCCCGTTGTTTTGTTGCCAAGTGTAGCCTGTGTTTGTTTGTGTCTGTGTCAATCTATGCGAGGATCACGCTTGTGTTTTAGAGCGCAGGAGTGAGGTCCTTTTGGCAGAAGTTGTGACGTTATCAGCAAAGCATTAAGATTGAATGTGGGTCACAGTTAGGAGTGAGATGAAGGCTTGGGGTTAGTCACTTTGAGGTTAAGGTTTAGTATATATGCAAAGGAACTGCACAAACTTGTCTGTGCTTATGTCTCTGTATGCATACATGCACGTGTGAGAGCGGCCAAATGAGGGAGGATGTTTAAGTGGCGAGAGTTAGGCAAGACAACCACTGAGAATCGGGTTTTCAGACACAAACTTATTTTGTGCAACTTTAAATACTAACTAAAAAAAACAACAATACTTAAAAACTAGCTTACTCAGTAGCAACAATAGCTCTTCATTGTTTGGATTTGTTGGGGAAGACCAATTTACTTAATACTGACAGAAAATTGGAAGCGAGTAAAGACAAGAGGATGGAGGATTTCCACAACTGATCCTGCTTTGTGGCAGGGCCGTAAGCAGAAGCTCGAATTAAAAAGAAAAACCATGAGCAAAATGCTCGTGAGCAAGTGTGTGGTTTTAGCTTCTGGTTGATCTAATCTGGGGTTTATTCACTGGCCAGTCTCTGCATCTCGCTGGCTAAGTGTTGGCCTATTATAGGACATATTAAGGCTAATCTCTAGGTGTGTCCATATGCAAGGACTTAAGTGCAGATGGATAGAAAGGACTGATTTAATACTGCTGACATCACTGCTTTTAAGTCCACACTAACACCCTGCAAAATCAGAAGGAAAGGTGGGGGTGTGCCTCTGTGTTTTTTGGGGGTTTTTTTTACCATTATGATAATCTGTGGTCTTCTGGTTTGTGTCTTTTACTTTAAAGAAACAAAGATGTGGATGCAACCATAAGAAGCAATCATACACTGTTGTCAACAAACTAGTGCTGCCTTGCTATATCTTAATGTAGCTAAGCTCATTAGCCTCAAGAAAACAAAACTCCACATTGGACAGTATGAGACAACTAAAAATCCCTGGACAAAGCTGCACCTGCATGATTAAGAATGGGTACCATGAGCCCAAGTCAAAGCTTTCTATTTTTTTTTTTTTTAGGTTATCACTTGGGGACTTTAAAATGGTTCAGTATGCCGTCCTATCCTCATCTGCATTTTTCATCTTGTACTGCACCTGTGTTACCCACTAGAGATCCAGTGATTCCTTCCTTGTTCCTTTTACCCTTCGCTCTGAATTCAACCAAGCCATCTGTGAATTCAAACCCATTTGCAGTTTTGTTAAATTTTACTTACGCTATAAGTGGACACCTTTGTCCCAATCAATATACCAATTGTGTGCAGGTTGATGGATTGCCAAAGCCAAAAAAGAAGAAGAAAATGAAAGAGTAAAATAAATAAATAAATAAAGCAGAAAGTGGGAGGTTTATGTCCCCTGCCAATCCCCAGTTATGCATAAAAATGCCTCTGAAATGAAATCTTTATCAAAAGAGCCACAAGGTTCTCCTTACAAGGTGTTTTCAAATAAGCAGGCGTTATTATCATACCTCCATTGGGAAATATGCATTTACAGCTCGGCGAGTGAGAGGCAATAGGGTAACTGTTAACAATGTTTTCCCTAGTTATGGTGCATAATTGCATGCTTCTATTATTGCACCTTTCTATTGCTGCTAATACAGAGAAAGCCCATTAGGCAGTGTGCTAATGTGAACAGTAGCCTGCAGTGCAGTGGGTGCACTGTTTAAAAAGAGATGCTTGAGGACCACTGTAATGAGCACCAGGCCCTGGAAAGAAGGCACTAACACCAAAAGCGGGCATGTGTAAGTTTCCTGAAAAATGCACTGAGATTCAATTTTTGCTTGTTAGGCTGTAAATACATGTGGCAATGTAGCTGCTGCTGCTGCCGCTGCCTCTGGTGAAATTGTCCCATTATGTCCTCAAGTAATCATATATTAATACTGAGTGGAATATGCATTTTTCGAATAAATCCTACACCATGTTAAATATGTTTTAAAGTGACAATAATATGTAAATAGATTTAGATTAATAGAGGAAGTGCCCTCAATAGTGATCTGCTATTCAACATAGCATAGTTCAACATTTCGGATTCAGATGGTTTAATCGCTGTCACTGCTGATCCCCTGAATCTCATCTCGTAGTGCTGCAGCTGTGGCTGTAACAGCCTACTGTGGATTACTCTTCGGCATGCGCTGATAATGACCACTGACTTTGGCTGGGCCGTGAACGCGCGCTCCGCGAGCCACGGTCATTTCTCTATACCGTGTGTGTGAATGGTCGCTCCCTGGGTGCCGCTGCGCGCAGCCTTTACCGATCGGCCGTGGTTCAGTGTTCAGAGCATGCCCGCTCGCCCCGCAGTTTCTCGGGTCCGAAGAGAAGCAACGGAAGACGTGCCGTTTGCGCACAGCCGTATTCATCCGGTTTTGGTCCATTTTGGGGGTTTGCTTTTTTCTTTTTCTTTTTCCCCCCTTTTTTTTGCCAGTCAGCACTGTTTGCCTGTAACGACCACCAGCGCAGAACGGATGGTTCCGTTTGATTCCACGATTTTGGTGAGATGCTGAACTGGAGGCTCCTTGCCTGCCCTCTCTATCAGCTCATCCCCTCGTGCTGTCATCTCACTTCGCGTTCAATAGCGGCTTGACAGGATAGTCAGGGCAAAAACAAACAAACAAAACAAGAAAAAAGAGCGAGAGAGAAGCATGCAATAAACAAGTGTCAAGTAGCTTCGGGCTGGTTCGGTTGGAGGGAAGGAAAAAGTTCAAGTTGAAGAAGGAGGATTATGCAGTGAGTGCCGCACGTAACTATAAACAGGTACGTGATATTTTGCAATGTATTCCTGTGGAAACGATGCTGCTGATTAACCCGCCAGCTTCTGTGACCGAGCAGCACATGTGTGTGTGTGTGTGTGTGTGTGTGTGTGTGTGTGTGTGACATGCACAGTCATATCTTGTGGCAAGTAGGAAGGGGAGGAGGGCAGCGCAGAGCGATGACATTGAGGTGCCTTTTATCCGAATATCATTCTGTAGTCCTCATGCGAGCCCTTGACGCTTGGCTGACATTGGTGATCGGGGTCATCTCCCCGCGTCTGCAGTGTCGTTCACGTGCCATGCGTAGAGACGTCCAAAAAATATAGTCCCGTCAATAATGACCTTATTAATTGCGGTGGACTTTTTGTGGCGTGAGAGGTTTCCACATGGCGATTCTGCGCTGCATATTTTTTAAAGAAATGTAGTAACCCTAAAATAGTCAGGGTGGACTGCGAGACCCAGTCGTGACTCGTGATGAAGAGCTCCTGTCCCTGTCCGACGCGTTTATGGCTGCCGCAGCGCAGCATCCTCTTTTCAGCGCTCCCCGTAACGTGCATGAGAAAGTAACCTAAGTGAGTGCCCTTCGAAAAGAAACCAAAATCACGCTTTCAGTTCATAATAACAAACATGGAGCTGCTGGAGGGCTTTAATTGGCTGCTTGACTTGTCATTGCCTCTTGCCTCCCCTCCTCGGGACGGCAGCAACGATGCATTCCTGTCTCTTCTTTCTTGTGCACTGCACTTTATTCACCTTTTTTCATTCATATTTCTTCTGCTTGCTTGGTATTATATCAGAGGTGAGGGCAGTGGAACTATGAGCTTTCTTCTTCTGCTGCTGTTTTTGGTGATGTGCTCATGCACAGGATAGCTGCCCCCCTTCAAGCTGCAGCAGAACATAACAGTGTAGGACACACAGGAATGAATATTGATTGAGCATGAGTGAGACTTTTAGTTAAGGATTTCAGGCACAAAGTTTAAGGATGAATAAGGAAAACTTTTAAAGTCAGTTGTGTATCAAGCAGGGTGGCGAGGGATATGAGGCCCACACACCAGCTGTATATCCCAGAGCCTGGCAGTCATCGGCACCTTATGACATGAAACACACACGCAGACATAGACACACACACACACACACACATGCCACGAAGATCTTGGTGATGAGACGCACTGTTGAGATTCACACTTCAATCTAACTGGTACAGTTTCTCTCTGCGGCCCTGCTATCTCCTCCTCCACCTTTTTAGCTCTCTTCAAGCCCGCCTGCGTCTGTGTGATTTCTGACGCTCTTTGATCTCTCTCCCGCTTTCCATTCCTCCATCTTGAGCTTTTGACAGGGGCGTAGAAATCAAAAAAGAAGCAAAGCCCTCAGATTTGCGGGGGATCACTTCTGACACACTTTTAAGCGCATGCATATGGAAACAAGTGCATATGTTGCTCTCTCTCGCCATTTGTCTGGTTCGCTCGCAAGGACGAGTGCACAGGCTCAGCTGTTTGCCACAGTGTTTGACCTGCCAGGTGTAATCACGGCCAGTTTGCCGTGTTTGTGTGTGCATATAGTGAGACTCGGTCTTAAGTGCTAATAGGCGCTCACGCCGGAGAGCAGCAGGCTGTGTCAACTGCAATCTCCAGACTAGCCTTCACGGTGTCCTATTTGGCATGATGACACACACACATGCACAAATGGGCCTGAGATGCATAGAGTTGACTTAAGGGTCTGAGCACTACAGGTTCCCTGAGTCCATGTCCTTGCCGTCCCTTCACAACTAATCATCAAGATTAAGTCAGTGCTGTTACCATGCAGATATTCTGCAGGTTGACTTCTACATAAATATGGCATTTTTTTTTTGTTGTTAAATCACACATAGATGTTGTTGGGGACGATCTTTCTGTTAATCTCTCTTCCTTTTCCCAGTGCTCTATATGGGTTATATATTTATACATACATTTCACTGAAACACCTGTGAGTCCTGGAAAGAGGAGCATCAATCTTCATTAGCCTGCAAAGAGGCTGGCCTTGTTGAATAAATGACTAGCATAGAGAAAGTGTGTGTGTGTCTATTTGTGTACGTGTGTGTTTGGCTGTGTGTACGTGTGCACTCGTGTGCGAATCTGTTGAGTCCTGTGGCCCACTCCAACCTGGCTGACAGATGACTGCAAGTGATTTCCAGGGTTCAGCAGATTAGGGGATTAAAAGACTGAAGGCTTCACACAATAACCCTAATGCATGTGCATGTCAGCAGGCACACGCGCATTTTGGGGGCTGCGGGGCTGTTCGGAGGTCAGCGATATCCAGTCTGACCCCTGTGCTGTGTGTTATCCCACACTGTGCAGGACTGTCCACAGTCACAGATGGAAAGCGGGATAAGAAAATCTCAAAGGTTCGATTTCACTTTACAGGTGTGAACCCGTAGAGGTACTGAAAGCCCGGTTGATACATTTTGTCCTCCCCAACCAATTCAGAGCCTACTTAGTGTTGGAAAATGAACCAGCATAGTAGCTGAATAGTTGTGACTAGGCCAGTGCAATTTTGTTGCCGATTTAGAGCCAAAAATCCCTTTTAAACACAAACCAGTTACCATTGTTTCCTTTGTTTTAATTCCTATCAACTAGAACTACATTGCACCATGTTAATTGATGTCACAGGAAAAAAGCTGCTTATATGTCTCTCAGATATAATTACCTGAGAGCAGTAAAGTGCCTCTTATTTGAAGGCTTTCGCATGATTTCATGTGTTGACTGGCTTGGTTTTGGAAACAGCCATTTGCTGCTTGGTGTTAACATTTTTTCCCTTTACCTGGCCATTTCGACAGGGTGTGAACTGCTAAGCACTGTTGTTTCTGACAGCGCAACCATAGCAACATCGGCAAGTTTTTAAATAACTTAAATCCACAGGGTTCAATTTGGGATTCCAAGTTTAGATCTTCATTTATTTTTAAGATGCTGGGAAGAATGAATTGAGCAATCACACCCAGATAATCTACACACAGTTGCATCTTGAAGCATCCACTTCTTTTGCTGTTATAAAAATCAGGTCGTATAAGGTTCGGAACAATTTGTGATGTTAATATATATATATATATATATATATATATATATATATAGCAATTATTGCTGCTCTACAGTACATTAGACTATAGCACTTTATAATTTGGAAAAGAGCAGGATAAGTAGTAACAGAGGACAAATAGCCTCTTGTCACTGCTGATTAACTAAGAACACTGACCTTTAGACAGAGTAGAGGTAGGTGAAAAGGATGTTCCTTCTGTCAGAATATGCAGAGGGGGTGATTATGTTTACACTGTTGCTGCAATTGTCAGGACGTGCTAGTAAATAGAAAATACTAAGCTTGGTGGCACAGCTCTATTAGAGGCAGGTCCGCCCGGCCTTCCACCCTCCCAGTCATTTCACAAGCTCAGGGCTTTTTTTGCTTTTTTTTTTTTAGAGCCAAATATACAATCATCTCAGTGTCATAAATCCACATCCAGATAGAGAAACTGCTGCAGGAATGGGCTCATTCCTATGATACTGCCCTGTTTGGCCTCCTACACAGTAGAGTTTGGGCAGCATGACATACAACCGTGTCGGAAAGACCGACTCAGTTAACCAGTTATGCTTCCATACTATCCCCCCTTCCTTTTTCCTGCCTCGTCTGGCGAGGCCTCACTTTGATCCATTCATGCTCCATTGTCCTCTTTGTGTTATATTTCAACATTTCAACTTTCAACATTAATTGTCCTCCTTTCGAGAGCTTGCCAAGGCATAGGTAGGAATAGCATGCTGTGGGTTTTTGAGAGGCTAAAATTACAAAGGCTTGCTGATGAAGGAGAAAATTATATTAATTGCAGTAATTGATTAATTGGTGGGTAGATGAGTAAGAAACCACAGAGTGTGAAAAAAAAATAGTAGATGACATATCCAGTGGCTTTCTGTTGAGATATTTTAAGGCTGGAGTTCATAAAAGGAAAGCTAAAATTATTATTAGTATTAGTATTATTATTATTAACCTCCTGATGTGATTACAAGACTGAATTCAATTACGTTTGGTACCACTTTACGTGTGACGAATCTGCCAGTGCAGTTAAATTTTTTATATTGAAGCACTTTTTACAAGAGCGCCTCAATTAACAGTCCTCCTTAATGTCTGTGCTTCCAGTAGTCCCATCAAATTGAACCAAAACACTGACTCAACATATCATCTTAGCATCTCTCTAAAAGGCCATGACGCACATGGCTATTGCTCCCTATTATCGAGTATTTTTCAGTGGAAAAAGAGAGATCACATTAACGTAGACATTGGATAGCTCTTTATCGGAACAAGGATTCTTAAAATAGCCACGAAAAAAACATATAATAGGAGAAGATGACGCAGCAGCCAATACTTAGACCCCAACGTAACATGAATAAAATTTTAAAATGCATAATAGTCTGAGATTTGTGTTGTGTTGATCTGTGATTTTTCCTAAACGTACAAGAAATTTGAAACCCATAAACTCATCGTTCATCTGGGATTTGGACACTCCTCAGAAGCCTTTGTGGCCTGTGATTTTATTTGACGGGTTTTGTATGTGTGTGTGTGTGTGTGTGTGTTGCTCAGACTATACTGCTAAGCGTTACATGATGAGAGCGTATGCGTGTGTGTTTGCATGTGTGCGGTGTGTGACACCCAGCATTAGCTGTGCTTTGGAGAAAGTGACGCTCGTAGAGAGCAGCCTTCATCTTGGATTACCATGCTCATGGATCCTGTGGGTTTTTGTGTTGGAAGTGATGGCAGAGTGGGATAATATTTACTACATCTGTCTGACAGCTGACCGACTGGTTTTAACTCATCCCTCTCATGGACTCATGGCGCTTTGTGATGAGCTTCCTCCCTGCATTGAAGTGCAGCCAAGCACATGCGCCTGCTTGCATGTGGACAACGGCTGGTACCGAGCCTTTCATCATAACAAGGCTGTGTAAGACCATCAGTTTCAGCGGATGATGTGGGTGAAATTTGGAACACACAGAAACAAAGGCCGCTGACCAGTGAGTGATGTGTTCACTCATTTAGGTGCTCAGCGTTCATGTTGATGTTTCAGCGAAGGCGAGCACTGTCAGTCATCTGTCAGTGAAAATGACACCTACAGCACTGTGTGTGAAACGGGCTGAAGGCTGATCTTTTTGCAAAGAAGTCATGGTACAGCTGAACATGCACCTTTTTGGAAATGAATGAAACTGAATTTCTTGGATAACTTTCGCAGAGGAAACTTAATTGAAGTCACCAAAAAATAACATCCTTCGTCTGTTCGTCTTTGTTTAACAGGTCAGGGTTTTCTTTCTCAGTGTAGACAGTCTTTTTTTTTTTTTTAACAAGTTACTAAAATTCTTTTCTTCTATTCCCGAGGAGTGGAGTTAATAGTGGGAAAGTCCTTATCTGCCTTTAAGAAGACATTGTGACCGGTTGAGTCATGCTCAAATATACTGCCTTTATTACTTAGACTTACAGAGTCATTAAGGCCTGACCCCGTTGCTCCTTAGATCAGGAAGTGTATTAACAGCATTCATTGATGATACTTAAGGATCTTTTGTAAGAGTGAACTTTCGTAAAGCCCTCTGACCCAGGAACTATTGAATTTTGTGGGGATTAGATAGGTATCCGCTTTAACCTTGACTGGTCGAACATGTAGAGACTGAGGACAACTTCAAGAGGAAAATCAGCATAGAGGCAGTAAAGGGTAAGGTGCTCGGCCACCATGTGCCATTAGAACAGCTTCAGTATGCTTTGGGATTTATCCTCCAAGTCTCTGGAATTCTACTGGAGGGATGGCAAATTATCCTGCCCAAAAATATTCCCTTATTTTGTGTGTTAATTCCACTGGTGGAGATTATCATTTAATGTGTCAGTCCAAAACAGTTCCTCAAGTGTTTAAGTGGACTGGGATATAAAGACTTTACTCACCAACTCATTCTGGGACCCCCTGGCACCCGTGCATGGGATCATTGCCATTCTGAATAAGATCACTTCCATCAGCATTCCCATATAGGATAAAAGTGGTCAATCAGAAGAACTTTGTATTAGTTTGCAGTGACCATTTCCCGACAGGGCACAAGTGGAATGAGTGAATAGCCTTACTATAGGAATCAAGCATTCAGGTTTTATCTTTAACATGTCATCTATGTTATCTAATAACTGCATGATAGCACTGATATAGCTAGGCAACAGACATGCACACAGTTTCAGACCAGTCAGTTGACAATAATCCCTTCCCTTAATATGTGGGATCATTCAATTCCATGCATTTCCTTGGCCAGTGAAATAACTACAAACTCTCCGTGGCAGCCAATGGAATCTGTATATTTAGTATACCATCTATCCATGTTCTCTCTGCCTCTCTCTGTCTCTCTTTCTAAGCAGACATGTCTAGTTACAGTCTAAAATGGCCTTGTGAAGGAGGATGGGAGTTAAGATGGCATCCCCAGAGACTTTTCAGAGAAGTAATTTAATAAACTGTTATATTTTCCCACTCCACAAGGGAAAGGGGATAGACTCAGAAAAGTAATGAAACTCAGCTGTTGAATTTTTAATATTAAAGAATCAATTTCCTATTGCTGAACACAACTAAGTAAAAGGTCCTTTCTTCCACATGCATTGCAGCTCGCACAGTATAGCATTGACTTATGGCTGGCCTCCTGTTCTTACTGTGGGAAGATGTAACGGTTTGATGAGAACATTTGTTGAGCAGCATCTTCTACCTCCCGTCCACCCTTGAATGTTTAAGCACCAGCTGGAAGCACACATTGTCCTTACCTAAGTCCCTACTCCAAAAAAAAAAAAGAAAAAATGGACTGGCTATCGCAAGCATAAATGCACTTTAAAAAAATGTTAAAAGCACCAAAAACATTTTCTGAATTAAGCTGCAATCCATCTGAAGGTCAAGATTTCACAGTGTGTAGGTACATTTGCAGAATTATGAAGTCATACATGCTTTACACTGCGGTCATGCAGTGCTGTAAAAAAAAAAAAAAAGAAGTCATCTGGATACAATTACTGGAAAGCATTTCTTCAGATGTCTTGGCTGTCTTAACAAATAACCAGTCAGCCATTCAGTCTGAGATTCGTTAAAAAAGGGTCTTCCAGGAAAACTTTTCACTTATGCATAGGCCAAGGCAGGGTATGCTGAAAATATATGCAAAAATAATGCCTTTCGAAGAAGTGGTCATTCAGACCTTGTGCTATATATATCTATATTTTTGGGATGCAGGATTAACAATAAAAACACACACACAATGTGTTACAGTTTCTGTGGTTTAGGAATTTGCGGAAGTATTTAAAGGCATTTATTAATGCTTCCCAGCATAGACAGTATATATTGCATGACTATACAGCCAAGTCAAACCCAAATTAGTCCGCAGTAGTGATGCTCTTGTGGTTGCTGCAATGAGATGAGGCTGGCATCTTTAGCATTTTTGTTGGAGTTAGCTAAAGTGGCTCTGATTCTGTTTAAAATAAAGACTTTTAGAGCATCCATCTGCTTCTGCGTGTCTCCAGCAGAGGCAGCTGAAGGCCAGCAGTTTCCTCTTTTTTTTTCTTTTTTTTTTTGCTAGTTTCTTCTCCCATTTGTAGCTCGCATTGTCTTCTTTTTAGCTCTCTCTTTTTTAAATGGTTCTGCCCTTAACAGGTTTTTGTAACATCTGATTGATGCTGAACGCTGGTATTTGATAATTAGCGTAGTTTCCTACCTTTCACGCTTCTGTCAAAGCATTCGGCTGTTTGTTTACTGCAGATATGCAATGACACTCCTTTTACCCTGACTCCACTGCTACGTGAGGGAGACAGAGAGAGAGAGAGAGAGGTCAGGTGATGATATATGACCGCGATGCTGCATTCCAGCACAGGATGATTAATCTCTTCTGGGAACACTTCACGAATACAAGTTTAACCTAGCTCGGCCTTGCACATGCCTGGACGCACACATGTGCGGGCGTGCGCACGGCACAGCAAACACACACAGGTGTAAACACGCGCACACTCTGCATGCTTAACAAGCTGGACATAAACGCTGGGCCAGAGTGCATGTAGTTGTGTTTGTATGCAATTCATGTGCAACTACCCTACCTTCCCCTTCCCCGACCCTCTCCACCTAGCGTCCAGACGGATGTATTCACACAAAATCACACTCCCATATACACCCATATCCTCTTTTTTTTGTCTCTGCCTACCTTGTTCATTCTGTCTTTTTCCCCTCTATTCTCACTGGCCTCAGTGGTGCAATGTCTCACATTCACCCCTCTCCTCTTTTGCCTTGTCCATTCATCACAAACAGTCACAGATGCTCACACTCACACAGGGAGAAAGAGAGTCAGAAAAGGGAGGGAGAGTGCGAGCTGCTCTGTATAAGGCCATTTGGCTCCACTAACAGTGAGCATACGGCTATAGGATTAGTGCTGCTAGGTGCTAACAGCTTCAATGTCTTAATAAGCACAGAGAAAGGCAGGATCTGGCCTTCTTTGTGCGATACAGCTGTGTCTATGTACATAAGTGTGCATATTCAGGTGCTCTGCACAGGTACAAATACTTTTTGGCAGTCCTGGGCCAGCACATTGAGAGGATAAGTGTAAATACAACGGGCTGCATCCGAAGCTCCATTACTTGAGCGCACTTCAACAAATTGTTCCGCAGTTGTACTCATTGAAACACAGAGGGTGGTTGAACACATCTTTATTTTAATGAAGTCATTTATTGTAATGGAGAGCATTTACAGACAACTGTAGCTTAGATTCCTATGCTTTTGTCATTTCTGCTTCTCTGCCTCTTTACATAGTAACAAAGACACAGAGCTTGCTATGTCTCTGTATCACTGATTGAGTATAGCTGCGAATGCAGTCCATCTTCTTTCCTGGGACTGGATGGAAGGGTGGGCATTGGTGGGGGTGGGGATATGAGTTTTGTAGAAACACACTGTCATGTAATTAAATGTTTCTAGCAAGACAGGAAGACTTGAACAAATTCAGGATAAAATGAGCATCTAACACCAAAGCTTTTGACCATTAGCTTTGTAAATTGTGGTTAGCTTTTTATCCAAGACTACACCGATGGAGCAGACAGGGACCGGAATCTGCCCATTTTTAGCGTTATCATCCCTTACCAGTGAGCAGCCATTCATAATGTTCAATTATGAGTGGATCTATTTCATGCATGCGCAAGCAAATAGTCACAGCCTCACGCTAAAGTGTCATTAGCTAAGTCCACCAGAGTAAGCTATGAAAACGTTCATAGCAAAAAAACTAGTCAGACTATTAAATCAAAAGAAGACAAAGTGCCTAAAGCTAAAAGCCATCTGGAAAGGATCAAAGCAGTTACGAGGAAAATTATGGAGACGAACAAAAAAGGGGAAAACGGTCAGTGTCCTGTTATCTGGTGAATTTACATACATCATTTTCATCAGTATGTATATATAAGTCCCTGACATTTGTTTTGTTACATAAGTCTATTTCTCCTGCTTTTGTTAAGGTGGTAAGGTAAAATAGATCAAGGTTGGTGTGCAGCAGCTCATTTTCAGTTCAGTTTCGGTTAAAGCACTTTATTTGAAGTTGTTTAAGTGAGAGAAGATTGTGGAACAGGCTGCAGTTTGGGGGGAAATTTCCAGTTAGAAAAAGCTGATATATGTTTGTATGTGCTGTCAGGTACAGTTTTTAAAAGAAAATCAGAATCAGGAGAAATTTTTCTCTCTAAGTGTGGGAATGTAATCGATGTCTACCCACATAGATGTACCTTATGTATGGCAATTGTTGTTGCACTATAATCAGTAAAAAAATGTTCTATATTTTTATCATTAATCTTAGTCTTATCCACCATGGTCAGACTTGTGGTTAGCGGTGGTGAGACGCATGCTTTGTAGTAAAGCTTCTTGCTTTGCTAAAATACAAACCATGAAGCCATTATTAGTATAGCAGTTCACAGAGCTATTAAACCAACTTTCATTATTTAAATTAAGAAGTCAGTAAAGACTAATTGGTTCAATCTGAACTGCATTTTGTCCTCTTGGTGTCGACTTTAAGGAGTTTGGAGTCAGTTGCATAGCTCGAGAAGTTGAAGATTGGAAGCATTTAACTTGCAACCTGAGTTTAAATGAGGTTATTACTTTTTTTTATTACTCCCAGCTATAATTAAAACTGATCTGCCACCGAAAATGCAACAGCAGCCCTGTTTGCATTACGTCGCATGGATCCTGTGTGCATGCGAAGGCAATTTGGAGTGGTGTTGGCAAAATGCAAGTTGGCAAAAGAGAAGCATACATATCTAACGTGAACATATACTTGCAGACGATTGTGTGTTTTATCTCTTTGGGTGTTAATCCTTTATATAGCACCAGCTTAATTCATAACATAAGCAGTGTCCATTATCAAATGCAAAGATTTGGGAGAGCAAAATAGTACTGCGTGAAGGGGATGAAAGAGAGTAATGTAATCCTTTGTGAAAGTGCCGTCATATCACCCAGCCCCACTCAATTGCCTCACCAGCAACTGAATAGATGAATGTCCTGGATGATTCTAATCTCATAACCCGCATACACACATTATACACACGCACACTCACACACAGATGACTTGTCTACACCATATTCATATTTGATGTTATTACTATTCACTCATGTGAATAGTAATAACACGAATGGATGTAATGATGTTATTGGACTTGAAAATGCCCTCTGAGACTTTTGTGTGTGTGAATGTGTCTTCTAAAAATGTGAGCTTGGCGTGTTCGACTTTGCCAGTTATATTTGCAACTCCTGCACAGAACATTCGCACTTAAGGTTAATGCCTCGGCTTTTTATTATTACCACATGTTGTCGCGTCTCAAGAGTTCTTTTGTTTCTATAAGTGTCAAGCCCTGATGGAGCTCGCGGTGCGGTGTGACACTGTGCATAATAAGGGCACTTCACGTTCACCGTGTTTGTGCGGTTGTATCTAGGCAGAGCGGTCTAATCTTTAAGTCCACTTCTCTGTTTTCTTTACCCTGCTGTCGCTCAACATTGATTTAAGAATATAGCCCTATTTGCACGGAACGCCACGTAATAACTGTTGAGCCTCTTGAAAGACAGCAAAATGTTCCTTATCGCATGCTGCACTGCGTGTTATCCATCTCATCATCCCGATGTCACTCTTCTGATAGATTTGAACCTGCTTTCTGTTACTTGGTCTGCATACTGTGTAAAGACATGAGCCTCTTGATAATTTCCAGCAGAGCCTCTTTAACTCTGGTGTAGGAAACAGACAGAAGAAAGAGGTGGAGGACAGCAAATAAAACTTTGAAAAACAAAAAAAGAGACACCAAAATCACCAAAATGTACAGGACTAATAATATTACTGGACCTCTGTGTTTGGTGAAATGTGGTAGGTCATTTGTGGTGGAATATTTTACTTATTAGCTACAAAAATCACACATGAGCACAAAAAGCCTAAACAAACCTGACATTTTTTAACAAATAATTAAAGGTTCCTGAAGGCTAACGTTCTCCAGTTGGGGATCTCCGTGCAAACTATGGGTGACTGTAGCAATCTGCTCGCAACCAAAGCAATTACAAGGAGGTTTTTTTGTCAGCTGATCTCTAAACTATCCAATTGATGTGTGATTTATAGTTACACAAACCATCTGCTGAACTCTAAAGGTTGTGAGGCCAGTGAAACAGTGTTATATGTAAATATATTATCTGCTTAAATGGCCAGAAACTGACCAATTGTGACACGGGATCCAAAAAAGCCAGCATAGAACAAGAAAACGCCTGTGGCGATAACGCTGTGTGGATTGTGATCAATTGATGGTTTCTCATAAACTTGGTGAAGTTTTTATCAAAAGTTTAGTCATTTACAAACACACTACAGGTGAGTATTTATCAGTAATTCAAAGAATGGACACAATTTAACATGTTAAAGTAAAAGACTGAAAATAAACCAAACTTATATGGATATCATAGACGCACAAAATAGATATATACTCAACTGATTGTTATTTGATTGAAAGTAATTTATGTTAGAGCTAAACCGGGCTCCTAATGAACAATTATTCTTCATGCTGCAACCTGCAAGACAGGCGTTAATAGCTTCTTTAAAACTATCCCCGTGCAATATATTAAATACATTAAAGTCATATAGTATTTTTTTTCTCTCTTTTTTTTACTAATCCTTCACACCAAAAGCAGAAAAGATGTGAAAGAAGAAATTTTCAGTGATATAAAAGAAAAAGGAAGTGTAACATGGCATTAACATACATAACATAATGTCTAGTAAAATGACTTCAGCTCTAACTGAGTCGTATCCACGAAGTTTGGTGGCAGCAGAGCTCGGGTCTGTGATTAGACTCTAAATTAGAAATTTGCCTCGAACTGAATCACCTCAAATATCATCTGCTATAAGGTCAGCATAAGATATGTGAGAAGGCTCAAGTTCAATTTAGAGGAGTGTGTGTGCTTTGCTTTTAACTGCTCAGACTATATCTTAGAGCAAACACTTGCATCCTGTGTTATTTTCATGGATTTAGTTTCGTGGATTTTCATGGATTTAGTTGGTGAAGGCGCACTGACATAATCACTTAAACTGCCTTCATGTTTATTATGTCTGCCAGTATAATATTTTCCTCAACATGGATTTTATAACCCCAGAAAGGAGTTAAACCCAAAGAGAGTTTGAAGCAGAATGTGAATACTCATTAAATCAGAGGTGCAAGAGCATGAATGTTTTAAGTGTTTTCATGGACACGATCACAGTCCATCAAAAACCTCAAGGACGTTTTGAATTCTCGCTTTTTTCCTACCCGAAGCCAGCAATTTTATTTTATGTAATTTTTTTGTTTGCTCCCTTATGTTCCTTTTACATTTGTGTAAAAGGATAAAAACAAACTGTGTGCTAGAATTTTCACTCGTGTAAGAGTTTAACAATATTAGGGTCGCAGCTACTGTCAATTAAATGATGGCAACAATTGTTGCCACCAGCCCCTCTCACATCCTGATACCTTGATCGCTTCTGACAGAATGTTTTATTTCCTGCCAACCGCAAATCTGTGGCTGATGTTTGGAAGGCGAAGCTTGGAAATACAATAAAGTCGTATATCTGTACGTTTTCATTCTTATGAACCACATTACATTTGTCTCCTGAGGTTTTGTTATTAAATCTGCCTCAGTACTGCCACTGTATAACCAGATGCTTTTATATTTCTGGCACAAAATAATGCCTTCCATTCATTTGAGTCATGTTTACTTGGGGAAAGGAATAAAAATGGAGTTAAGAATACATACGTTTTATATACCACCAGCAGGGTTTGTGTGGATGCTCAGCTGAGTAGCTTATCACCTTTGTTGCCTTGCATCTTCTCTTTGAAAATTCCTTCTCTAATAATAATAAAAAAAAAAAAAACATGTACTATAAAATATGAATACTGAACAATAACCGTAAAAAAAGAAGAAAGAATCAGCGGAAAAATAATTTGACTGCATTCAGACATGTTTTTGTTCCACAGCAAGGACTACGACAGAGCTTTTAAACTGTTAGATTCCTGCTGCTTTTTAATATCTTGTGTGATCTATTTGTGTCCTAAGCTGCTAATAGCTAGAAGGAATCAGGGGAACACAGCAGGGGTGGCGCTCAGATAATGGATTGGTTATTTTATGTTTCTCCCCCCAAAAAAGAGATTTTGTGAATTTGTCTCCCCCCCCTCTTCCTTTCCTTTATTTATCACTTGTCTCAGTTTTATTTTACTACAAAAAAACAACAACAAGATTTTCTTCTGTGTTGGAGTGCTATAAAAATTCAGCATCACAGTTGTTTAGAGGAGTGCTGGAGTTGGCACTACTTAGCTCGAGCAAAGACAGAGCGTAATGTTTTTTGGTAAATCAGTGTAAGATGGAATTTCAGGACCCTGCACTTACCCTCGGCAAGAGGATATCACTCTGGGTGAGCTGAACTAGAGGAACACTGGCCCAGTGGGCGAGAGCGATTTTCGAGAGCGCTGAAACTCTATTCTCCATTTCACAGTCACAGCACTGGCATAGCTGTGATAACAATGTGCCCTAAACCTGACTTATGTTCTTATTTATTCTGTGTGCCCCTCAATTCCCTGACAATTATTCAGGGGGAAAAAAAAAAAAAAAGTAATTGCCGGCATTGTATGCGCGCTCCAACTTGTCGGCGGTGCAGCAAGGCAGAGCTGCAGCCAGTGTGCTTAATCATACAATTTAGAAACGCGTGAGAGAGAATTACTTTCAAAACCTGCTCCTGACGACTTCAAAGTTCTAAGGATGGCCAGCGTGCTAATTCTCCATTAATTACTGATATAGAATAAAAAAGTCAAAACAAGTTAATGGATGTTTTTTTGGAGTGGGAATTGGGGGAGGGGGGGGGGGGGGGGGGTGTAAACTGCGCCTCTTCACGCAGTTCCACATGACTAGAGAAGACAGAAGTAACTGGCAGAGGACTGGTTTATGAATTTGCGAGACACTTGATCACCTATAGGGACCAAAGAAATCTCTGAAGTAAACACTAAAAGCTGTAATGTTGGGCGATGTTGCATAAATGCTTCAGAAACGCCACGCTTGTTATGGACTAGCCCAAACCTCAGTGGACCAATTTAGACAGCCTTATAATGGCATCTCTAATGCTCCAGTCTACATGAAAATAAACAAGTCTGTAAAAAAGAATATTACATTCACCGTATTATTGTTTATTCCCAAAGAAACAAATTGATCTTTTTATGACATTGAATCTATAAAGCAGGGCGTTTGCTATTTTTTACAGCAGTTACCAAAGACAAACTAGTGAGCTGGGCTTTATCACTTGCAGTGTGGATAGAATTTTTAAAGCCGCCCGATTTGTTACACCTGCTGTGAATGGGAGGGTTGTGTGCAGGTAGAGCCTGTGTCGCCATTCATTTGAGTGTTTTTCTATGTGGGGGACTGTGTGTGTGTTGCCTTTCAGTCGTGAAGCATGGCTGATTCCCTGATCCAGCAGGTTAAGGAGGGCTTTGGCTCTGTGCTGCTGACCCATCTGGACTGTTTGCTGGTTTTCAGCTTCATCCCTGGACTACAGGCGAAGTGCTCATCTCTGCTGCCTTTACTTAAATCAGACCTCCGGCATTACAGCTGTGGCGAAGTTTTGTCGGTTATCGACCTAAAATACCTCGGACAATTTTTATATGAATCACAATATGCGATATGCGAGTAATCCCACGGCAGATGCAGCTCTTGACTCAGACATAGTGGCACACACACACACACACGTCGAGACGTAAACAGTACAGATGGATAACTCAAATTATTTTTCCATATTTTTTTCTGTTTTGTGATAACGCTGATCCTTCTCAATCTGTCATTGGTGACTTTACCGCCTGTCCAAATACCGTATCTCTGCTGCTTTCCTGCCCGTCTTATCCTGGAGCTCAAGCTTGATGTGACCCCCGTACACACGCTACGAGAGCCAAAGAGGATCAGTGCTCGGATCCACTCAGATTACGACCGTCTTTGTTATTCTCTCTCTGTCTCTTTCTGGCCCTCCCTCCTTTTCTCTTGTCCACCTAGCCGCAAATGGCAACTCCATCCAGAAGTTTGGACAAGGACAAATAGTACAGGAGGTACACACACACACACACACACACATGCACACAGAGGCAGACACCGCTGCAGGGGCTGGGTAATGTTTGAGGGCCAGAATAATGTCAGCTGACCAAGGCCTTGGTGGCTCCCAGTCATCCATGGCTGCCAACTTCAGTAACATCAGCTCCACTACTCAGTAATAGGACAAAGGCAGCCCTCTTTTTTCTGAAGCTTTTAATAGGTCAGCTCTGTGTGTGTGTGTGTGTGTGTGTGTGTGTGTGTGTGTGTGTGTGTGTGTGTGTGTGTGTGTGTGTGTGTGTGTGTGTGTGTGTGTGTGTGAATCAAAGACTGACAGAAAGAGAAGAGGAGGAGCAAAGCATCAGTGGGACTTTGTGTCTTTTTTTGTGACTTGAAGGGAAACACTAGCAGGTATCTGTGCAGCAGAAGATGACAGAAACACGGTGGTGGGTGACATAGCATATACTTTTACCACAATGAACTGGATCGATCTGGAGTAGCAGAAAATGTCCTGCCTGTAAAAGTAAAAATCTACTGGATCTCAAAAATTATTATATGACTTATTTCTAAGTGACCCTTTTTCTCCATGCTGCGCCACTACAGCCGATCTCTGAGTTCCCCCATCCTGCCAAAACCCACTTTAACCCAGGGTGGATATCAATAAAAAATTATAAACGGATAGTTCCTGGAGGCTATAGACCAGTTGTGTGTGGCATAGCTCACCCAGAGACTCTGCCCATAATGTCATGAGTTGAGTTGGATTTGGGCTACTGCAGTTGCCATGTGTTGCCAAGGAAGAAGATATTGTGTAAGGCAGGGGTAGGCAACCTTTTTGATGACGAGTGCCATCTAAAATTTCCTCAGAAGTCAATGTGCCATATGATTGCATTAGCAATAAATTTAATAACGCTCTATATTAACAGTTGCTGTGCTGAGCGGACAGCTCCTGAGGCATTTGAAGTGTCAGGATGTGGAAATTTTAACATCGCCTGAAAAAACTGACAGCTAGCAATGCCCCTCTCACCAGTAGGCTAAGAGATTTTTAGCCAATTACAAGTTGAATCTGGTAGTTGGGGTTGTTGGCTAAGATGTCGTCATTAAGAAGCAGCACAACTAATGTGTCTATGCGAGCTAATTTGCGATGTGCACCGCTGGCCCGGCCATTTATTTTTTAATGCACCCTCTCAGATTAATTCACTGCATGTCGTGCCCAGGGCTGGACTGGGACAAAAAATGGGCCCGGGCATTTTGACCAGAGACCGGCCCACCAGGTATTAAAGCCATAAAGCCTTTGAATGAAAACAAACGCTGTTGTGACAGTGATGTACACTGTCTTGTTGGTATATGTAGGATTTCTATATGTTGTACATCAGATAAAAACTTTGGTTGTAAGATTCAGATAATTATTTAATAAAAACAAAACATTTTAAATGAGAATAAGAAAGAAAAGTATTTCTTTGTGCCCCCCTCTCCCTGTTAATGCCCTACCTGGCCCCCTGGCAAAACTTTACTAGACCCGCCCCTGCACAGTTACCAGCTGTCAGCTACACAGAAAAGGATCCTGGTGTTATTTGTCTCTCAGAAACAGTTCATAACTTCCCTTCAACTCATTCATGTCACCTAAAAGGTAAACCTGTTTCTCCATCACCTGTTCAGCTCTGATGATTCAGTAAGGACATCTCCTGGTTTCATCTTCATGTTTCCATCTCACCAGATATCCAAACCGATATCGTGACCAGCAGCTTTTACAGCTGTGGCTCCAGCAAACATCAGCTGATACTAGAAATTAATATTAAATAAATTCTAACAACAGCTGATCAAGCTTAAACGTGATGGTGCTGTTTAACGCGACATCCGCTGGTTTCTTCTTTCTGGCGCAAAGTGGATGATAAACAAACAAGAGAGGCAATTCTACTAACTAACCTTATGAATAAAATAAAGTTCACTATCAATAACATCATAGCACCCACCCAGCTGTATAGAAACTCCGTCATGCTAGCTAGTACGCAGTACCAGTTATTGTAACTGACGGTAACAAGTCAGCACAACGAAAATAAACTCCACCTAAACTTGGTTTATATCTGACCCAGATAGACTGCAGGTCATAACTTCTTACCTGAAGTTCAGTTCACCTGACACTCGGACCGGCGGCCGCCTCGGGTCTCTGCTCCTCCTGCCTCCCCTTTCCGTCATCCACCTGGCCTCTTGTGGCAGCTCCGCAATAGCCACCACCAAACAAGTTATTTTTACACATCTGCCAGCATCTGGCCAATCCACCACCTTTCATTGTTTATACTGTTATAAAATAAATAAATAAATAAAATCATCGGCCCATAAAAACGAAAAATCACCATCGGCCCACCGAGCAAATGCCCGGTATGCTCGATGGCCAGTCCAGCTATGGTCGTGCCATCAGTTAACCCTTCGCGTGCCAACTGTGGCACGCGTGCCCAGGGTTGCCGACCCCTGGTGTAAGGTGATAAGAGTATGTCTAATTCTCCTGTGCCAACTCTGAGCCATTTTTTTCCCCATTAGGAGTAACTAGAGTTTTATGAGTGAAATACTAATACTGTGCAGTAGTCTTACAATCTTATCAAAAAAATTAGGAACTGAAAAATGAACAAAGAATTGTGTTCCCTTATTTTGAAAGAAAACTATCGTGGCTTGTTCTTCGTCATTACCAAGCAGCTAGATTTGTAGCGAAGCCAAGTTGGGTGGAGGGTGAAGCACTTAGGATTCGTATGATTTGTTGCGGGATCGTTTCTCTTAAAGCCTTGCTGCAGTTACTGGGAATGGGGTCTAATTGCAACCCTGTGGTACCTATTTTGGGGGGGTCTAATTTTTCCTAAAAGACTATGATTAGTTAGAAACAGCTTTATTTCTGTGTAAGAACCGACTAATGTTCAAGTTAATCAGCCAATGGCTAACGATCAAGCGATGAAACACAGGCTATGATGACGGTATCTCAGTCTCCTCAAGTATATTCATTCAGGGTGTCTCTATAGCTGCCCTGGTGAAGCTGGTGGCCTGTATACTGCAAGCAAGAGTCCTTGCTGCAAGGGTCTGTGTTTGAGTCTACTCTAGACAATATCATGTAGGTCATTCCCCCACACTGTCGCCTTACTTTCCTGTATACTCTCCACTCTCCTGTTGAATAAAGGTTAAACGGGAAAAAAAACTTACCATGATCTTTAACTTCTAGCTTATTACTTCTGTTTATCACTCTTTGCAGTGTGCATTTTTTCAGCATCTCAGACTGGTTGCTGCACATATTTTACCTTTTTCTAACCTCTAGGTATCCCCACTATCAGTGTAAAAAAAATGCAATCCATTATATATTCACACTTATCTTCACTGACCAACAATACATTTCAATTTGTGTAGAAATAGTCATGGTATGTACTGGAATCTGACGTTCAGGTTGAAATGTTGCTCAGGAGATGTGGCATTGAAAAGAAAAAAGCTGTGATAGACACATGTACTGATACACACATAAAAAAAGGAAAAAAATCACGCTGTGTTCACTTGGCCATTGTTACTTAACTCCCAGTCATCCTCCCACACAGCAGGGCAGCCAGCCTCTTGACACCATTCCATTTAGCCCACACTCCTGCCGGAGGATTCAGCTAATAACTCACATAGCCCGAATACAGCCATAGCACGAAACAATTACTTTTAAGAAGAAACAGAGGAGTCAGGGGAAATGAGAGAATGCGTAACCTTGAGAGAGGATAACGTTGTATAACATCAACCAAAACCCCCGTGCTCAGTGATGTGGCAGAAATAAAAAAGAAAAAGAAATCATCAGAGTTTGTTAATGAATCTCTCAACTGAACTGAAGTTGCATTACAGCACACACTCATCATTATTCAAGGCCTTTCTCGTACTCTCTCCGCAGGCTGAAAAAAAATACAGGCAAGGAAAAGAAAAGAGAAAAAAATAAACACTCCCAATGTGTCAAAAATCGAATGTCTCTCCCAGTAGAGAATAAATTACCTGAAGCGACTAGGAGTATGTCAGAAACACGCAGCTGGTCTATATTTTTCCATCAAACACATAATTTGCTTGTAATAGTTATAAAACAAAAACAAGTTGGTGGCTATTGATTGCATGTTAAAATTAGCCCTACAGCAAAGAGGGCTCTGTCTGATCAATGGGTGTTAAACTGATAGAAAAGATGTTTAGAGATGAATGAGAAGGCAGCGGGAGAGAGAGAGAGAGATTGCATCATAGATTGGTGTGTCATTGTTATTGTTATTTTCTCTTCACATTGCAAAGACATAACAATATGTGGTTTACATGTTATATATTTTGCATTCCTCTGCCATCAGGGTTTCTCTTCAGTAACTGAAAAACAGGCTGAGATCAGGTGATTGTCTAGGCCATTAAAGAATATCCCATTTCTTTGCCTTGAGAAACTGTCGGGTTCCTTCTGTGGCATGCTTTGGGTCATTATCTATGCTGTCATATGCGCTGTCTGATCGGGTTTGAAGCATTTGCCTGAATCGGAGCAGAGACTACAGCCCTGTACCCTTCACAGTTCATCCTGCTGCTTCTATCAGCAGTCACATCATCAATAAACACTAGTGACCTGGTTCCACTGGCAGCCATATATGTCCACGCCATAACATTTCTTTCATCTTGTTTGACAGATAATGTGGTATGCTTCGGATCACGGTCTGGGTTTTTTTTTTTCTTCTCTTTTCTCTTTCCATCATTCAGGTTAATCTTGTATTCATCTGTCAAATGAATTTTCTCTTCCAGGGCTGTGCAGGCTCTTTTAGATGTTTTCTGGCGAAGTCTAATCGGTTCTTGAGTGTTTGCACTGTGTGATAAACCCTTTCCATTTACGTTTATTTTTGAGTGTAGGCTTTAAAAATCATGCAGAATTGTCGCAACTATGTCATTGAGAGTGTTCTTGACTTAGCTGGAGATTAAAGAATTTTTCTACAGTCTTTAGGTGTCTTTTGTGGTCTTTCAGGTGTTTTGGTGTTGCTGAGCTGGTTGTTGCATTCCTTATAATAAAGAATGTACCAGATAGTTGATTTGCACACTCCCAAAGTTTGTGTTATCTCTCCAATTGGTTTATTTTGGTTTTTAAGTCTAATGATGGTTCTCCATTACATCCCTTTGGACCCCACATTCAGAATTCTACTGAGTTCAGCTCAAGACCTTGTATCTGCTTAATTTACCATGAAATAACAAGGAAAAAGGCCTCACCTGGTTTGTCTGTCAATTGTTAAATTTCAGCTTCTAAAACTGCTGTTATGTATGAATAGGTAAAACTGGAGGTCTGCACATCAATTACATTTTAATTTTTTCATTTCAGATTGTGGTGTTATACTGAGAATGTGTGTTTGCTGGGGCTCTATTGACTGAAGCATGAAAACCAGAAAGGGAATATGAGGAAAAGACAGTAGGGGAATGAGCCAAGATCGAAACAGGGGACTTGCTGCTCGGGGCATCAGTGCCAAAGCAGACTGACAATGTAATTTGATACAATTATGTTACCAGTGATTCATTTGAGAAAGATAGACATGTAAATTATCAATAATACAACCTAATAATCAAGAGTAAACAGACATAACCTACTTTTGGGAAATACAGAAAATCAATGAAGCACACTTAGATCAAAGATGGTTAAGGGAAGGTTGATACAACAGAAGGGTAATTAAAGGCAATTTGTTTAACCAGTAGACCCAAATATCACATGTTAAAAGTAGCTAACATTGAGATTAAAGCATTTTTTATTTATTTATTTTCTGTGATTGTGTTGTTCCTGCTCCAATTAGTGTACATGTCTTCTCACTTTAGCTCACTCCCTTATTACCCCAATTAGACCTATTCTTTGAGTCTAGATGACAGTGCTATACATGGTAATAGAAAAACATACATACTGTGGTTCACAACATAAACAAAGCCAACGCTGTGTGGAGGAGCTGCATTTTCTGCTTTACTGATAAGCAGGCAGAATCTCTAGGTAATATTTACAGTAATGTAGGAATTTTCTTGAGATTCTGTAATAAGCCACAGTGAGACAGAGAGAGAACCATTTATATGGAGCTACTTTAGTCACATATGTAAAACTACAAATTTTCATAAACAAGATTCTGCATTGAAATAAAAACAATTAAAACATTGGCATGAACTGTTAATTTTCTTGTAAGCCCATATTACTGATAACAGGAACTTGAGCTTGGTGCTTTAAACATAACAGACATTGACCAAAGTAGGTTAGATTTGAGGTGTCTGGTTTGTGGAAGACATTATGTAAAGAGTAGCAATTTCAGTGTACTGCTAGTGCCAGTGTCAAGCCCAGATAAATGGGAAGGGTTGTGTCGGGGTGAGTATCCTACGGTGGCCCTGCAACTGGTCCGTCGGGTTATTGTCTCCCCAGAAACACTTCCCTTGTGCTTTTTGGAAATCTGTTTTTTCCTATTTCCATTTTCGTTTTTTCCTATTTCCGTTGTGTTTTGTGTGCTTTTGCAGTGTTTTTCTTATTGCTGGTGTTTTCTTAAGTTGCAGTCCATTTGGCCTCTCAGGGCCGCCGTAGTATCCTGTAGAAAATCTTTCCAAATCAAATATGCATATCACCGAGAATAAGTTTGAGCCATAACAGATTAGTCGTGCATCCAGGTTAACGGTGACCACCAGGAAACTGTCCTACTGTAGACTATGACTAAAGGGAGAGAGCTGGCTGCCATGATGGAGAGATGGAAGGTAGATATATTGTGTGTGCAGGAAATTAGGTGGAAGGGAAGCAAAGGCAGGTGGATTTAAGCTGTTCTACCATGGTGTAGATGAATAAGACAGGAGTACTGGGAGGCTAGGTGTATGGGAAAGAGGTGGTAAAGGAAAAAGAAAAGGCTTGTAGTGAGAAAGGGACTTGTATCGATTGGGTAGGCAGAGAAATCGAGCTAGAAATGATGTGCAGCAGGTTAGGGTGATTAAGGATGGAAATGGAAATGTACTAACACTTGAAGACAGTGTGCTGAAAAGATGGAAGGAGTACTTTGTGGAGCTGATGAATGAAGATAATAAGAAAGAGAGGAGGACATGTGGAGGAAAGTTAGTGAATCAGGAAGAGCAGCGCATTAGTACGGAGGAAATTAGGGCACCTATGAAGAGGATGAAGTGTGGAAAGACAGTCGGTCCAGATAACATACCTGCAAAGGTACAAAGATGTACAGTAGGAGAGACGCCAGTGGACTTTATAACCAGATTCTTTAACGCAATCCTGGAGAGTGCCCAAAGAATGTATAAGAAGAAGTTTACTGATACCGATTTTCGAGAACGAGGGTGATTAGTCATACTGCGAAGCTATGGGGAAGAGTTGTTGAAGCTAGATTAAGACGAGAAGTGACAATTAGTGAGTAGCAGTAAGCCCTCATGCTGAGAAAGAGCACTACAGATTGAGAGTGTTGATGGAGAAGTACAGAAAAGGTCAAGAGTTTCACTGTGTCTGTGGATCTAGAGAAACATATGGTAGGGTGCTGCGTGAGGAAGTATGGGAGGATCTTGCAGGACATGTATGAGGACAGTGAGACAGAGGTGAGGTGAACAGTAAGAGTGACAGATGGGTTCAAAGTGGTGGCAGGATTATATCGGGGATAGGTTTTGAGCCCCTTCTTCTTCCCAGTGATGGATGGGTTGAGAGATGAGGTCCCGAAGGAGTCTTTGTGGACTATAATGTTTTCAGATGGCATTGTGATCTGTAGTGAGAGTAAGGAACAGGTAGAAGAGAGCCTGGAGAGGTGGAGGTATGTTCTGGAGAGAAAAGGGTTGAAAGTAGGTGGAAGCAAAACAGGATGCATGTCTGTGAACAAGAGGGAGACAGGTGTTACAGTGAAGATGCAAGGAGCAGAGACAGTGCACAAGAGAAGGGAAAAAGATGGGTGAAGTGGGTGGAGACAAGTATCAGAGGGGATTTGTGACAGAAGGATAGCAGCAAGAGTGAAAAGGAAGGTTTACAAGAACATAGTGAGATGTGCTGTGATGTATGGTTTGGAGATGGTGGCACTGACAAAAAGACAGGAGGCTGAACTGAAGATGTTACGATTTTCATTGGGAGCGACCAGACTGTAAAGGATTAGAAATGAGTACATCAGAGGACCAGCTTAGGTTGAGCGGTTTGGAGACAAAGTTAGAGACGCAAGGCTGAGATGATCTGGACATGTACAAAGGAGGTATAGTTAATATATTGGACAAAGGATGATGCATATTGAGCTGCCAGGCAGGAGGACAAGAACTCAGATAACATTTATGGAGGTAGTGAAGGAGGACGTGCAGAGGGTTGGTGTGACAGAGGATTCTAGGGATAGGGTGAGATGGAGAAAGATGATCTGAAGTTGGTAAGCTTTAGATTTTACAGGTAAATGTAAACCGAACAGAAGAAGTAGGAGCAAAAGCATTTTTTTTCCCAACCCAATTGTGATCCAGTAAAGTCCAAAAAATACCAAGGTAATCAAGTCTGAGGCTTTGTGTGGAACTGACATTTTCACTGAGTGACTCCGAAATATAAGGGCACCGAATCACTGGCAAAATCTGAGCTACTTCTCAGCTGTGCAGATGTAAGGTGATATGTGTAAAGAGAAATATATATATGTGTGCGTGCGTGCGTGCGCGTCTTGGGGTGACTTTCTTTTGCAGCTGACTGTGGTTGAATGGCAAGAGCTTGTTTGAGAAGATGCGATTTGAGGAGTGATCAGGGAATTCCTCCGACATCGTGTGCCTATAAATCATCTCTTTAATCAGCCTGAAACTCCATCCCAGCACACAGCTGACAAACACATACACAGACACACAACAATGCAAAGCAAAAAAACAAATAAATAAGCGCCCGCTGCAGGCTGACAGACCGTGACTACGTCACATAATGAATAAAAGGAGAGATAGAAGATAAAAGTAGAGTGAATGAATGAAGGCAAACTAAGGGAGGTGGAGCTGAAAAGACATAGCTCACACAGGTTGGCAGAGTCAGTGCTGAGCCAAGCAGTGCCAGGTTGGTAATTGGATCGGGGAGTCTTTGGGGAAAGAAGGATAGACACTAGGGAAGTAACGTGGGCTAAAACCCTTTTCTCCTGAGCCTATCAGCCAAGAGGGGCTATGGAGCATATTACACACTCATTTGCTTGATAGAATTCAACACCAAGTCTAAACAAGACCCAAACCTAATCATGAACCAAGCAGCTTTTTTTCTATGGAAATATATAAGGTCTTTGCTGTAAGGCATTTTAATCTGATATACATAGAAATGAAATGCCTTCGCACTATAGCAGAATCTATATTAATAACATCACTCTCGCTGATGTTCAGCCTGAATGAGAGAGACAGAGGGAGATAGAAAGAGATAGAGTTGTCCGATAGTTGTATTACAGTAATACCTTGGTTTAATGGATGTCTGGTTTGGAATAAGGCTGTACTCAGTCCAATTGAGATTGTGTTGTGTTGAAGGGATGAGGTGCGCCCCCTCATAAATCCTCTCCTAGATGAGATTGGGGTTCAGACTGAGGGAATGAGCGGACAGTAAGAAAGACAGAATGATGCTCGCAAATCCAGCTGAGGATTTTGCTGTTGTGACGGTGTGTGCGCTTGTGTGTGCGTGTATGTGAGGATGTATGTGTGTGTGTGGTTGGGTGAATCCCACATATGGGCTGTGTTAATCCCCCAGTCAGGCCTGGTGCTGTTTATGTGACACACACACTTCCCCATACCTACGTAGAGGAAGCGCCAATGTTTCTCAGACAGAGCTCTTTGGAGGATGACGTTAGCTCTATTACTCACACTTTTTTTTGCAGTCAGACAGACAAACACACACTATGTAACACATTGTCCCTCTATGGCCCCTATCCTCTGAATGTAAATGGGTTAAAGGACAGAGAGAGAGACAGAGTATGTAAGAGTGAAGCCAGAGGGAGGAGGAAACAGCTGGAGGTGCAAAAGGTCAGTCAGCCAGTGGTTCTGCAAAAGCCGCTGTTGGATGCTTACAATTGTCTTATAGGAGAATACATCGAATGTAGACAAAGGAGGCAAAGGGGGTGCTGGGAAATGACAGAACACGAGGAAGAGAAGGGGGTGAAGAGCCACGAGTAGGCGGTGCAGAGACAAAAGAGCAGAGATGAGATGACAGCAAGGAGGGCAGCAAAAAAAAAAACAAGCTCAGAAATGCTTTGGGAGGCAGTCATCTTGAGCAGAGGCTGATAATTTTATTGGGTTCTTCGGGGGCCTGCAGCGGAGGGGAAGGGTCAGGTTGCCCATGTGTAAACAGCAGATGTGGAAAAGGCGCCTGCACACGCCACCACCCCGGGCTCCAGCGAGCTGCACAGTCAAGGACTCGCCGTGTGTTGCTGCTCGCGAAGCCGTCGCCCATCTGCTGTTTGCTTCAGCCCCATAAGCTCAAGTCCTGTAAAGACATTGACACTGACAGCTACCTCCAGCCTGTAGGATTCAGGTGCGATTAAAACAAGCGTCGCCTCCATTAGGTTTTACATACTAGTCAGCAGTACAGCGAGCAGGCCCAGGCACGCTCTTGCTCATTAGTAGTATGGACTCTGTACTGGCAGGGCACTAATTGTTTTTCTGTTTAACTGAACAACTTCATCAATAATCATTAAAAAGCTGCTCAAGCAGGTGGGGCACTCCTCAACTTTGTCAGAGGCTCCACAAAACAAAATGCGCAGCAAACACACAAACAAAGGAGCTCGAACGCGCAACATATGAGTCATACCAGGCGTGCTTTCTTAGCTTTTATTAAATTCCTGTGAAATTAGTCTCATGATCCTAATTTTATTAGGTTTTTTTGAGACTTCTGATTGAAACCTTGAATCAATATCGGTTCCAAATGGGACTGAATGAAGACCATTACTCATCGGCTAAAGTGGCGGAGGCTGAAAAGAAAGAAAGTCGAAAGCGAGACTTCTTCTGGTAAAACAGACGAAGACGTGCCTTTCGGAATTGAGACATGGATTTTATTTAGCCACAGAATTGATCACATTTTCAGTCCTCCTGATGTAAGATTTGCTTCTGTCAGCTGTGCTGCCTGTTCCGCGCAGATATGTCTTTCTCTGTGTGCAGCTCTTCACTTGCTTACTGTCGGTGACATTTCAGCTGCACATTTTGAGCATGCTGAGTTCTGTAAAGGTTGTCATAGCAAAGTCTAAGGCAATGTCTCTCTCCCTCTTCCTCAGTCACTCACTGTCTCTTCCCCTCTTTTTTTCCCAGTCTTCTTCCCACTTTATCTCCGTCTCTGTCAAATTCTGTCAGTCATTTAATTTGTTTGTTTATCTCTTTTGCCTTCGTTTCTCTGTGTTTTCCCCCCTGTCTTAGACGCGCTTTCGCTTGCCTTTCTGTCTCAGTTATAACGTATCATTATTTTATACACCCACACTTATCTTCTCAGCAACCTATAATGTTCAGAGTCCTTACATGTGACCTGCATGGTAAACATTCTGCCTCGCCAGTCCTCACCTATACAGCAGTATTCAGCTCCATTTATTTAAGATCAGATTTTACTTGTAGCACTCTTTTGCTTGTTTGAGACAATCAGATCTTTTCCCGCCCGCATGTCGGCCGGTCCTTCTTACGTTACACTCGCTGTACCCTGAGCCAGCCTCGTGTCTCCCTGTGTTAGTGGTGATCTAGCTTTTGTTTCCTTCTCTGTGTTTCTCCCCTCCCCTGTTCTGTCATCTGTTGCTGATAGTTGTGGCATATTAGAGGAAGCCAGCCCTGGGGCAGCCTATTTGTATGGGCCGTGTGCTCTCAGAGCCTGCAGAGCTGACAGAAAAGCTTTACAGCAAAACACATTGTGTGTTTGGTTCCACACTTACACACAAATCACTCTCGTTCATTTACTTTTTCTGTCCTGAGGTGATGTCGCAGCGCTGGGGGAAAGTTTGCCTGCCCTCCCCCGCCAAGTTCTGTCTGTGTGTGTGTCTGTGTGTGGGGGGGGGGTGTATACACACACACACACACACACGTATATATATGTGGGTGTCTGTGTGTGTGTGTTTGTATACTAAAGCCAACAAGTGAGCATGTTAAGAATAGCTGTGGGAATGAATGCTTTTAGTCCCCGAAGGCATGCGTGAGTTGGAAACAGAGAGGAGATGAAAGCTGTTTCAGGGAGTAAGCTGATTGAGAACTTTAGTCGTAAACACAGAAATTAGAGATTTAACCAAAGAGCCATATGTTAGACAACTGAACCAAAAAAGACCAAAAAAATGCATGGACAAAATTACATGTCTGTTCATTCATTTTTTTAGCCAAGAGATTTTTACTGAATTTTCTCGTGTTGTCTGTGAAAGGCATGTTGGTCTTGCACGAAACAAAGAATTTGGCCTTTTCAAAGCACCACCTCTAAAAAAAACCCAAAAAAAACCATCTCCTCCATCACTCTAATCATGTTTTCATTGTCTCTTTCGCATTTGTGTTATGGTGTGTGAGTGACAGAGAATAGATGTGGATCTTGAGTAGTAATTAAATCAAGGTCTGCTGCCGTTAAACATGGGGTTTCCAGGGGTGACAATGCCTATTGACAAAATCTACATAAAATGTCAACTGCTCCTTTCTGTTCCAATTTTATGTTATGTACCATTGTTGTCAAGGTAAATTGCTCATTTGTTGGGGGGGGCTATAGAGTCAAAGGAGAAAAAAAAGGCATTCAGTGAGAGGCATTCTGGCAGAAAGATTATAAAAGAGTGAACACCTTGGTTCTTTTTAGCGATGTCTCTCCTTTTTTTCCATCTCCTTCCCAGTGGCAATCTCTGTTTCTCGCTTTCTCCCTTTTTTTTTCTTTCTCTTTTTTTTGGCGCCTGTCTGTTCAGTACAGTTGGTGAGATTGCTCTCCTCTGGCTACTCACAGTTAAAAGAGGGAAAGAGAAGCAGCCACAGGAGGCTGACGATGCCTTGAGACAGACAAGGCATCAAAAATGTTTGGCGAATTTTGTCCCTGTTTGATTGCAGATGCACAGGACCAAAGTTACGAAGACGTGTGTAAGTGTGTGCGTGTGTGTGTGGTGACTAAGAGTCAACGTTAATTGGCAACATTGTCAGCTGTGCATCAGAAATACGAATGTGGCAACAAAATGTCTTCGGCTGATCAAAGCCGAGCGTTGATGCGCCGTGTTTGCTGTTGTAAAAGTTGCCCTGTGAGAATTGTAAGGTATTCGAAGAGGGAGTTGGGTTTACTTGGTGTGCCCTAATTCTGGGATGTCAAGCATAAGGCTTGGGGACCACTTTCGGCCTTACAAAGAATCCAAACCGGCCCACTGAATGGCTTTGGAAAATATGAATGAGTGCATAGATTTTAAACTGCATTTTCCTAAGTTTTATTACTTTTCCTATTCACCATTCACACCACACCAAAGTAATGAAGTAATAGATAAACATCCACAGGTTGTTTTCTTAAAAAAAAGGACATTTTTGTGAATTTTTATAATTTATAATTAAAAGACAGAACTTTTACTGTGATCTTACACATTTATTGTGTCATTTTATTGGTTCGACTCACTTGAGATCAAAGCGGGATGTATGTGGCCAACAATGTAAAATGAGCTTGATACCCCTGCCCTAAAAGTGATATACAGTCACGGTGGCAAGCACGGTCGTGTTCATTCAAGCACACACACAAACATGCACACAGGTAACGCTATTCCCTCAGCTACAGTCATGATACATTTGAAAAGAAGCACGTTACTGCTCGGCTATGCAGGGTGAAATTAACATTTAATTTGGTATAAAATCAGCTTTTAACACCATTCAACATGAAAAGTGTATCAATGGTAGCAGGGTTAAAACTCTGTTTTTATGCTCCTAACTCACTGAGCCATCGTGATTAAATGAGCAGAGTAAAGCGCAGAGAGGGGAAGAGGAGCCGGAGACACGAAAATAGAGAAAAGAGCACTTATTGGTGTGATCCTTATGAGTTGGTCTTAATTAGCATAATGAGGAAAAGAAAGGATTAAACGAGAATAGAGTACATGCTGCCAGTTACCATGGAAATGAAAAATGAGTTGGAAAGAAAGCAAAGTTGGGCCATAGGTTGTCCTTCACTGTATCTCAGGTTTTTTTAAGGGCACAGGAGCGATCATTATGCATTGTGTCATTCCAGAGCCCCGTGGAAATAATCTCACAATGCAGCATGCGATAAATTTATATATAAATGCACCACCAGCCACTGAGCCAGTCAATAACGGAAATTAGAATACACGATAATATGAAGTGATTAATAGTAGCAAAGACAAATAGCATTTTCTGCCACCTTATAAACAAGGTTATTCAACCACACCCCCAGAATTGGCATTTAAGAATGGCAGCCTTTAACCCTCAGATAAATGTTTTTGGTAGTTTCAAACAAGCTTCTGATATCACTCATTTGAATATTTTACCCCATTTCTCAAACCCAAGTCTACTAGTATGCCTTCATTTCTTCGCAGCCAGCTCTTTTCTTTGAATTTCACCAAAGATTTTCAATTAGATTAAAATTTGGTGACAGAGACGGCCAGTCAAGGACATCCCAGGGACAATTCGTGAATTAAATCTTAATGGCTGAATTGAAAGAAAGATGTGGAGAAAAAAGTGTTTAATTCTTCGAAGGTAAAATTATATTTATAGACCAGAATGCCTTCTACAGTTATCCCCTTATTCATTATTCTCCAAAGGAAATTGTACCTACAGGGTACATATATTCTTTATCTCTACCATTTTTCTGGGATTTTTTTGTTTTTATTCTAGCAGAGATGATAGCAGTCTGTCCACAGGTCTGTGGAGAGATGTTTATTCTTTCTTCCCAGATGCTTCTTTTCAGCTCTTTGTTGGATGGATTTTGTTCCTCAGCCTTCAACTTTGAAAATGCACTAAAGGTGTTCTATTGGACAAAGTCAGGGGACATGTTTGGCCAGGTTCTACTTTCTACTTCTTTTAAAAGTCTTTTGCAGTTGCTGTAAAGGGTTTAGAGTCACTATCATCTCAGAAAATGTTTTTCTCTTCAACCAATATAATTGTTACTCAGTATTTGGGTATATGTATTTATACTTTAAAACTCTCACAGCAAGGTACTTGCTTTGCCATATTCCGACTTGGAAGTTGCACCACCTACCATTATTCAGCTGGAGTTACTAATGACTCTTGAAATCTACAGTGGAACAGAGACCTCAGTGGCTGAGGAGGTTCGATATCTTGCCAGCCAGGTGCCCCCTTTTTTTCCTAGTTGTCGGCTATCAAAAGTTTGGGCCAACTTGGGAAAAAAAAGGGCTGTTTGGTTTTTTTTTCTGTGCCCAAAAGTTTTGCTGCAGGGTCATGAGATTTAAACTTTGATACTTTGATGCTGCCAACGTGGAAGTCTCTTGAAAATCGAAGCAGAAACAAATTAATAGTTGTTCTGTCACGTTTTACAATAACATGGTGTCCTTAAATGCAAATAATTGTATTAAAAACTGGCAAAAATAACCGTAAATAAAAGTAAATCCCTAATGAAAGCCTGGTTCTGCTCTAGGTTTCTTCCTGTTAAAAGGGAGTTTTTCCTTCCCACTGTCTCCAAGTGCCTACTCATAGTGTACTGTCTGAATTTGTATTATTGTAAGGTCTTTACTTTACAATATAAAGCACCCTGGGGCGACAGTTGTTGTGAATTGACGCTGTATAAATGTTGTCATTGTGTATAATTGTGTGTTAAATAATTAATGACATGTGTGACTAAAGGAGGTCAGAACGTCAATATTTCACTTGGATTTTTCAATATCATAAAAATAAAACACAAAGTCACAAATTTAATGTTGTAGCTGTTGACTGCCTGCTGCAGCTAACAGTCAAAATAAGTCTACATATCCAAAAAAGCTTTGCAATAAATCAAAATATTATCACTGCTCATCTCTTTGCTGCTGAAATGGCTTTACCCCTCAAAAAGAAAACGGTAACTGAAAGGAAAAAGGTAGAGACCACAAAAAAAGACTCCGCTTATATCATACAGAAGTCAAAGAATGGAAAAAAAAGCAGGGGTTGAATGAAAATGAGCTGTTTGTTGCAAAGAACTGTTGCATTACAATAGAGTCTGTCCTTGGAAGAAAGACTTGTGAGGCAGAGTCTCTTTCCAAGTGTTTGTATGGTGCCAGAAATATGGAAAAACTGGCATGAATGAGATTCACAGTGAATGAAAGTTATCTTATCCCCCTGGTTGGTAAACTGGAAGGTCAGCACAGATGCTGCTCATAGGTATAAATTTAAAGGTATAAAAACTTTTCTGTAGTGTCTGACCTTGTTGTGCTTTTCCACTGCCACTGTTTATTGTGTCTATTACCGCTCAAAAAATCAACCTTATCACAGGAAAGGCTTAAAACGGGACAGGAAAGAAGCCTGTTTGCTTGATCCCTGTGGAAATGTTGTAGCTGGTTTTCTTGTGTGACTTTAGTTAGTAAGGTGCGACTTGTTTTCAGGCCCCAACATGAACCCTTGGTAACTTCTAACGTTTTGAACTTGCAGCCATACAAGCGTACAGACACACACACACACTGCTGTGGCCACTCATTTGCATGACAAAGGCTTGGTTAATTATTTAAGGAGCCTTATTTGATCAATACAGGAGAGCTGTATCCGACTGCAGGGACAATCTGAGCCACTGGATTCTATAGGCCTTCATTATTCATGAGAACCACAGAGAGGGACCAGGAAAGAGGGAGGAAGGGAGCAAAGAGATAGAGAGCAACAACAAAAGTAGCGAGGTCTTGTTTCATGTGTATTAAAAGTTTTCCTTTTTTAGTGCTGATGAATATTTTAGAGGATTTGAAACTTAGATGGGACCTCTCTATCTGTAGAGGTGAGAGCGTAGGGGAAGGGTTAGGTGGCGACACTGCTGCTGTGGCAAGTGCGGTTTGTCTCGGGGTAAGGAGGTCACGGAACTAAAAGCTCCGACACACAGGCTGCGTGTTAAGTGTTATATTTAAAAGAGTTATTCCATGTTTTCCCTCGTATTCGACCACCAGAATCCGTAATGGCTGCAGAATCGCTAAAATCATAAATTAAGTCATATCTTTCACATTTGCATGCACGGGCTGATCTTTGTGCATGTGTTCCAGCAGAGTTTGTGTGTCTGTGTGTGTTTGCATGTGTTGCGGATTAGTCACAGGTACATGTCTGCACTCCAGCCCGGCCAGGGGGGCGCTTATCTAAAAATAGTCATAATCCCAGAGGAGCAGGAGCATGTGAGTGAGTTCTGTCTACCATCGTCGCTCCCCTTCGGACAGGCCTGGAAGGGTTGGAGGTGTTACGCAAAGGCTGTGCATGGCTCAAGAGGTTATTTCATCAGGGTGTGTATGTACACGTTAGCACACGGGTTCAAGATGTGTAGATGTTTACTGTTTTTCTTTTCTGGGGGGTCTGGATAGCCCCACTATCTCCAAAAAATGAAGGGGGGAAAAAGCATCGAAACACTTACATGTATACAAAAAGATACACATACAAAGAGAAGCAAATACTGAAGTAAACATCATCCCACAACAAAAACACGTAATTGTTCCCCAGTTGAAAATCCATCCACTTTTATTGACTTCTCCTCCACTGCAACGCGCAGCTCATTTGGTTCTTGCTTCATCAGGGAATTTTTATGCGGCCCTGATGCCGCTCAGCCTTTTGAAGAGTAGGCGAGTTATGTCTCTGTATAGTGTAAAGAAAGCAGGAAGAGAACAGTAAAGCCAGGGCCCCCACAAGCAACTGCTGCAGAAAGATTTAAGTGAAACCAAAAGTAGCACAAGTTTTAGGTTTTTGCTTTTTTTTTTCTAAATTTCATGTAACCTTTTTTTCATGTTTTTTGTTGGACGCAGAAAACTTTGTTTCACTAAGCGAGTTTTTGCAGTAAGTGCAAAAGAAGAGGGAAAAAAGTACTTGGATGTTGCATTGTAGCAGGTCAAGGCCAGGCAAAGGGTCCTTTGTGGGATCATTTTCAGATTGAAATACCAGATGGTGTGCGTGAGGTGAGATGCTTTCTGGTACTGGAGGAATGGTGAAGGGAAAACCTGGGAGAGCGTGAAAAGGAGGCTAATATTCAGAGAGACTTCCTTTTGCTCACCTTTATGACATCTGAGGGGAAGTTATGGTATCCAATCAGCATGTGTATATGTGTGTGTGGGTGTGTGATTACGTGCACGTTTGACCAAACATTCATAATTGGGCCCGGCAGCTCGTTAGACTTGACTCAACGCCGTCGTCATGCCAACCGACCACTTTGCTTTTGTGCAGGTCCTCTTTTTTAAAGAGATGGCAACCGCATGGAGATGCTTTGCACAACATAGCAAAATGCACCATCATTAGTTGTTTGTATGCAACCTTACCTTTTCTGGGGAGGGGGGTGGGTGATTCCTTTGTGTCCATAGGTTAACTCGGTGTGTTCCCATTTCTTGGCGTCTCTCTGTTGTAGGTTACTGACTCCGAGCCAATCCGCCAGTGGCACGTGGTTATCTCACATGTGTGTGCGCATGTCTTTTCTTGAGTGTGCGCAAACTATGTCAGTATGCTAGTCTCATTAAGGGATTGCTCCCGTTCACCTGGACACCTCTCTGGGCATCTGATTGAGCTGAGACGAGCTGATCCCAACCGATCGCAACACCTGCTGTGTCGACATCTGGAGAGTCGGAATCACCACTTATCAGTGCTTAAAATAAAAAGGAAGGAAGGAGGGGGGGAAAGCAGCGAAGGAAAGAGAAAAGAAACAGCCAAGACAGAGTTGGGGTTGCAGTCAGCTTATGAATTATATATAAAAACTATTAGACATAAAGAGAATGACAGAGGAACGGCTTGGATGAGTAGAACTTCCTCAGTCACACTCGGCATGTCAAAGTGTGGTTTTTTTTCCTCTCTCTTGAAACTGACTGTCACAGGCAGCCCCGTTTCTGAGTCAGACCCTCTCTGTTCTTAAATAACTTCTTTCTCATCTCTGTCAGCCTCCCTCAAGCTTTCTCCCTCTGACTTTCTTTCTGCCAATTAAAGGGATGCTGCCAAAAACTCATCTAATTTGATCTGTATTATATTTAATTTGTTCGCAACTATATGTTGGCTCTTAAAGTGTGTTCAGCCAATCATCTAATTGGATTAAAACGCTTTTTTATCGCGGCAACCTGTTGCACTAACAGGAAGATTATACCTTTAGTGCACCCAGCTGAGCATCAGGACAGTTTTTAGCTATGGCATTTTATTGCATATTCCCTATGAAAAAAGAAAAACAAACACAGACTTGATAATGTAGTAACAATCCTTTTAGATGAAATAAATGCATCTGAGCTGTTTGATTGATAATTACTTGGAGCTATTATTCTAAAATTCATCCAATGAACAGATTTTCTGTGGGCTAAGGCAGCCAGGCTCCCGCCCAGTACAAAATCTGAGCTCAACTTGAGCCTGATTGGTTTACTTCAGCTCAAGTGTTGCATTTTGGAGTGCAGCTCTGTCAGCTCCACGAATGGACTAACGGTCGGTGTGGAAATGCTGCCGCAATGGCCGCGGCTCTCGTAATTGTTAACTATGAAGTTCACATCAAAACCGATAGCCAGTCTAATGCCATTACCCCCAAGCTTCTGTTGCCACTGGCTACCAATACAGTCTGCCTCTTTTTTTTTTCTAGAGAGCGTGCCGCCCATTTGAATTGAATGTGAGTGAGAGAGGTGATAGACCAAGCAAAACAGCCTGAATAAAGAGGGAATCAAAAGAGATCTACTGGATTCTGATCATTCAAGGAGAAGAAAAAGGACACACACTGGGTCTTGACAGATGTAAATGTCAGCTTCATTGTTTGCTTTGAAGAGCTCGGAACGAAGAATACCTATACCTGAATTCTCGTCTTTTGCTAAAATGTTTTGCTAAAATGTGTGTGCTTTTCTAATAGGCTGCGGGGGCTGAGATCCGCAGCAGAGCTATAACAGACATGAAGAGCCTCAAGGAATGTCTCGTCCTTTACTGCGCTTTTATTTTAACACTACACCATATGTATCACAGTCCTCTATGCATCTTACCTGAACTTGTTTGCTCATTCCTTTAAGCACGCAAGTGGCTGTTTTTTTTTTCTCGAAGGTGAAGTAAAGGAGAGGAGGCACTTGATGTAACTCATCACTGAGCTCACTGCTACTGTCTCCTGCCTTGTCTGCTCAAAGCGCTCTGGCACCCCGCTGGGAAAGATGAGAGGCTTGATTACAGTCAAATTAGCAAATGAGCAGGTTAATCACAGAACCAAATTCCAGTATAAGGACTGTCATTTTTCTGAGAGATGCTCCTGCTCTTCCTCAAAGAGCCTAAAGAAAAAGAGAGGGAGGAAGGTGGAGGAGGAGGGAGGAGGAGAAAAGGCTGAGGACGGATGTTTTTTTCTCCTTTCTTTTTCAAGAAAAAAAACTCCCTGGTTTCTGCCCTTCTTAGCTCTGAAGCTCGCCGTTTGAGGTTAAGGGGAAATGGTTGCATCAATGAACTATTATTTTTTTTAAGAGGACACTTTTTCCCCGTGCATTCTCCCTTTTCTCTCACTCCCTTCCCCTCACTCAGGAGACTGCATCAAACCCCTCACTCCAAGCTTTTCTACCCACTCTCCCGCTCGCTGGCTTTCATCCTTCACTTCACAGGAGCCTTTGGGAGACTTCAGATTTTTTATTTGCTACAACCACGTAGAAAAGGAATTTCTGAGACATCGCCTAAAGTTTGCAAGGACATTCCATTTCACACAGAGAAAGAATGTGCAGCGAACTCACTGAAGAAAAGGCAAAAGTAATTAGGGAGAAATGGTAGAATTTCTCTGCTGACCTTGGTCAGCTGTGCCACTCTTGTCGAGTTTGTTCATGTGACAAGCTGAAGATAAGTGTTTAGGAGCTATGTGATGCATCAGAGTGAATGCTCTGCTTTGCCTCGGTCAATGGCCTTTGGGCATATTTATGACTGCAGATAGTGTGCATGTGTGTATGTGTGTGTGGGTAACTGAGACATGGATGGATTTTTGCGAGCAGATGTGTATGAAGTCTGGAGCAAATGGAGTGAGAAGCTGAGCAGCTGGCAGAGGACAAGGAGTAGGCTAGTGAAGAAGATGGGAGATTTACGCACACTCACAAACACGCACACAAACACACACACAGGCACGTAGACGCGAGCGATGATGATTCAAGCTAGTGGCGCACATGCGAAGTGACATGACTCACACCAGTTCACTTTCCAGATGCCGTCATTTGTGTGTCATCTTGGCGACAACCTACTGCAACACCGCTAAATTAATTTCTCCTGCCTTGTCACCCGCGTGTCATCATCTGTCATCAGTTCAGTGAATTATATTTTCACTCCGGCAAGTGTTTCCAGGGAATTTGTCTTGGATGTGCTCAAATCTCTTAATGGACCCAAAGTTGTGAAAGTTGGCTCTCGCATTTTCTGGGTGCTGCCGCCGCTGCAGCCAGAGGAATTCACGGCGGAGAGCTGTGCAACACGACGAGGGATGCCTAAGTAACTGCGAGCACTCAGAGGGCATCTATATTTTATTTCTCAGTTAGATTTGAGCGAGGGAGAAGATCTGCGCTTTGCTTTCCATTGATCGCTTTCTTGACAGAAACGTATCAGCGCGTGTCCCTCTTCGTGCTCAGCATCAGTCCCACTGACCCCTCTCCTGTCTTTCTTCTTTATTCCTCCATTTTTCTCTATCCATATTTCTCTCCTCCTCTCCCTTTCCCTCCCCCCACTTAGACAACTCTATTGGATTTTTAGTCCATTCCAAATGAATTGAGCTGCGGCACTCATGTCGAAACGAGCCCAGTCGATTGCCTAAATGTAACTATGCACAGTTATTGGTACTGCAGCGCAAGCCATTTGCGGGAAGCCTAAACATTATAAACAAATAAAGCAGCCGTATTGCCTCCAGGCCTTTGGTAGGGATGCACTGCAGTGTCTGGTGAATGGGCAGCCAGCGTGAAATCCAATATAGGCCCGTGCGTTAAGGAGGAGGGAGAACACTCCACTCCAATCTTCATCAATATAGCACTATACAAGACTGGTGTGGCTACTGCCACCATAATACGACCACTTTTTTTTTTTTTTGACCACTCCATGCCACATGATACTACTAACACCAATACCACCTGCTATTTCCTTTACTACAAAGACAAAAAAAGGGAACAATCTGCAAGGGTTTTTGGTTACAAGAGTTCCCCGCAGAGCTGTAATGAATCTTTGTGGCTAACCAGAGCAGGTGATTCAGGTGGTTCTTAAAAATGTCTTCAGATCTTTTGTGGATCTTAAAAATGCCCCCAGACACGGGTGATTTCAAACATTTCATGCACTTGTACTTGTGAGTTTCATTTTGCAGCACAGTTGTGGCCTTTTTTAGCACTTTTCATAAACATGGTATTTTAAAGTCCAGGTGTAGGCGTAGGATAAAAAAAGGCAACTTTCCCAAGTCCTGCCTTTGCCTATTATTTCCACTGCAATCACAATGGCCACCACAGAATAAGTGATTGGCAGTATAGTTACAGGAGCTGCAGCAGCAGGTGTTATAAATGTCTCAAAATTGTGATTAATGTATGTGTGTACGTTCGACACTGCAGCCTCTCTAAAGGGAAAAAAAATAATAATGATTTTACAGCACAGCCAGAGATGGGTTCACATGGCAATGAGCAGGCTGTGTTCTACCCTATCTACCCCACAGACTCTGTCCTAGACTTTGTTTATCTCTTATCACTGTGCCCTAATGGTTTAGCGTGGTACAAGAGCAGTGAGGGATAAATCACCAGAGGTCTTGTGGTTGCTACAAGACATGCACACCCAGAGGAGTCCTTTCTCCCTCTCTCTGATTTGCTGAAAACCCTCCGGTTACCTTGGAAACCCCTTCATCATGAGCAGTTATTGTGACACTGACCTAGAGCAAGGGCCAGGGCTAAGTGTGATGACCTCACACCATTAGTTGCAGGGTGTCCTTCGGTGACCTGTGCGGTGTTTCTAAGGGACATGTTCTTCACAAGACCGCACGCACACAGTCTCTGTGTGAGGTTACGCGGCTTCATGCATATTTGAATGCGCAGAGATTAGGGGGGAGGTTAAAGGGTAACATGTACATATACCAATCCTCACGGAGGATGATCCTGTCTCCTTCCTTTCCTCGGTATGCTGTTCGAAATGACAGATTTTTAACCCAGCGACAGTCCCGCATCTGTCCCCAGTCCTAGCTAACCTCTCAAACAGCAACACATTAATCGCCTCAACTTCTCTTTTTCCCCATCACTGCGAGCAGTATCCATCTTGTCAAGTCATTTATTCTTATTTTCAATTTTGCAGACTTATTTTCCTTAATAGAAGAGAAACAAATCTGCCAATTGGATGCGATAGCTCATTTGTATCTGTCATGCCAAAGTGGGACATTTCTTGAATTAAGATGGGGTTTTAAAGCTTCAGCAGGCAGAACACTTGTTGCATAAGAAATTATGTAATACCTTTACCCCACCGGGTAGATTGTTGGATTGTTTGTGCTTGAAATGTGGTGAACACATTTTCGGGAAGACTGAATAAAATAAAACATCATTATTATTTGTGGTCTGTAATTGGTTTTCATTATTTCTTCTTTATTGTTAAATGCAGTTTTCACATACTTTGTTTTGCAAGTTACAGCAAACTTTTGTAAGAGCTGCTTGCCAGGCCGTAATGTAGCCTAGTGTGGGGTGCTTTTTAATTCAAGTCGAACTGCTGCATTGATTTCCTTCATTCATCCATTTCTCTCTATTGCGTTGCCATTATGGATATGGCTGCTTTATAAAGTATCTTTATGAGACAGCTTAAGCTTTTTGTCCACCTCTTCTGCAAAGTGGGCCCTTGCAATAGCTGAGCAGTCATTCTCCCATCCCATCCCCCATCCCACCACCTCACCTCACCTCTCATTTCATTTCTTCTGTGTGCCTTCCCAGCCATATCCTCTCTAATGAAGCTAAATCTAGCATGCTAAATGGGACCAGTCAGCTATGTCATTGGTGCTGGAGCAGCCTGGGCTGTCTTCTATTGGCCCCAAAGGCACAAACACTTCAAGACGGTAAGTCGGTGGCATTAGAAGCATTCACAGTACAGTAGGCACAAACAATATAGTCCCAAGTAGCGGGCACTTATCAGTGGTAGCTCTGAAATATTGGTACCACGCATGTAGCCGAAGACAGAGGCACCCATGTGTGGGCTGTAGAGAACAGATAAAAGTAACAGAGTCAAAATGTGCATGTGAAAGTGCAACTGTAGCTCCAGCTGAGATCGCTACTGTACCAGAGATCAACAGTAGCGAGACGTGCTTGGTGGGAGACCGGCTTGTCGATTGCACCACTCTCAGCTTTAAAGTTCTCAGCTTCAGGATTTTGTATAGAATCTAATGGCTTTGGAGTGTGAGTGCACACAGTAACACAAGTGGAAAAGCACCGTACTATAGGACCCTACATGACAATCCAAAAGGCGCACACACTTACAGGTACGCACACGCGCACACACAGTGTGCCAAATCTCCTACTGAAGTCCAATATATCCCTCACAAACCCATTAAAGGTGCTTCATACAACAGCCTCTCAGCGAGAATACAGAGAGGGAAGTGAGAAAAGAACAGACTGAGAGGGAAACAGCACAAGAGCGTTTTTTAGGTGCTAAAAGTTCAAACACATTCTGGTGTACATGTGTACACCGCTTTATACGCAGATTCATTTTTATGACGCTTTGAACAGTAAAACATGTGGTAGCAACAATTTTCTGCTCATTAAGTTGTTTAAAACTGTACATTTGTAAGCACAGATACATTTTATTATGAAGTGTCCTTGTGTCATTGTAGTGCATAAAATGTTTTTATCGCTAGCAAATGCCTCTTTATCTGAAAATTAACCGGGGCTTTTCAGTCGGGCGTAGGATTAGCTCAGGCATGCCAGAAAGTCGAGTTCAGCTGCAGTCCTGGTTGATCAACTGACCTCAGTGCCAGCAAACATCACGTGATGGCTGAGCTGATACAGTCCTGCGTGTTCACTTGATAAATCTCACAGCCTTCTGCATATCTGCAAGCTTGGTGGCCAACCTCCATCGCAGCCTCCCCTTTTCATGCAGCATCTGACTTAATTACTGTCACATCTGTTATCTGAGCTGGGGTCTTGCTGTTGCTCTACCTTCCTCCCTTTCCACGTATGCACAAGGTCCCAGAGCAGAACCATGGCACCAAATATAAATGACCGCAGATAGAAATGTTGCAGAGAGAGTGCTGACGGGGGCTAGAAAGAGAGAGCATATTTTGCCCTTTACTGTTAAATCTAGACTAATTTAAATTCATCTCCTCACATACAAGGTCCTAAATAATCAGGCCCCATCTTATCTTAAAGACCTCATAGTACCATATTACCCCAACAGAGCACTTCGCTCTCTGACCGCTGGCCTACTTGTGGTTCCTAGGATATTTAAAAGTAGAGTGGGAGGCAAAGCCATCAGCTTTCAGACCTCTCTTCTGTGGAGCCAGCTCCCAGTTTGACTTTGGGAGAAAGGTACGCTATCTAATTTCAAGAATAGACTTAGAATTTTCCTTTTTGATAAAGCTTATAGTTAGGGCTGGATCAGGTGACTCTGAATCCTCCCTCATTGCAATAGGCCTAGGCTCCTGGGGGCTTCCCATGATGAACTGTTGGGGCTGTTTGGGTTCTCGCTCATATTATTGTAGCATCGTTACCTTGCAAAATAAAGCGCCTTGAGGCAACTGTTGTGATTTGGCACTATATAAATAAAACTGAATTGAATTGAACAGAAATAACTTTCTCCTTTTCATGGTTTGCTTGTGAAGTACCTTACTTCACAAGCAAACCATGATATCACTGGAGGATACATTATACTGAATATGAGCATGCTGCAATGTGTTTTGGCAAGCAAAAATATACATTTTGGACACATCCCTGGCCTTCACATTTTTCTTTTAAACCGTCACATGTTCGCCGTTGCATTTTTGTTAGAGCCACTCAAGTTTGAAAGCGCACGCAGACTTTGCTGTTAGGATAAGTAGATGACCTCATTTCTTATTTACCCAATAAATAAAGTATCTTTTAGGTCTTTTTTCTGGGAATTCCCTCAGCTTTTAGTGTGTGTATGGGAGGGGTTACTTTGTTTCACTTTAAGTTAAGGAATGAATCACTGCAGCTTATGTTTGACCTACATACATCTACCTGAGGTAAGACACCCATATATGGCTGACGGTGTGTCTCCTCCCCGCTCTCCATCTAGTTGACATTTCAGCCTGAAGAAATGAAATCTTATTTGGCATTTATTCACCGCTCCAGGGTTGCTCAGCCCTATAGCTGCTGTCATTTACACTTTTTAATATGTGTGTTAGTGCTACACTTTTCTGTTAACTTAAACAATAGCTGACTACCCTCTAAAGAGACAGGATGGCAGTATAATCGCTACAGTGTCCCTCAACATTTCACTTCCGCACAGAGTTATGGCATGCACACATACACACACACAGACGATGCATGTTGTACAGTAAAAGCCAGCCAAAGTCTTCAGTGTGTCACCTCTGTCATAGTGTTAATTAGACAGTGTCACCGGCTGTCCCCAGTGACATTTATTGCACATTTGAATATTTTACCCAGACAGATGGTAAGAATGTCAAGGCGTGACACTGAGTTATTAAGCCCTAGCCCTCTCCCTCTGCGACAGAATGCAGGGCTTGTCAGCACTCGATTGTTTTAATAACTCAGTGGCAGTGCCGCAGCGAAGTTTGCCCTCACTCTCCGTGCTGCAGCTAGTTCCTAGGGCACAGGTGGAAAAAAAAGCCCCACACACTACCAAGGGTGTGATTCTGCTGAATGAGGATGAGCAGGAATTCCCTCAATGAATAAAAGAACAGGGTAGCGTAGCTTTGTGACCCAACTGCTGACATTATCCATCTGCAGATTGCCAAGCTTTCTATATCTCACATGACCTTCACCTGCATTATAACACTCTTGTCAGACGCACAGCCCAGCATAGATGTGCACCATAACTTCAGAATAAGACACTACTGTAAAGTGGCTGGAAATATCCAGCCCTCATATCACTGCAAAGATGCCGAGATGGATGGTACTCCAAAATACACTGAAGTTTCTTTTTTTTTTTTAAATATAGCAGCACTTTTCAACTTCCAACAATCTAGAATTAGGAGATTTTGAGAGGATGTCCGCACACTGGATGTCTGTGGAGGAATAGGTCTGCTCAAATTTAGTTTGGCTGGCAGGTGTTGGGTTGGATCCTTATCAGCTGATGATCACACAATGGCAGATTGTGTGGCAGAAGCTGTGGCAACAATCCCTGTCGCAGAGGATTCACACTAACACTAAAGAGAGGTAAATAACTGTGAAAAGACCAAGTTAAACTGTCTTTGTGAATGTAGACATCATTCAGGCTCTACAACTTTGAGTACTTGAATAAGATCATTCAAAAATCTTTCCAATAATGTTAGCAATATGTCAGCATGCCCATATACTGGCACCGTTTGCCTGTATTTGTGCTTGCTTGTTTTTTATATCTCATTGAAAGAAAAGTTTCTTTTGAAAAGTTTCCCCGTGAAGAGATGAACCAGAAAATAAACCGAGCCCACTTGTCAAAATTATTACATGTTGCATTTCCAAAATGGAACTTCAGTTATTAAGATTATAGTGTAAAATTAGGATTAACAGCTGGGTGAACACAATTTAAGCAGTGACTTTTTTTTTTTTGCATTATTCATTTGCCATATTGAGGGGAAATGGGATGAAATTGTGTGAAAAACACAAAGAGACTTGGAGAGCAAATTCTAGCTAGCAAATGGGTTTCGTGGAGAGACTGAAGTGCAATGTAAATTTGCAGCAGGTTCTGACTTGTTGCACTGTTTGGGTGTAAAGGCCCTTTAATACAGATAAATACTCAACAAATATTGATTTGTTGGCTCTATGCTGTGTGTATACTAAAACAAGCCAGTACACCCAAGGTGGACCTCTGGCATTTGATGCTTGTGAGTAAAAAAAACAATCCACACACATAAAAAAACCTTTTCTCATTTGTTTTCGTAACAGTGTAAGTTTATAATATAAGCCTGGTTTGTTTAGTTAGCCAAGTATATCCTCCCTGCTGTCGCCGCGTCCCATTCCCACAGCTCATTCTCATCTTGTCCGTCATTTCTCCCATGAGTTTTTGAGCTATGTGTAATTACCCAGTTTGTTTGCACCTTGGCTCTAACTGGCTGTCTTGTCACAGCCAGCTTGTGTTCACAGGAAGCGTGTGTGTGTGTGTGTGTGTGTGCGCGTGTGCATGAGGGTTTGCATGTGCCAATCAGTCTTTAGCAAATATGGGCGTGACAGGCAAGAGTATGCAACAGTTCTTGTGTGTTTCTCAGCACATGTGTGCGCCACCCCAAGCCCGCTCTGGCAGACATGGAGAGACAGAGAGAGGGACCTTGTCGTTCCTAATCCCTTTGTTTTGAGTCAGATTAGAGCTTTGCGAGGCGTTTGCGAGGCCTGCAGAATGTGGATTTAAGGATTAGTCTAATAAACAGAGGCTCTGTGGCACTCTGCAGCCCAGTGTGGAGATTACACAGGCACCAAGTGCAAGAAAGAGAGAGGGATGGATGCCCCCCCATCCACCCACCACCTCCTCACATCCTTCCTCATTTGTTTTCCATCCTGGCAAATGAGAGGAGAGAGCGAGAAAATGGAAGGTGGATGGGACCTTTCCTCCTCCCAGCAACTGTGAGTCACATATGCAGACTCTGGGGTTGGTAGGCCTAACTCTTATCCTGTACCCATGTACAATCCCAACAATACTTCATAAATACTGGCTGATCAAAGGGGATGTTGCCTCACTCAAACCCAGTACTCAGCAGAGCACAAACTAGGCACAGAACAAGGCTCTGCATTGGCTTGAAAGCCTAACACAACTATTAGCTCGCTAAGAATCCCATCTTGTCTGTCTGCATTTCTGATTAGCATTTTCCAAAGCCTGTACTACTGGAGATAAATGAATGTGTTCTTGCTTTCCTTTCTATTTCAGTACAGTATGAAAATCAGCTTGCAGGGACATGAAACACGATAGAACTAGGCTCAATTACGGAGAATATATCTTGCTTTATTTTTCTAGGTGACCTTATTGTTGCATAGCAGTGCAGATGAAAGGCAGCCTAATTTGTAAACTCTACTACAGACTCATTATGTGTACACTTGCTAATGATTGTTTCAAAATCTGAAATATGGAAGTTTGCCGCACATCACTGCACTCAGATGCTGCATTGTAAAGTAGTTAAACCCAGAATGTACACGGTAATCAAACACGGGTACCATTACAATTATCATGTAAATCTGACAGCTTCATGCATCTCCAACCTGATATTATTCTTAAAATGTAATTTATTTTCTTGTGTGTGAAAATCAGCAATGCTTTGAAGAAAATGTGTTTCAGCAGAAAGTTTTTTTTCCAAGATTGCCCTTTAAGCGAACTCAGAAACAAACCTGTGTGTGCTAAACAAGTGAACTGAAAGGCTTGTAGCGTGCGCTGCAGCTAAGCCATTAGCTTAGCAAAGTACCAGGTGAAATAGCTAATAGCGCTTAAGCCTAAAACGATGTGAAGATCTGGATATAACAGTCATGTCATGTACCTTACTTGACCAGCGTGGAAGTAGATGAAGCAGTAGCATTTTATTTTGAAGAAAGATATACTGAACGGTGATAGATCAATGTGTTAGCCTGCTAATGCTAGCAAACAAGTGTTCACTTCCTTAACTAATCTGGCTAACTGGAATTCAGTACCGGCTAGTCAACAGATTGACAGTCGGCCAAGCTATGTAGTTATTATAGAGTTGTCTCTGTAGATGAAAATCCTATGATGCCACTAACTAATGCTGCTCTTTAAAACTGAAAGCACTTGAGTATAATTCACCTCCATTAATGCTGATGAACAGCTAAAATTTGGTCACTATGTTTTGAACTGCCATAAGACGTGCAACGTCTTGGTATTTTAGCAGCAATACCTTTTTTGTTTGTTGTTAGTAAATAAAATTAAAAAGAGAAAAAAAATTCTTGCCCTTGAACACAACCAAACATCTTGTGCTTTTGAACTGCAATGAGACTGTGTTGGCATTTCAGTGTCAATATCTTATTTGTTATTATTGTATTTTTTGCATCTGTGTTGCAATTTTCTACAATGGAAGCAATTTTCTTTTTCACTAAGACAACTTTATTGAATTGGTTTGTCAACAAGCGCCTTGAGGCGACTTTTGTTGTGATTTGGCGCTATATAAATAAAATTGAATTGAATTGAATTGAATTGAACAACACAAACAAATAATGACAGAACCAGTGAATACAACGACTGATCACTCTTAATAAGCAAGTGATTTTTACCTATTTGGCTCAAAGAGGTGTTGGAGGTAATGATGCGAGGTTTGTGGAAGAGAGAGAGCAAGAGATGAGATGTTTCCTGTCCTGCACCCCTCGGCTGCTGGCTCGCAAAGCACCTTGGATCCAAAATGGAGTTGTAGTTTCCAGTTGAACTGGAGCCATCCAAGCATGCGTCCATCCGTTTGCCTTGTGTGTATACTGTACGTGTGAGTCTACACACGTTTTTGTGTGAATTTTCAAAGCCACCCGAGATCGAAGACATGATTAATGGCTGTTCGTGGTGAGGAGCCTCTCCGTCGGGGCGCAGTGCAGAGCTCATAGACGGAGCGCTTGAGTGTGAGTTGTACGGCGAATAATGGAGGTCGCAGTGCACTGATAAAATTGTATAAATACAGGAATATTTATCTGCTGAAGCTCCTATTAGCCTTTGACACAGAAACACGCGTTTATTTTTACAACATTAACTTGTTATCTGTAAATGAAACTCGAATTCTGATATATAAAATAAGAAATTAAGTGGGTTTTTTTTATTACTACACATTCTAAAAACGAATTACTATGATTCACCTTTACTTGTATTCAGCACAGAAAAGAAAAGATTTTACAGTGAAAAGAACAAATTATATGTTAGGATAATAAGGATTTACACCTACACATCGGATGTCAAGTACACGCTGCTTTTAGGGGAAATCTGAACATGTAATTGAACGCTTTGATGAACTGTGCATATAGTATTTCCATTTAAAGCATATTTGGACTTTGACTTGGATGTTCATTCCTGAAGTCAAGATGCACAGAGGCTTTGTGGCGATGTATAATTGAGTATGAGTTTCATTCAAGGATTTGTTTTCCGTCTTTATTCTCTCGCAACCTCTCTGTACTCAGCTCTCTTCTTGTCTCCTCTTTTGTTTTTTCTCAGTCACTCCGTGTCTTCCTCTCTTTGTCTTTGTGAACAAACTGCGTAAACAACTTAATTTGAGCAGCGGCACAAAAACAGCAGAAAATTGAAGCCAAACGCTTTATAGCCACAATTTTGTCTTTTGTGATAACAGGGCCAGGTTTTCAATAGGCCATCTTTTGCTATACAAATTCCATTCAAATTTTAAAAAACCCACAAAAAAATCCCCCACAAAAAAAAACACAAGAGCGAGCGATAGAGAGGGAGAGAGAGACTGAGAAAGAAAAAGACACCAAATGAACAACTTCATCTCCTGTTGACAAAGAGTGCTGGAAGAGTGGATAAATTTTCTGATGGAAAGGCTCCATGCTGTGTTTTATCAGGCTTTTAGCTGCCAGTCTTGTTGGCTGATTGCTGCTTTTGGTGTGGTTACAATTGAATTAAATGAGCCAGGTAATGGCTGTGTTACAGGCTCCTCTAATGCAATGATAAGAAGCTAAAATAAAGATAAGACTAGATAAGATCAGATGAGATGCTTATAGGATATAAAAGATTAAAAAGTACATTGAAGGAGTAACAAAAAACAGTAATAATTATTCATATGTTTGATGCTTTAAAGAAGCATAAAAAATATTAAACCTACTTCACAGAACAAAAGAAAAGCTATATAACAGAATCAAATCCTCATGCATAAAATTGGATGTGATGTAATTACATGGTTTTAGTTAAACGAGAAATGGAGTAAATGAAGTTTTACTATGGATACAACAGCTGTAAATACATTTAACAGGTTCAACATACTATATAGAAGTGTAAGTTACAGGTAATATTATAATGTAGCACTACTTTAGTGTTCTATTTCTTGAAAACCTGTTTAAGCATCTCATCTAACAAAACAAAAATAGGACATGTACTTTTCTGTATTTTCTGATATGAACAATTATTGAGACTCAAAATATTCTCAATAATGCAAGTGCACAACTCTTAGAGCTAAGAACAACAACAGCTATTTCTGGTGTCTAGTAAGAAGAAGTCAGCAGAGTGAACATGCCCTATTTGTAACCTCCTGGTTGGCTGCAGTAGGAGTCATCTGGTCAGGAAGCCTCCCACAATGTGATGGCCCTAAACAGCATCTATACTAGCGCTCACACATCGCCTCCGTGCTTATTTGTATGATAAATGTGAGCAGTGGCTGGATGGAAGATTTGCAGCTAGTTGTGTTCGGCGATTGTGCCAGTCTACCTGTAATCATCAGAAAACGGAGCAAAGGATTGAGGTCTGTGTCCGGTCAAATGTATCCAGCACGTTCCCAGAGCTGGATATCTCGGCAATGGTTTCCTGAGGCAGATTTGTGTCACGATGGAACAATACCTGTGGCAATTTCAAGGCACAAATGCACCAATTTGCCCACTGATTAGTAGGTCTTATTCACTTTAACCTCCCACCCCCATATTCTGCTAGTTTGATAGAATAGTTTGCGAGAAAACAGGAAAGGAGAATTGGGATTTGTTCATGACTTAATCTGTCACGTGTGTTTCGTTTGTGCAAGGTGAAGAAAATGAAGCCTCATTTTGATCCATAAGAACTGAATCTTCATTGTCTGTTACTTTGCTTTCCTTGATATTTGGATTTTGTTCAGTTGATTAGGTTGAACACAAAACCATCTTGTTTGATACTTGCTAATCCACTGATGTCATTAACATCCTATTAACTGGGTGTGATTTCTAGTTACAGTGGATTTACATTGTGTGCTCCATATTTCTTTTTTTCCCTCTTCAAAGCTGTTATTTGCAGAGAAAAGGCCATTATCTGTACCAAACTTCACCTCTGTAATTTCCAAAATGAATTCCCCGCCCTCCCTGTCATCTTCCAATTACATTTCTCATTCTGCCTGGATTTCATGGTCACTTCACGGTTGCGTGCATGTCTCTTTTCTCCTTCATCTAACCACGCTTTCTTGCCTGTCAAGGAGACGCGGCTGTTTTGCAGGCTCACGCACGTTTTTCTATAGTTTTGCATTTATGCGTGTGTTTGTCTGTCTGCTGAGTCTATGTGGGTGTCTGCACATAAATATGCATGCACCTACGTGCTAGCGTACCATGGAGTTGTGGTATGTGAACAGTCAGAATGACAGTAAGTCATTGTACTTCTGATAAATGAGATGATCTGCCTCGTTGTGACGATCTGGGGGGTTGGACTGTTGTCGCTGGAGTAATTAACTAAGAAAAGTTTGCCTGTATGTGCTTCAGTGACCTTGAGGAAACACCTGGCTGGATGGGATGTGATTGATAATGTGTTCCAGATCTCAAGGTTGTTTCCCTTAGCTTCCTCCAGTCTATCCATCAGCCCGCTATTGTGTGTCTTCTCTTCTGCTTCTACTATTTTTTTCCATTAAAAAGTAAAATCACAAAATTAGAATTTCAGAAGAAAAAAAAAATCCAGTTTATGACATCACAACTCAGTGTGTAAGGCTCACGCCCAAAGCTTAGACTTTTGGATGACTAAAGGGAAATTTTCCACTTACGACAGATGAGTGTTCATATTTGCAGTTTAATCTGTACAGTGAAGCACAAACCTCCAAGGAAAGTAGGTGGTTCTGCATTTATCCCATCAAATCTTTTGAAAGAAGTAAATTTAATTTCAATAGGTGCAAGCCATACAAAGATAGATTAATATTAGCCACAACATACACTTTAGGATTTGACACTTTCTTTGTGTTAACACACAAAAACAGCTCCCATTAGTGTAATTCTGTTTTCTCAGCCGATTTGACATCCAAGTTTTCATCTGATGTAAATTGACCAACTTTTGCCTATATTTTTGGCTTAGTATATGCTGGTAGAACAGCTTTAATATGCCATTGCACAGGCTCAGAAACTCTACAGTACACCACAGATATTCCCTCATTTGACGTTTTTAACGATGGCAGCGGACAGAGCTGTCAGTCCGGAATCTACCATACTCGATCAAGTTTAGAGCTTTGCGACTGCAAAGGCCATGGCATATGATTCACATCCGTTTTATACTTTTCAAACCATTTAGTGACCCGTCATGCCCTATAGATGGTGGCATTGTCACCCTGGAAGAGACCACTCCCGTGAGGATAGAAATGTGAGGGGGTGGGATAAATCTGATCACACAGAGTACCGCTGTATTCGTTTGTGGTCACACGTCTGTCAAGTAGACCTAAACCATTCCAGCAGAATGCCCAGGAGCATACACAAGAGCTCTTCACTGTAAAGATCAATGGGGTCCTTTTCTGGTTTTGTTTTTTCCTTTAATTTGTCACCCACCTGTGCACACCCACAGCTCCACACGGAGACTCGTTTGGCCATTATTTCTTTAACCCCAGTCTGAATGTCCCCACATTTTCTAAGCCAGTATCGCTCTCTATTTCCTCGCCCTCCATTCAAGGTACAAACACATTAAGGTCGAATTCCTAATAGCCTGTGTGATGGATGCCCAAGCATAATGAGCTCTTTATGAGACTTAATACCTACTGTTAATCAATGGACATAGCAGGGCACTTTTCAATACTACCTTCTAAGCATTTTAAAATGAGCCCTCATTGAATAGATTGACTCACATTCTGTATACTTGTCTCTCCTTCTCCTCTCTCTTCTAATTCTTCCTCTGCTCCTGCATGTAATTAATTACATCACATATTCAAAAAAGAAATGATGCCTGTCCTTTAGAGATGCCCTTGTCTGCTCTCATATTGATAAAAACTATTAAGACTGAACAGTATTTTTGGTGCAAATGCAATGCAACGCTGTAATTCTGTGGGTGGATCGGACTTTTTTCAGCCTCAAGTAATGGAACCATGGGTTCATTACCATAAATATCCCATAGTAGCTATAGCTGGAGGAAGTGTGCCTGTCAATTACAGCTGGCTGTTTGGTTGTTGTCATATCGTTGTACTTTGATCCTTGGACTCCAGCGTAATGCATTCCTCAAGGCTGCAAAACTTGCATCAAGCTTTATTAGCGTCATTATTGTGTATCATAGACGCAGTGTCATAATACAAATGTTTAGTTGCCTTACAGGCTGTTTTACAGTTTATGTCAAGTTTAGGAGACTCTGTTGTCTCAGGTATCGCTGGACTGAATATGTGTGTTAGCGATGTTCTGTTTGCGTGTATCTGTGTTTGGGTGTGTTTGATTATCCCTCAAAGCCTCTAAGGGAGCCGGATTCATTCCCACTCTGATAATGAGGGAGAGACTAGCAATGCCCTCAAGTCATTTCTCCTCTTCTTCCATCCTTCCTGTTGCTTTTCTTTCTTTCTTTCTTGCCTTTTGCATCTTTTTTTTATTATTATTTCTTTTTAGTCTCGATAATGCACCTGCACTTGTCCACTTTCGTTGTGTGCATACCTCCGCCGGCATTGGTTTAGGATGACCGCATTTGAGTCCCTCTCTGTTCTAATAGATTTAAATGCCGTCTGACCATTTTTCATCAGCGCGGTCAAAGGCTGGCTGTCTCTGTGGACCACAGTGCTAACAGCTCTGTTTCGCCCTGCAAAGCGTAAGCGCAACAGGGATGCTCTGAAAAAAGGAAGGAAAGAAAATTAGAGGAGCCACCTTAGACTGAAGGAAAACATCTGCACCAAATAATTCTCTTTAGTGATGGATTGCACATTTTTTCATTCAGTTAATATTTAAGTTTAATAAAAAAGACTGGAAATTTATATTGTCTGATTCATCGCTTTCCTAAAGTGCAATAAACTATATATTTAAGGACTTGGGAGTTTTTAATAGCAGAGGTTGGCAGCATTCACTCCTGTGCAGTAATAAAGAAATTAGAGTGTATTTATAAAGGTAATATACAGTTTTACTAAATGTACCCACCTAAAGAACTAACAGGGAGCTTTGTGTATGTGAGCAAGGGCGAGCATGCACCAGGAAGATTATGTGATATGCCTCCATATGTTCAATGTACACCACGTGAACACGTGTTTTAGATGAAAACAAAACAAAATGTGAAATGCGAGCTTTGACTGTAGGATACATAATAATACATCTCAGTGAACAAAACCAGTTTATGTACATTAATAAAAGCAAAGCTTAGCTGTGCACAATTTCACTGGGATACCTGTGTATGGGAAATTACTAGTGCATGAAAGAGAAGGAAATTCCTTGGTGCGCAGCTCCACGAGCTGGCGGTGCTCCCTTGGTCTGGTTATGATGAGCCAGGCTCAGATGAGTTGTGGTTTCGTGTGTGTGTGTGTGCGCGCGTGCGTGTGTGTGTGTGAGAGAGGGTGCAGGTTGAAGAAAAAGCGGTTTGTTTTCCTTGCGGAGTTGAGAACTCGCCTTGTTGCTCTTGTTGCTTGCTCGGTAAAGTTTGCTGGAAGACTTTGTGTTGTGGCTGCTGTTACTAATTAAAAGAGAACCATCAAAGACATGAGAGGGGTCAGAGAGTAAAAGTAGAAAGGAAGAGAAACAATGGGGACTTGGGGGTTTTATTGCCCTGCTATCAAGTTACAGTTGCAGTAAGTGACTGGAGGAGCGGTGTGACTCTTTCCTTTTTAAGAGTTCACCTTAATCACACAAATTAACAACTTAATCTGTGGAAATCCTAATGGTACCTACAATAGCCTTACTTATCCTGCATCAATACTCTAATGTGTTTTATATTTGCCTGGCTACTCATGTCCACTCATGCTGTTTGCTCCTGTCTTACTTTGTCTGTATATTCTGCTGGGAGTGCAAGGCGAGAGTGAGTCACAGCAGTGCATCCATTAATTTTAGACCAACCTTTCTCTGTCTTTTCCCATCTCTCCATCTCTTCTTCTTCCTGTCTCTGTTTTCCAGGTGACTGAAGTGGAGACTGACATTAGGGAGGCCCTTAGGAGAGCCCTCCCTCTCCCGTCACTGCCTTCTCCTCCGTCTACTCTGTTTCTTCTTCTCGCTGCATTCAACCCCCCCACACAACATCAGCATGGATCTGAAGGACCGCAGAAATCGCTCACTAACCAGGGGCCGCTGCTCCAAAGACTCCCAGTATAACACCTCCTCCCTGGACGCCGATGAGTGTCGTGTGCCTACCCAGAAGTCCTACAGCTCGAGTGAAACGCTCAAGGCCTTCGACCATGAGCAGAGGCTGCACTACGGCGGGTGTGTGACGGACCTGGTTCACCATGAGGCTGATGAGTATTCTAGGCAAGGTCAGTTTGCCCTAAAATCCCCTGTACATATATATATTTATGCACCCACTCTATGCTGGACTCAAGACATTACTGAGAAAATCACGTTACCTTTATGACCTCAAAGGACATCTGTTTTGGGAAACACACTTATTTGCTTTTTGCTTATTTGCCCAAAGGTTAGAAATCCACCTAACGAGACCTAAGAGGCTTATTTATGTATTCAGATAAAAATAATGATATAAAAATAACATGCTGTTGGTTAAGAAGGTGTATTGAATTATGTCTTATTTTTGCACATTGCATATACACTGAGCAAATGCAACACAATAAACAGCTATAGCAGGGCTGTCAAACATAAGGCCCAGGACCAGAATCTGCATCACAAAGACTCCAATCAGGCCCACTGGTTTACAGCTTTTCCACTCCTCAATTGCCATTCATACTACACCAAAGTAATCAAGTAACAGATTAAATGACAGAAAAGTTCTTGTTTTTCTACTTTCTACTAAAATGGGGCATTGTCTGTGAATTTATTTAAAAATTATATTTTATTGCAGTTCTGGTAGTTCAGTAGGCGAGGAATGATGAACTAACAGAACTTTTTCTGTAATTTTACACATTTATAATGGTCACTGGTCCGGCCTACTTAACATCAAAGCCGTATGTAGCCCATGATGTAAAATGAGTTTGACATTTCTGTGATATAGCATCTCTTTGTTTTTCTTTGTACCTTCGTTGCCTTAAATATTTTAGGGCAATGAAGCAAAGGTTCAGATTCACTCAGCAAAAGAGCAATAACACATTTCCCAAAATGTCATATGATTTTTTGGAATAATAATTTGCATTATGCATAATTTACCTGCATAAAATACAGCTTTGTATTAAGCATAGAAGAGAGTTTGGGTTTTTTTTGCAGGCAATATGCATCCAGGGTAATAGGAGATGACGACTACTAATTGAGATTAAAAAGCTCAAAGCTCTTGGGGGTAACATTTCCCTGTCAAAATCTGAACAATTATTTCTGATGCCTGCGTAACTCCAGTATTGTTCTGTCCAGCACAGGTGGGTGAGCCTAGCGTAGTCATAGACTTCAAAAGCCTTTCCACTCCTTTTCTGTGATCCAGCATTGCGTAAAAAAAATTCTATCACATTGTGAACGGCCACGTTGTTGCATGTGAAAAAGGCTTCCAGCTGTACGCTACTTTTAGCCACTATGCGTTTCTTGCTTCTGTTAGAAAGCTGTTAATGTAATCAGATCCTGCACTTTGCGGAGGAGGACCAAAGCAGACCTTTAACACTGGCAAGGCTGTCATAATGAACTTCTGTATCCCCCGGTGAGCAAGCTAGCCGATAGGCCGATAGGTCATTTTTAAAGGGGTGGGTCAGCCTTCGTAGTCCATGTCTTTAAACTGTGTGTGTATGTGTATGTGTGGATTTGTGTGTGCGTGTGCACGTGTATTGCAGGGGGACATGAAACAGGCAGTATTGATCCTTGGCTAGTGAAAGGAGTCAGACTCAATGGGATTGATCTCTACTAAGCTCTGTTTTCTCTGCATGGACACAGACAGAGGAGGAAGCCAGCTCAGAGTAATACAACACTACAATGCCTACGATAGATAAAAAACAAAATCCCCCCCACCTCCGTCAAACAAATGCATAAATAAATGTGTATAGTATGTTGAAGAATCCTTGGTGGTTTTTTGCAAATAGAATATCGTCATTAAAGCTTTAAAGAAAAGGTGTAAAGCTACGGTAGCAGCTTCTAACTGCATGTGGTCTCAAGAAATTTGAGAAATGGATCAATCGGGCAGTAGTTTAAAGAAGAAAATGTGCAATGGCACACTCACAGGGGAGAAAGGTTTTGGAAGAAAGGAATACAACAGAAGAACATACTTCTTCTGAGGCAAAGGTAACAGCAGAAAATGGAGGATTGATTGGCAGAATGGATGAAAGACTGGAAGCAGTGGTGTGTGTAGATTCGGACACACTCCAATGCTACACTGAGCTGACCTCACACCAGGCAATAGCTGGTCGATACCAAAGTCCTCTCAGCCTATCGGCTCCCTCGAAAGCCCAGAGCCGCAGATGCATCGTGGGAAGTGTGGCCACAGGAGACCAACAGTGTTGCAGCACCATATGGACTGTGACACTACGGGAGGAGGCATGGTGCTGGAAGGATGGAGAAAGAGAAGGAGTTGAGTGTGAGAAAGATAGAGCGAAAGAAGCAGCAGACAGAGTTTCCATGATCCTCCAACTAGATATTTTTATAACTAGCATGTGAGATAACGAGGGATGGAAACAATGTGTTCATATTTTGTCATTATCGAGTACTTTAGCGGTAAGATAGAAAGAAGCGAGATACATTATTTTCCTTACAGATAGTAGCTGGTAGACGGATTTCAGAATATTGAAATTTTGTTCTATTGATTTTCTAAAAAGAAAAAAAACTAAATAAACCCAAAGAGGAACAGTTTGATATCTGAAACTGATTTGTAGTATTATTGATTAATAGCTGATAAAACCACACGAAAAATACGATCAGCTGTGATCAAGCAGGTAAGCCATCCTGGCATTTTTCTGTTTTGTGTTGTCAAGACGTTCTGAGGTCATCTAAAGATTTTCTCACATTTTTATTTTTTCTTTAATGGTTCTGTGTAACACAAACCAATTTGCAGTTCTGTGGTGTGCTAATGCATATTGACTCACCCTTACAGCTGTCATTAGAGTCATGTGTGAGAAAGCAAAGCTTTAGTCCAGCATAGGTGGGAATAGAGCACCCACTGAGCTCAGATGTGCATGTGATATGATTTAAGTTTTTTGAATATATACCAGTAGTTTAAAGGTAAATGAAGACTCAGTTTATATTGTCTTGTAGAATAACTAATAATCAAATAATGGTTTTTACTGTCTTGTTCCTTTACATGTAAATGAATACATGGAAATACTGTATATATGGAAAAAACAGAGTTTGCACAATTATAAGAAGCTTTAAAGTCAATATTTGGTATAACCACCTTTATTCTTCAACATAGCCTGAACTCTCTCAGGCAAGATTTCTTGTAGTTTTTGTAAGACGTATTCATGAATGGATTTGGATTTTAGCTGCCTTTTGTTCCAATCCCTCTCATGATGATCCCTTACTGCTTCAATAATATTGATAATGTTCAATAATGAGGTCTGGGGTCTGGGGAGGTCAGTCCATGACTGTTAGTGTTCCACTGGGTGTTTTTCTAGTCAGACATGCTTATACTCCATTGGCAGTGTGTTTGGGATCTTGGCCATGCTGAAAAATAAAGCCATCACCAATCAGAGGCTTTCCAGATGCTACTGCATGGTGGATCAATATCTGATGGTACTTTTCTGCTTTTGTAATTTTATCAGTTTTGACAAGATCCTGAACACTTGAGGCTTGAATGCAGCCTCAAACCATAATGGAGCTCCTGACCTGCTCTGTATACACTGAGAATAATTTGAAGCATAAATTTCTCATTCAGATGCATCATTCCATAAGACCTGGTGTCACTGGTTTTCAGTTCTCGTGTAATTTAGCATACCTCTGCCTTTATAATAGCGGAGTCATCTTAGGCCAAGCATTAGATGGATCAGATGAAGATTGGATGGTTCTCTTGGGTCCTGCATCAGATCTTTGCACAATTTCTCTGTACTTCAGATACAGCTCATCCACTGTAGACAGTGTTTTAGGCCTGACACTTCTCTGCTTGTCAAGTGTCTTTAAGCACACACTGTACACCATGCCAAGATTTCAGCTAATTAAAAATGTTATTATATGTTTTCAAAAATTTGTTATATTAGTTCAATATAACAATTTTTTCATCATTTCAGATGAAAAGGTACAAGAACTGGACTGCAAATGAGTGAAAAGCAGCCAGTGTCCAAATAAAAAAATTCAAAAAACTTGAAAGACTTTCAGGAGCAGTTCATGACTTTTGCTCAGCGCTGTAAATTAAACTAAAAGCATCATCTGATTTTGGAAGCATATTTGCAGTGTGCTTTGGAATTCAGCAACGATGAGATTTTTCTCTGGATTTTGTAGTATTAATTTTTTTAAAGGTAGTATAATATACATCTGCATACATATCAAATGAAAAATTTATCACAAAAGCTCATCTTCTTTCTGCATTTCACATTAATGTTTGAACTATACAGCATGTTGCGTTGTGTTCACTGACTGCAGTTTCCTATAATTAAAGAAATAACTCAACGATATTGAGAGATTATCGCCCCATGTGACTTGCAAGGTATCATTCATTTGAAATAGCAACAGAACAAAATGACCTCTGCCTTGCTAAGAGGTAATCAGTCAGCTAACGTTCATTCATGGCCGGCTGAATGAAGCATTTAGGAATTTGGTCTGTTTATGTGGTTGAAAGATGAATTGTGCAATATGTTCCTGCATGTGGCTGAAATCCTTGATTTTTTTCTGGGTTTTTTTGATCCTATGTCAGTCCAAACATACTGCAGATTTGTGCAGCCCTTTTTCATTTCAGTTTATTTCTAGTGTTTGAAAACTAGCTGTCTGAAATGGCTCTTTGGAGATCCTGATAAAGTGGGCTCAGTTGTGTCTTCCAACAGACCCCCCACTTTCATTGGATATCAACTCCACTGTTTCCCCATTACACACTTATTACCTAGTCTGCTTGGATAAGCACAGCCAAATAACACAGTCTTTTTCTCAACATAACATGCAGCAGCCTGGAAAGCTCATTACAAGTGTTCACTATTTAACACCACAAAGCCATGCATTTGAAAACACGAGTGATCCCAATAAGGCGCAAATCTGACTCCCATAAAAGCCGAATACGAGAGACGCATTGGTTGGATTTATTTTATACATAAAACTGTGACAAGTTTCATTTCCCTGTCTTGTTTTTTTCAGCTGGTTTGTTAGCAGTTTGAATCGCTTCCAAATTGAACCCACGACAGATATAAAAATATGACAAAAGTGTAAAACATCACTCTGAGCGATGTGCGGAGGCACACTTCCCCATACTCTCCTACTGCACTTTCTCTTTGTTGTATTCACCTCACTGTCTCTCTGATCTTTCAACTCATAGTACATCTCTTTGTCTCTCTCCAAGTCCTTTCCGCGGCTCCTATTTAGCGCATCCCAGGGGTGTGTCATCCCTGCAGGTCCACCTCGAGACAGCAGGCATTATCACAGCCACTGCAGTCTCTAGAAGCTGTGGCCTTTCCTTTCAGATGGATCTAAATGGGCCCTTCTACATTCTCCTCTGCTGTTTTACCCCCAGGGCTTGAAATCAGTGTCACAGAGAGAATCCACCAACCACCTATCTACCTCACTGCCTGGACAACACTCAACATCATCTACTGTCCCTTCTCAATTGTGTATCTGTTGCTCTCTCTTTCTGTCTCTCACTTTTTTTCTCGCTTTCTTTGATGTCCTTCTTTGCTTTTCTGTCACACCTTTCATGTCTGCTCTTTCACTCACATTCGCTTTCTCCCCATTTCTTTCACCCTTGCTGGCCCTGTATTGTTGCTTTAGTGGTCATATCACACCTTTGTGTTATGTTCAGGCCCCCTCTATGGATTTGAGACCAAGCTCATGGGGTGTGACTTCATTTTAGACTGCACACAGGCTTTGCCAGCTATCTGGGTTCTATAGGTCTGGCCTCTCGTTTTCAGAGATATGGTCAAATGTGCACGGGTGTGCCTATATTACCAGAATGAGGCCACTGAAATCTGAAGAGCTGCACTATATATCCTGTGTGGCCATTTTTCCCTCATTTTGCATTCCCTTTTCTCCATTGACTTTGATTTGACAAATCACTACAGTGGCCAAGGAATGCCTTGTCCAAAAACTCTGGCCAAACTCTGCCACTCGTATCCTGGCACGATTACCTCCGCTGTCTGTATTCAAGACCGAATGGCAAGGAAAACCCACTGTGAGGTGGCTGGGAAGAAGCTTTATGCTAGAGAGGCTTCTTTTGTTTTCTCTGTCCTCTCCATTCTTTGGGGAGACTTCCAAATATCTGTGAGAAAAGCAGCAGCAGCAACCTCTCATAATATGTCCTCTTCAGCAGGATTCAGGGACTCACCCTAACCCTCTGGAGAGAACAGCCTTCTGTGTGACTGTGTTTGTAGAATCCTCCATGAAAAGATCAAAGGAACCTGTGTAAAGTCTTATGTGATGAAAGTGTGACTATTTCAAATCGCTCCTCGGCTTAGGTGTGTGTTTACTCGGCCACACAAACATCCCCTAAAGGCCTCTTTCCATTCAGAGTGAGCTGTCCACCGATTTTAGCAGTGTCAAACTCATGATGGGCATTGCTGTTGGAACTCAGCCCCCAACGATTTGTTGCAGATCCACATTTGGACCCAAATTATATATTTTTTTCATTTTCCTACTTGCCATGTTCAGGCCCTAAATACTAATTCAACTTTAAGAAGTTCCCTCTACAGTGACAAACTAGTTTATAGCACCCTCAGTGGCTTGTGAACATGTTTAGCTACACAGTAGTAGCATTTCCCTTTCAGATAAACATCCCGTGGGTACACGGTTGAAGAAGCAATATATTTGTCTCTTCCATCTGATGTGTGATTACAAGTAGAGGTGCCTCTAGTCCTTAAAGCAAGGCTTCCAACAACTTTCAACTGTGATCCCCAGTAGGAAGCCAGTCAGTGTTCTCATTTATGATGCTTTACTCCTTTGTCTTCTTCTGTGGTGATTCAGTGGTGATTTGAATCAGGGTAGCAGATTGTACCTACCACATATTCCTTACTTAGTGGTGCTTATCACTTGCAGCAGTCGGTGACACCATGCCTCTCAGAAGGAATGCACATTTGTTTGTGGTCCCTTCATGGACCAATAGCATAGCTGTTCTGCACCGGGGACACAGAAGAGTAAAAAAATAGTGTAAACAAGTACGAATTTCCACAAAATTAAAGTAAAGCAAAATAGAGAATGCAAGTTTTGTATTCTTCTTTGTGTATATTCATGCACACATGCTTGTCTGTGTGTTCGTGCATTCCACCGAGTTACTGTCAACCTGTACTGCTGATGATCAAAGAGAGAACAAAGCAGCTGCATGCTATTAAAAATAAATGGCGGTGAGATTAAATACAATCCCTCCCCTCTTCTTCCGATCCCTCTTTATCTTTGTCTTCTCCCTGGCATTCTGTGCCTCTGCCAGCTGCTGACACTCAAAAGCATCCCGTAGCTGCAGCAATAGAGCAGCAGAGTTGCTGAAGAATATCCTGGGGCCGACTCCACTCCACTCCTCCGATCCTCAATGCGCCCCACTCACCCCATCCCCACATTCGCTCTTTTAGACAGGAAACTGCTCATCTGGGTTTGTATATGTGGCCCCTAAACATGCAAGGATGTCTTTAAAGGGGTTTACAACTCAAAGTAGCATCTGGTCCAGCATTTGGCACACAGACTTGCGTATATATTAAAGGGATCTGGTTTAAACACTTAATTTAGTTATTTTCCCCGCATTACGAATTTGTGCACATAAACCGTGTTTGTGAAAGATTGAAAGGGATTATGAGTTGTTTTGGGACTAAGTGTGGGCCTGTCAGAACCCGATGTGCCCTTGGAATTCACTCTTCGACATCATCTACACAAAACCAAAATGCACCTCGGCTTAGTTTTGTCAAATCCTCCCCCGTGCTATAAAAGTAAAAGTGCTTCGCTATTAGGAATGATGTTCACACAGGTGCATGCACAGCACATGAAAACACAGGGTAACAAATGAGACAAATAACAGGGAGAGGCTGGGGAAATGCATGCTGATTGTGGCAGCTATTTAGCACCGGCGCAGGGTTTTATTCGCAGACACACGGGCACACACAAATATTGGGTAACAAACAACACTATTAATTGACAGAGTCCAGGGAAATGCATGCTGACATTTGCAATTTTCTTAGAATAAAAATCATTTATCAGACAATTTTGTGTGGGTTTTGTGAGAGTTGAGTTAATCTATGTTTACTATGTAATGACCCTCTTTGACTCTGCTTTGGCAGCTTTTGATAAATGAGGCAGATTGTAAATGTCACTGTTATCAAGTGTTTTTTTCTCGCTCGCTCTCAGTGGAGTCAGTTGCTTCCTAGGCTGTAATTAAACACGTTCCCCCGCGACAGAATTTAAATGTGTTTTGCGTGCAAAGATATAGGCCACATTTCTTACATTATACATGTCCATATATGTTTTGACGTTCCCCCTGCCCTTGCCCAAGTAACAGAAAGGTGGGTGAGGGGGGCTGTGCAAAGATTGGGTTTGCAGCTGATTTTGCAGCATGTAGAGGTAGGCTTCCATATGTCATGGGATTACAATGCATAAAAATCTTAGGAATTATAAGTTTCAGAAAATAAGCCTAAGTAACAACAGATGAACAGGTGGAATCCTATCATGGTATCACACTGGCTCAAGATTAATGGATCAGTTCTTAAATCGTGCTTTTGTACTCTACTTGAGCACTCGAAGGACTTACATCAACATGTCTCAGTCAACCATTCACACACACATTCTTGATTTAAGCGCTTTCTATCATCATAACATTCATATTTGAATGAATGTATCGAGAGCAACTAGGGGTTCAGTATCTTGCCCAAGGCATGCAGACTGGACCGGCCAGGAATTGAACGACCAGCCTTCTGATAGAGATAATAGATGAACTGCTATACCTCCTGAGCCCCCAGCAATCTATTTAAACCCAGACTCGTCCATTGGATTCCCAGATGGAGAAGCATGATTTGTTGCTCCAGAGAATACATCTTCACGGCTCTAGAGTCCAACGGCGGCATGCTTTACACCACGGCATCCAAGGCTTTTCATTGTGCTTGGATTTAGGTGCTCTGTCATGGAAACCCATTCCATAAAGCTCTCTACGCGCTGTTCTTGAGCTAATCTGAAGGCCACATGAAATTTGGACATCTGTAGCGACTGACTCTGCCGGAAGTTGGTGACCTCTGTGCAGTGTGTGCCTTGGCATCTGCTGACCCCGCTATGTGTTTTTCTGTGGCCTGCCACTTTGTGGCTGAGTTAGTGTCTTTTCCAGTTGCTTCCGCTTTGTTATAATAACATGAACAGTTGACTGTGGAATATTCAGTAGAGAGAAAATTTCACAACTGGACTTTTTGCATAGGTGGCATCCAATCACAGTACCACAGAAGAATTCACCAAGCTGCTGAGAGGGACCCATTCTTTCACAAATGTTTGTAAAAGCAGTCTGCATGTCTATGTGCTTGATTTTATAGTGATTGAAACACAGAAATTCAATGATTTGGATGGGTGAAGGAATACTTCTGGAACTACAGTGTATGTTGAGCGTAAAGTCAGAGTTTTCAGTGTCATGAAGCATGGCTATGTAGTTCTCAGTCATCCACTGTGGCATGAAGGTGTCTCTTTTTAACCTGACCATGTTAACTTATGCTGAACCCATAATTAGTCTAGAGAAGGTAATATTCAGAGTATGATCTTAAAATCAGCTTGAAGTGCCACATTTTAAACTGATTCCAGTAAGCGTGATATAGATCATCTGCTGAAAGGGCACAATTCATATATGCAATTTGTTAAGCCACGCCTTGGTAACTCGACCGAATAAAGCCCAGCTGTAAAGTTACAACAGCGCAAACTGTGCTTCACATTGTCGCTGGAATTTGCATGTGTTCATTTAGTGATGTAGAAAATGTATAAAGGTCTTTATGCCTGGCCCTATTCTACTGCTAAGTCTCTTTTACACTGCTGAAATCAAAGCTACTAGAACACAGTTTAGAAAATTGATCGACTTGATGATTGACTTATATTTGCAGGCTATTTATCCCCTGTTTAATCAATACAATTCATTTCACTTTCATCTGGTAACAAACTGAAGCGATTTCCGCGTCTCCTTTATTAGACGACAGAGTAACTAATAAAGTACCCGAAGGTACCGAGTACCCTTTCGTGTTAACTGATCACATTTAAAGTTACAGAGTTCTAATGTCCAGCTGTCACATTAGAAACACTGAGCATGAAAATAAAAAAATTAATATTATTTAATATATTTATTTTCAGCACTACTCAAAAATTCACAACAACACAGTTACTCTTTTCTTCTTCTTTCTTCTTCTCTCTTTCCTATTCTCATAGCAACAGTGTTAAAGCTACATGTTACTCTTATTTTTTATAATCTCTCTCACCTCAATTATGGCTGTGATTGGAGCAGGCAATGCTTAATTGATCTACTCTGTGCAGAAGAAAAGTCAAATGACACGTCAAACACCTCCTTTTTATGTGAGCACACACAGAGCGTTAAGTACAAAGACTGTGTTAACAAAGAAAGTTGCTAACCACCTTTGTGAAACTTGTTATCTCTGACTGCGGTTTTGTCAAGCCAGCTAACACAAACAAATCCTGCTTAGGTTGCTTTGTACTATGCCCCCCTGGTTTCCTTGTATATTGGAACAATAGATGAGGCAAAAAATTCCACAATCTTTTGTGGTCTTTCTTTTGATTATTTTGTATATGATGATATATTGCTCCTGATGTGAGAATCTCAGTGGAAGCATTCTTTTTTGGTTTGTTTTTCCCCCATGATCACATGAATAATATCCTTTGTTTGCTTGCCCTGGGCTGCCCGAGGTGAAACCAAGGTTTAAAACATTACACAGCTGGTGCAGAGTAAAGAAATGTAGGATTTCAACCTTGATTTGGCCCATGGAACACATTTTGCCACCTCGCCGTTCTAGGCAACCGAGATGACAAATGTATAAATAAAGCAAAAATCTTCCTGTTCCGATCAAGGTTTGCCTTGGAAATTCTCTGACCTGCTAAAAAGTCATCTTTTTTTTTTAACTTAAACCCTGTAAATCTATTTTTCAGGTGAAGGTACCACAGAATAAAGCAGACTTGTTGTTGCTGTGGTTACCTGCAGTTAAATATACCCTTGACTGAGAGATGAATTTTTGTCTGCTCTGTGGACCTGGATCCTACGACCGGCAGCTCAGTGCAGTAATTGGCATTTTTTCATATTTGGAGCAGGTTTTACCATTTTTTCTTCCACATTTTAAAGGCTGCACATCTGTTGTGAAAATGATGAAGCAGTTTATATATACATAAGCAGAGAAGAGAGAGAACAAGAGAGACAGACCGTGGTACTTTATTTATCCCATATTTGGGAAATTCTTTTGAATCTTTGAACACTACAGATGCTGTTTTGTACCACGTACCAGAGCTCTGCGACAAACAGTACAGCATGTCTCCTTTTGTATTTACAATAGTAAAAGAAAAAATTATAAATCATATCTGTTTGATTTAAAATTTAGTTCTCCAGTGATGACAACAATCCTGCAAATCTTGTTCTTGATTTTTTAAAAACAAATGTGACACTTAAAGAGAAGCTCTAACGGCGTCATTCATAATTTCTTTTAGTAAATTTAAATTTTAGATAGCAGATTTATATTTATAAACAGTTATGACTGATTTGGTAATTTTGAACACACACAAAAAAAAACGTGGTAACATTAAAAAAACACCCCCAAAGTAGTGCTTGTCAGCCGCGCATTTCGACAGGTGCCTTGGGCTTCATGTGTCACGTTGGGCTGTTCAGTTAATCAAACTTTAATTTTAATTACAATTTTGGTCTCCAGTGATTATTAAAACAAGGTAATCATGATTAAAAAAAACTATTATTCTGACACATTTTATGACGATGGTCTTGTTTTTCTCTTTCCAGATTCACTCCCTGCCAGGCTGTGGCATGTTTAGTTTAATCCACTTTTATTTGTTTTTTCAATGACATTAGAAATCAAAAAGTACAAACAAATCTACTTTTTCAAGGACACATATTTTAAGTAACCTACAATCTGTCATTTTGTTAAATAATTGTGTTCACAATATTGGGTAATAATAACGATTAAAATTATTCCCGCATTTACTTTTACGCTTTAATAAAAGTCAGTTTAATCCCAATGCCAAAGACATATGCCAGTGTCATAACCAAGGATAAGCCGTGTCTCCCAGTCTAGTCAGTTTTGGCCCCTTGCTTATGGATGAGAAATACCTCACTGCTTAGAGCAACACTTCTCAGTGACAAGACCTCTTCTCAAGTGCATGGTGCTGTGTCATGTCTCGTCATGTCCTGTCCAACCCGGACTGCTGTCCTCTGGGCAGAAGTAGAATGAGATCAAGAATGGATGACATTTGTTACACCTATTTTGGTCTCTTCATTAGAAGGTGCAAGGCCCCTGTGGCTCAGGCGGGAACTGAAAGTACGGGTGTCATCTGGGAGGTGTGGGAAGTGTTCGACCATAGCAGTCTGATTTGTGCGTATCTGTTAGGTCGTTATTGCACTGCTAATGGTGGCGTTAATGACATGTCACACGCTATGGGATGTATATGTGTGTAATTGAGAGTGTGCGCTGCCATCGTGTCATGACATGTCAGTCGCATAAAGGTAATGCCACAACAGCTTGGTTGCTGGCCGCTGACTCACAATAAATAGCAAGAATTCGAAGAACACTTCACTCAGTGTTTTTAACTTGAGTGAAGTGTAGCTTGTAAATGGAAAAACAGAGCAAGGAAAGGAAGAAAGCGAGATTTAAAAAGAAATATGATCATTTGTATGGGAGAAAGAAACGGAAAGACACCGAGCGAGACAACTAAGTTAGATACCAAACAGGGACACAAGGTACACAAGAATGGTAATCAGTATAATCAAAATCCAATTCCAATAAGAGTAGGTTTAAGTGGATGAAATTGAACTAACAAGAGAGAAATAAACAAAGCAAATAGATTAGTGTGTGTGTGTGTGTGTAGGTGAGTGTAGACATCTGTATCGAGGATTGCAATAGGACAAAGCTTTAGGAACTAGAATGTTCTCAACACTTTGCTCTAATAAAGCAAAGGGCAGTAGACGATCAAGGGCTGCTATGGTCAGGGTTAGGCTTCACTTTATGGTTTTAGTTAAAAAACAGTGTGTTAATTAAACTACTACACTACCGCGTAGCAATTAGTGAGCGCTGGCATTATTCTTGCAAGAATGAACCGGTTCATGTATGGTAACTGTCAATGTTAAAGGACACTTAGATGAAGTATTGGTTAGGAAAAAAAGTTTTCTGTCTACGAATTTGTTAACATTTCCTGCCTGCCTTGCTGCTCTGTGTACTTATTACTTTCCTGTTGTGATAATTACTACTGCTAAGGTACACTATGCCGCTTGAATGCAAACATGTGTCATTTTTGGCCACTTAGAAATACTGACGGTGTCCCTTTGTTTATTCTCTACTGGGGTATAGCGACTGAGAACTCTGGGAGACTAGATCCCAAAATACTAAATGCTGGTTGGACGGTATGTTTCTGTGTTTTGTGGACAACGTGGAACACATCAAAGTTCAGAGGTGTATTGAAACGTTGATAGTGTACTTTGCTAGGAAACAAAATAGAATGCTAGGAAAATGGATTTTTTATATTCATAGATTGTGCGTGTGTATTTGTTTTGTTTTGTTTTTTTGACAGGCTGCTAGTAACAAAGATACAATATAAAATTGTTGTCTGTTATGTGCAGACATAACACTAACTCATACCTTAAGTCAGGTGCTGTTTCTATGCTTGAATCATCCACAGGTCAGTGTTAAGTGGCTTAACAAACAAAAAGACATTAATATCTACTTTTAACCACTATGCAGTTGTTGTTTTTTTAAACTCTACAATAAGCCTTCAAATTCCTGAAAATGACTTTATTGACTTTATTGCCTTTATTTTTTTGTTTTTTTTGTTTTGTTTTTTATTCAGCCAAACAGAGTCTTGTAGATTTATTTGGATTTACCTTCACATCATTATCATTTGGTTGAAACACTGCATGTTATAAGCTGCAGATTTACTTGTTACTTTGCTCAGCAGTAAGTTTAGCTCCCTTTACCCGAGGTACAGTACATAATCACTTGGAGTATTCATGCGCCACACGCTGTGCCTCAGAAAAATAAGTGACATGGGGGAAATAGCAAGCATCTTGCTGAAACTTACAGCAATACAATAGTGTGAGTGGGTATGGCATTGGCAGTGATCCATTAAACCAAATGTACTTCCCTTGATAAAACTCATTATGTGTGTGTGTGCGTGGGGGAGCGAAAGTGTGCAATGCACAGTGTATGTGTGTAAGTGTGACTGTTTGTGAGTAGACAGCTTTGTGGGATAGAGGGCCTATCATTAAAAAATCATTTGTGCTTGTTAGTGGTTTGACAGGCAAAGTATAGGCAGCAGGACTCTGCATTATGCTGGTTGACTTTCCTCCACCCCACCGTGTAATTCTGTAAAGGATGTAAAGCAGGCAGAACTTGTGGGTTTCATTGCCTGCAATTATGCTGCTTTTTTTCAGATTGAATAGTTTACAGTCCGGGCCACCCTCGGACATGCCATTTTCAGCATTCAAGGGAGTGCGAGTTCAGAACAAGTTCTGATTTGCCCTGAAGTGCCGAAGTAGTGAACTGACTTGCTCCTCAGTGGAGGCTGCATCAAAATCAAGAAGCAAATGACACTGTGCACGGTAGGTTCTCCAACAATCTCCTGACATACGTAAAATTACTGTTAATAACAGTAAAAGCCTTATTTTCTTTGGCACAGCTAAGAAATGCAGAAATTTGTGGCTAATAGCAGCCAAAATGTGTCATTTCTTAATATTTTCCATTTTCATTTGCATCCAATTCGGAATTCATCTGCGCTGCACTTTAGTATGCCTGAAGAAAATGAACTTCTCCTTTGTGTTTTCTTTTATCTGAATTTTGAAGCAATAAAAAATACATCTATATTACTTCTTAATAAATGCTTTAGTGATGACATTTTTCAACAGATCCAAGAGAAAGGAAAAGGACAGGAGAGTCAGGGAAGCAGCAGAAATGACCAAGTAGAAAATAAAAGGCAGCTTGCAGTTAAGGGTCATGCTTCCCAGATCAAAAAATTCCCAGAATTCGATTTATCTTTATTATCTTATAACCTGTCTCCACTGAGTGCATAATTAATCTGTGCAATTAGACAAGACATAAGAGCATGCAAACAGATGCAGAGGAATTTAGTAGGGGTTTAAGGATCCTGAAGCAGACCAACACGGTCCTCACCTCTTCTGTTTTCGCATATAGCTACAGGACCCTATCCTCCCACAGACTCTACCTGCTGCTACCTGACCTTACTGAGCTCTCATTATATTACTAATAGAGGCACAATAGTAACCTGAAGGAAGATTGTAAAACTGAAACACTTCAGTGCATAAACACCGACACAATGGGAGGATTATGTGACAGAGAAACTCTAGCATGGAAACTACTAGTAACAGGTATGCAAACGGAGATTTCACTGAGTGAGATTTTCCCTTAAGCACACCTTTCAAAAGATTAAAATAAACCTTTCTGTTGCTGTAAATAGTTTGTGTGAATATAGGTTGTAAATAGTAGCAGAGAAAAGTGTGCATGTAATGGTATGCTAATTAGCCATGCACTGGTGTTGCTTATGTTAATTAGCCAAGTGAAGCCAATTCAGGCCTTGTTAAAATATGCTAGCTCTGTCAGAGCTGTAAGACTTAAGTTTTATTGCCTGAAGATTCTTTAAAAAAAAAAAAAAATCATAATATTATTATTTTTTAAATATCCTAATTAAGTGAAAATACTTTTGATTTAACTATTTTTTTTTTAATATCAATATAGTCCAGAGACAGTTCCTTAAAGTTTGAGTGAGAAAGCTGGTGATTGAATTAACATTGTGTCAAAGCAATGAAAAGTGATCCACAGTTTCATTTGCACAGACTGCCGCTGTGCTACACTGTGTGTGAAGATGGGGGTGGGGTGGGGGGGTGCGCTTCCTTTTAAGCTGATAAGGGAAAAAATAGGGAGTGAAACAGAGAGTGAGGCAAGCTGATGACGAAAAAGGGGATCATAAGATGCGGTAGTGAAGACTGATGAAATCCTTGGTCATGGTAAACACTCTTTGCAGGGAGAGAGATGAAAAGAGGAAAAGATGGAGGTAGAGCAGACCGACAGAGCAGTGAACAAAACGGCAATAAAGTGGATTTAATGAAAGCACCTCAGCAGAGAGACAAAGAGCAGAGGGAAGGAGGTTGGCCTTAATGGGAATGCATGTTAAGAAAAGGGTCAAAGTTCAAGGTCACTTTTTCTGTCTGAAGTAAGAATGGACTATATGAGACTATTTTCCCAATACTATTATGCTTATATGGTTATTTTTTAAAAACCTACATCGGTGGTGGAAAATGAATAAACAGCTTCTCAAATCACTGTTTCCATGGTGATGAGGTGAAGTCATGTGTAAAATGAAGTGAGTATTGCATGGTTGTTTACGTCAAAAATGGGATTGCTAATGATCAGTATCTGTCTGCTGATTTTGATAAATATCTGAATGACTTCTGTGTTCTCAAAATGCTTTTCTAGCTATAAATATAACTTTTAGGTAGATTTTCAGTATGATGCCCAAGCCAGTTTGTGGCAAAATATCACGGAGCGGAGGTGAGGGTTGTGGATATTCTGTGTAGCACACCTGATTTTTAATCACGGATCAGTCTTTCTGATCATTAGATATTAGAAGCCAGGACTAAGACACAGATGCTGAGATAAAGTTCGCGACCAGAGAACTAGTTCAGTTCATTTTTATTCAGTGCATTACAATAAAAAAGACTTGAGCCACCCCTTTTTTCTTTTAATTTTGCTTCCAAGGAGCCAGACTTTCTTGTACTTTTTTAAAGGTGCTCTAAACTAATTGTTCTCCGGCCTTTTCTAAGTTTTTTATAGGTTTTCTATGGACATTTGCTGATTTTTCACACATTTTCAGTGTCCTTATACCAATTTTCAGGGGATTGGTTTTTCTGTTAAGTCACTTAACACTGACATAACACTGACCTTTTTCTGCTTGAATGATTAAAACATAAAAAAAGCACGTAACTCATGGTAGGAACAACTGTTGTGTCTACATGTGAAAGACAAGCTAGCAAAGAACCAGCTTTAAATCCTCTTAGCTAGCAGACGCCAAAGGACATCATTTGTTCCCAGTTCTTGTTGAATCTACAAAAAATGTCAACAACAGGCTGCCAACATCTTTAGAAGACTTTCGAATGTCCTTCGAGAAGCCTTGAAAACTGTTCATGAAGGCTACTTAAAGAAGTGACAAGAAGGCTTGCCTAAGAGAGTTGAGGCTGTGTTGAAGACAGGTGGTCATACCAAATACTGACTTCAAAGCATTCTTTTTTACTTTATATACTGTATAGCCCTGCATGTTTGCATATGTCTCAATTTTCAAATTCCCTAGTAAAATATACAGACTTTCGCAAAGTACTATATATTTGCAAGTATTATGGGTACTGTGGCGCACTTGAAGACTGATAAACTTGGGCCTTTAGTGAACAGAAGCTCTTTGTAACATCAGTAAAATCATGGTGGGATAGCTTTTGGCTCTTTGGATCCTGAAACATGTTAGCACACAGACAATTAACAGACACAGATGTGAGCAGCCCAAGTTTGCTGCCAAAATGGCACAAGCCTTAAAACACACATTAATGCGCATAAGGGCGGGCATGACAGCGACGGTGTCGTATGGACGGACAGGGACTGATTTGATTAGAATTCAGTGCCACATTTTGCCCCCACATCTGTCATAATATCATATAACAAACATGCAATTGGTTTTCTGTTTGAGGAATAACTGAGATAGATTTTCACGTCTGCTTCAACCCCTCGCCCCAATCCATCTTTCTTTGAATACATAGTGCATCGGGCGGTGTCTCCAGCTGATGGTGATAAGGAGAGATTGGATTTTACATGTGTAATCACTGGTTATGAGATGTTAATTGTACAGAGCGGTGTCCTGTGGGATGTAACATTAGATATGTGCATGCACGCACACACGCATACAAATGCACTCAAGCATACACTTAAGTGTTGTGTAACTGTGTCCACGCAGTGTTTGTGTAGACTTGCTGTATTTGTAGCCCAATTATTGTCATTTTAGGCGGATGGGATAATCTGCATAAAAACTCATCCTGACTGTGATTGTGGAGTAGACGCTTTTCTAGCAAGCAGAACAGTTCTGGATAATTTGCTGACTGATGTTAAAGAACCCATGTGCTCTACTCTCTCAGGCCTCCTGGAGTTCTCTCCTGTCCTCCTGCGATACTTCATCTCAGGTATGAGTTCATCGACTTTAGTTAGATCCTGTAGTGTAAATTGCCAGCAAATTGTCAAAGTCCCTTGGCTCACGGATTGTAAAGAAGGTTCCTTTTGTCTTCCTTTTATGATAAGTGGGAGGAAAAGACAATGAAGCGAGGAAAACGAGGAATGGTAATACTCGCTGATGTCTTGTGGTGCTTGGGTGCCTTTGCACTGTAGCTTGTTGGAAGCTTGGCAAGCTGTAGCGCATTAGCCGAATCCACCTGTGGAGCTTTATACTCGCCTCTGCTCTCTAGCCTAGTCCATCTGTTTGCCTGAGTAGAAGTATAGAGCCTTTCACCACTTCCCTGGCTGCGTTTCCCTCCGCATTACTTTCAGCACAACTCTCGAGTTCCGCCGAGCCTGTGAAGAGGAGCCGTGAAGATCCAGCAGACGATTCTCATCTGTTTAATTCCTCTTTCTGTGATTGCGTCCGTACGCCTGATGAGTCACAGTTAACTCAGTCACACAGCTGTGCGATTCCCAGCGCGCTGATTCATATAGTGTGCCGCCACAATGCCAACCTCTCTCTCTGCTCGCCTCTTCCTTTACCCTCCCTCACAAACTGCTAATGAAGTGAATCACAACTGTTTTTCCCCCGATCCCTTTACCCCAACAGCTGATGGTGAGCGATTGCATCCACAATACTCTTTTAATTAGTATAGAGAATAAATTGGTTGAGCATGCCTTTTTCCTTAATTGCTTTTTCCTCAGCTTGGATTTAATTGGGCCGCAGCTCTGTTTATTGATCTCCTTTGATGTGCTTTAATTTGGATAATTTTATATATTTATTTTGGACGTGACGAGTCGGTTTGTCTTGAGGGGGAGAGTGTTAGGCGGTGGGGCTGGTGCTGCAGCAGACTGCGGTACATTCGGCAAGCCTGGGGTCCAGCGTGCAATGGCAACTAGGTGGGGAGATGATCAAACCCAGAAGGCAACGAAGCAGCCCCACTAAAGTCTGAGAGGCCTCAAGTGAGCAACTCTTTGATCTCACATCAACACCTCATGAATGCCAATGTGGATCAGTAAAGCAAGGCAGCCGGGCCTTCTCAGCCAGCCTTAACAGGCTTGCAGGCCAGTACATATTTCTTCCAGCAGCTAGTTTTTATTTTGTGCCTGATTCATGCTGCGTCATCTCTCCCCCTCCTGCCTGCCACAACAAAGCGCAATTTTCCTCCTCCGCCTCCGTGGTTTCATAATTAGTGTGCTTCTCTGCGTGTGATGGTGGGTTTGTTTTCCAGACATGCGTGAGCATTTGCTTGTGCGAGCATTCGTTTGTGCTAGTGCGATCAGTTTTGCTGCATTTACGCACATTATTCTCAGCAATCCCCTTAAACCCATGTTTCTCCTTCGCAGGGGGCAACTTCACCCTGGCCGAGCTCGGAGTGTGCGAGCCGTCTCCCCCTCCGCACCCCGCCGCTGTTCCCTACTGTCCCGACCTCGCCCTACTCCAGCGGGGTTACTCCCTTAGCGCTGGCTCCGACGCCGACTCAGACCCCGAGGGGCCGCTGTCTCCGGAGCGGGCCATCCAGCTGTGGGCCGGACGAGGAGGGGTAAAGTCCCGCCGAAGCTCAGGAGTGTCCAGTCGCGAGAACTCAGCCCTCACCCTCACTGACTCTGAGAATGATAACAAGTCCGATGATGAGTCAGGTAGGACAAAGGACTCTCAGAAGATCGAGATGTGTTTCATTTATTAAAGTTGAGGCCCATGATCTGAGAAAAAAGGTGGAAGAGTATGAATTCGATGAGAATGTGTGAACATAGTGAGGCTGATGCTCTGGGCTGATGTTATATGAAATGGGATCATGAAAGGGAATGTATGCATAAATCTTACACAATATTGTGAAAACCTCTCTCTGACAGACAGCCATTGCTTGAATTGCAAGAGAGTTGGATTTATTGATTAAGTCTGTTTGTGATCTGAAGAACAGTAGTTGGACACCCCCCAGAGGGCCTCTTTATTTTCATCAATAGCACTTAGCCAAAACCCTCTAACTCCACCCTTTTAAGCCACTTATCTGCTGGTATCTCACCACTGGTCTGTCAGTCTTCAAAACAAGAAGATAAAAAAAAACCTTCTGAGCTTTTTTTTGGGGAGCGCCGATTGCATTTTAGCTTTTGTGAGAGGAGCTAATCTCGCTTCTCCAATTGCATCTTTTCTCTAAATCGCCCCGTGACTGCGAGAGTGCATTTCTCCCAGGGGAAATCTCATTCCTCCGGCAACTTTGTTTATTGCCAACTTCCCATTTCCTTGTTAATCCTGACGCAGTCGTAAACCCGTGCACGGGCCTCACCGAGGTGTCAATGGAGGTTAATGAAAAGTGGATGGAAGGAAGAGCAACAGTCTAATTAATTGAATTCTCGGCAGCCGCACATATCAGCTGTGGATCAACCTCTGTTGGACTGTGAGCCTCAGAATCCGAAACAACTTCTGTCGACTGATCAAACTACTCAACACCTATTAAACACGTCAAGAAACACCTTCCCTGAGATGCGCTTCTCTTCCAACCACCCGATAATTGCTTTGTGGTTAATTACCAAGCTAATCTTGCAGCCACAGATATCAGCTGCAGACGCCGCTCTCACTCTCTCTGTTTCAGGGCCAGAGGAACAGCATTGAGCACTCTGTCGCCTGTTTTTCAGGACCTTGTAGAATTAGCTTCTTAATCCACCTCTGTATTGTGATAATCACTTGCCTGCAGTATGATGTCACCGAGTGTCGATTGTTCAGGCGATCAAAACATGTCGCTTGTCAGTGTCGCAACATAAACGTTGTCAAAAAAGTAGTATTCGAGTCTATTTATACGCTCCTGGGGGGGTCAAACATTCATACTTTTGATTATGCAGTACACGTCTCAAATCAAAGTAATTTTAATTTAATTCCACTTCAAAAGTTTGCCTTCTATAGAAGCATTAAGGGAAACCACCATCTCACACCTTTAGGCCCGTCTCGTGGTTTCACAGACTGTAGATTTAGATCAGGCGTCTGCACTGGTGTCTCTGCCAGCATGAAGAGATCAGAGGCAACGCAGCAGCCTGATAAAAAGACGAGTGTACGTGTGTCTGATCAAGCCAATCCATTAGTTATTTAGTCTCTCTGAGTGAGGAAATCTCACCCTCTGCTCCTGCTTCTGCTTCCAAACAAAACACCAGATACAGCCGCACGTCACATTTTAAAGCGCCCGCCGAACCTTAGCAATAAGCGCGTGTTGATCTTGTGTCGATTTTGCACACGTGCATATATGTTTCTGAGTTTGACATGTGTCCTATATCGCTTGTCTATCGGCGTGAGAGTGTATAAGTCTGAACCGTGTGAGTGGAAGTGTGAAACAGGAGCAGCGGGAGTGTCAAAACAGCAGGAGGAGGATCTGAGGGTCTAATAATAGAGATTGACAGAAGCAGACAGAGAAACAACATCATAAACACATGCTAACAAATCAAAAAGACGGTGACGTGCCAAAACACCAAGCAGCATGCTGCACCGCTCTCATCTCGCCGTGTCTCTAACAATCTTCAGAAGTCTCACCTCCACTTGCTTCTCCTCCTCCTCCTCCTCCTCCTCTTCATCTCACTCCTCTCCCATCTTTCTTCTCCAGCTTTCAAGCTTCCTCTTGTGTCTTTCTGTTCGCTCGCACGGCGCCTCTCACCAGCTCTCGTTACGCTCCTGTCAGTATAGCTTGGCAGTGTGACTGACAGGTTTCAGTTTGAGGGTCTAAGGTTCCCCTTCAGGGTACATGTGGATGAATGTCTGCGTGTGCCCTATTGCAGATTTCACTACCAAAATAGAAAACCCACAGAAACCGTGACAGATATTACAAACCTCCAGGTTATTACAATTTGTGTTTGTGTGTTTTATTTTTTTATTCATTTTTTATTTTTTGTTGTCAGCAGGGCAACTGACTGAAGAGTCAGTGAAGTATATATTTACAGATTTCTTTTACTTCACATCTGTGATCTTCGTTTTTCCATTCTATGTCGTTATAACGGCGAACAAACAAAATACACACGTTTCCCTAACCGTGTAGTTGGACACCCGTATATCTGAGTGCCTAACTACATGTACTATTTTTGTATCTTTGTTCCTGGAGGAGGTGAAAAGCCTGGAAAACAATCAAAACAAAAGCTGAGTCAATAACAAATTAAAAAGTGTTATCTTTTTTATAGCAATCACGATGCCTGGTGCCTTTGTTAGTCTCAACACAATCAGCACTTCAAACTGTACATACACCTAAGGAGATGTTACATTAGAGAATCTTGAATACAGTTTTTTTTCCAGTTTTTTTACATTTACAGCCACTGCATAGATAAACAAAGTGCACAACAAGTGTCACTATGTGTGATCTGAAGTGTTTGCAAAGCGAACTACATTTATGATTTGGGATAAAAACTGCATTCGAAAAAAGATTTACCCCACCCGTCCTTTTAAAATGGCTGTCAGTGTCTCACGTTGGGAAATATACTTTAGTTTACGCTCACCAGCCACTTTGTTAGGTACACCTGATCAACTGCTTGTTAACACAAATATCTTATCAGCCAATCACATGGCAGCAGCTCATTGCATTTAGGCATGTGGACCTGGTCAACATCAACTGCTGAAGTTCAAATCAGGCATCAGAATATAGGGGTGGGGGGTGGAGCGGAGCAGCAGGTGTGGTGTTAGAGGAAGGCTTACCAACACAGCTGATTTCCATTGTATAATTGTGCGTTCCCTGTTTGAGTAGGATGCTGGGACCTGACAGCAGAGCTGTGTGTACTGCACTAGAGAGAGGCGGCTGCAAAACTGCCTAACTGGAGTCACTGGAGACATTATAAATAAACATTCAAATGCCCGCAAAGCTGTGTGTCGTGGGTCCTTTCGTCACAAGTGACTTTGAGCTGATTGCTTTGAGCTGAAAAGAAGGCCACAGTAACTGAAACTAGTCGTTACAGCACATCGAACCTTGAGCAGCAGAGAACATGACACGAGGTGCCTCTTCTGTCAACTAAGAACAGGACACTGATATTTTGAAAATGCTTACCAAAACTGGACATTAGAAGTTGCCTGTTCTGCTGCAACATTCAGACAGTACTGTCAGGATGGATCCACCCTGCCCTGTATTGATGGTTCAGGCTGCAGGTGGTCTAATGGTGTGAGGGACATTTTATTGGCACACGTTGGGCTTCTTAGTACCAACTGAGCATCAATTATTTGCTGGAACCTGCATGAGTACTGCTGACCATGTCCACCTCTTTATCACCACAGCGTAGCTATCTTTTGATGACTGCTTCCAGCTGAATAACCCTCAAGTTTGATTTTAATAGTTTGTATAACACTGAATATATAATATGTAGAATAGTGTATTCAAATGAATAGTAATTTATGTGACAAAGAATTAATGCAGTTCTGAGGGAAAAGGAGGGTTAGACAAGGTGCACCTAATGAGGTGGCTTGTTAATGCATATCTGCTGGTGTGACTGTTTTACAGGCCCTGTCACCATTCCACACCCATACATGGAAAGCATAAGCAGCAAGAGCAATAACAAGAACACAGTAGCTGTCATCACAAAAGGCATCGATGAGATTGACACAAATAGAAGGAGCTGATATGGGGATGGGTGTCAAGGGTCTGCAGAAACTATAGGTTAAAGAAATCTCCTCCTACTGACATTTTACATGTTGTTCTGTGAGCTTCATCCACTGATGAGGATGAATTGACCGTTAAGTGAATAAGTTACCGCTTAAGGAGCAATTTGAGTGTATTCATTTCCCCTGCAGAGCTCTGGTATCTGTCACACCAGCTTCCTGACTCTAACTCTCAGTTCATAAGAGAGGATTTTTCATTTTCTGGTTTGTTTTTCGCTTGTTGGGGTGTTTTCATTCACTGGTAAATTCCTTTTACAGAGAAGTATGCAAAGCCCGTTAAATTAGTTTCATAAACGCAACTCAGGGATTTCAAAGTTTCGCTACATCCAGTTTTATTGTCGACTATTGAATAAAGACACTTCCCGTTTATTGCCCCTTCCAGACACTATTAAAATAAAGAGACTAGAACGTTGACTTGGCAGAGCCAATGCAAGTTTCTTTAGCGGGAGACAAACAAATATGGGCATAGTGAGCAGCATTTGGAGATTTCATTTTGGCAAAGTGGAGGAAGAGATTTACTGTCACACTGTGCACTGCCTCGTAAAACGTCCGTCTGGAAACACAGGCAGGAGAACAGGAGTGCTTGTAAATTCCCACAGCAGTGCCTGATGGTCACATCCAAACTGCATTGATCAGAAGGGAGAATGATTAAAACATGCATTAAATGAAATAAGATCAGGCTCTGACATTGATTTAAACCTGAAGCCCAGGCCAGACTTTATGGCCACAATCCATAGTCCAGCGCTCCTCATATACTTGTGTGTGCGTTTGTGTGTGTGGTCCATATGCCTCTGTGTTTTCCTCTCATTATACAGCAGCCATTTAAAGGAAACATACAGAATCAAATTCAACTTCAGCATTGGTTCCCATCAATAAATCTTGCCTTTACCCCGCCAGCCAACTTTATATACACAGACTGGCCGCTCAGTTGAGGACCAGCCCAAATCACACATGCATGCTGATTAGCTGTTTTCAGACAAACTCCCTCTCCTCCTCCTTCCTTCTCTTGCTCAATCTCTCCATCTGGTTTACTGGATAATAAATCATGAGGTTGTATTGTGACGTATGTGACAGGATGTATTAATCTCATAATTAGAGAATGAAAAGGTGGCGCTAAATTTAGTCTGGCCTTTTCTGACTAACCCTGCCCCCAATCTGGGCTTGCTCAAATGCCTTATTTCCCCTCCTCGCAGAGCCTTTCTTCACTCTGTTTTTATTAAGGAGCTTTGCTGTGATGCTTTTATTATGCTAAAGTATTAATTCTCTTTTTTGAAAAGACCAGAAACAAAACTTTCCAAATGTCTCTAAAAACATCTGCAGTTGAGAACTTTTTTTCCCTTTTGTTCTTTTCTTTTTTTCATTTCCTTGGTAGCTGGAGCTGTAATTATGCTTTATAAAAGCAGAGTTGGGCAAAGTGATTCCTCTGATTAACTAATCAAATCTACTAGCACAGGTGGCAGAGTGCCTGCACCAGCGCTGTCCTCTTTTTTTAATATTCCCCCACAAAGCAAACCGTAAATCAAACCGCATTCAAATCGGCTGACAGGGTTTTTTCTAAAAATTTTTACCTTAGACAGTCACGGCGCTCAAGTGATTGTCTTGTAATCAAGGATATTAAGATAATGTTTAATTATGATCATTTTCGTTTTGAATAAAAAGTGCTTTATACTATGCAACGCAGATTATAATTATATGCCACCGAGTGACTGTAAGACCTTTTTTTGCTTTCAGGTGTTAGCAGTTAGATTTACACTGCAGCCACTCTCAACACGAGTAACTCAGTTCGTGCCTCGCCTGTCTATCAAATTCGAGCAACACTTATAGAGTTGGGCTGGTGGGGTCCCCCAAGACCACTGCTGTCCCCTCAGGGTCTCTGTGAGTGTGTGCGAGTAAGAAACTGAGAGTGAGAGCACGCGTGTTTGTGTGTTGGGAGGGTTGGGGGCATTAGCCTCTGATTGAGTTTTCAGAGAGCAACGTGGGGTGCGAAAGGCTCGACAATGGTCTAACAGAATTAGTAGCTTGTGATGAATGGTGTGTGAGAGCAGCACTGACAGTTCGCTTTCAGAAATACACACCACTGAGAGCGTGCGCATGCTATGTGTATGTGTGCGTACACCTCCATACTTCACCCAGCGGTTCAAGGACTTTTTGTCCATGTACTAAGCGCCGTGCATGCCGGAATGAGAAAAGTGGTGATAGACACACACGCGCGTGCAGCATGTATCTGCATGCATATGTCCTCTGGTTAAGCCAAGGGTTTGAAATATGCCCCGCAGTCAGGATCAATAATGATTGGTCTATTCAACATGGTGCTCATACGTGCTCACATACTCGCACAAAATTGAGCGATGAATAAAAAATTTTCCCTGTCCTTGTCGAGCATTTCTGACTGTATGATATTGCTGGACCTGGAGCTGATAATACACATGCACAAAGACGGGCAGGCAGGTCCACACCACAGACACACACACACACACACACAGATGCATAAGAGCAGTGTTTAATAAAAGCCCCGGGATATCGATCTCAGTAGATGGATGCTAACTCACATTAAGGGAAGGGAGCCGGGAGTGATAGAAAGGCAGAGAAGAAGAGGAAAACCTAAACGATGAATAAATGTAAAATTATAATCTGTTGTTGTTGTTGTTGACTGAAATAAAATTTCAATTCAAAAAATTCATTCAAATAAATGGAAAGAGGATGATGAGGGAGGGATTTTCCTATACAGCTGACAAAGAGGGCAGTCAAATATGCGTTATTGTGCCAACTTGCTGGTGTAAGCAGGCAGTGAGGGTCCACTCATAGTAACAATAATATTATCAGTTTTTTAAAAAAAGTTACACACATTGTAAAATATCGTTTGTGTTGGACTTGTAACTTGCTGACGACTGTGCTGCCATCCTAATAGGGAATTTAGTGAGCCGTAATGGGCTCTCATGCCATCGTCAGAACCTGCCTAGAGAAAGAGGGGGGAAAGGAGTGTAACGGTGAGAAGCAGCGCTGAGAGCAAGCTGAGAATTCACTAGTCAATTATGAGTGATCATATTTTCCTCCGCGTGGTGCTGAAACTACTTTTGTAGTTTAATGGTCAGCGCTTTGCCTCCTAATGAAGGCTGGAAGTATCAGGCTGAGAACAAGAATGAGTATAAAAAAAGGCAGATGATCGGAGGTTACACTGCAATTCGCTTTGTTTTGTCAGGCCGTTTCTCTGATTGTCTTGAGCACTTTCAGTTTTGTTTTTGGTTTGTTTCTCATGCTTTCTCTCTTGATTTTTCACAATCTTTTTTTTTGTTTGTTTCTTTTCTCTCGCCTTTTCTTTCTTCCATTACTTCTGCTCCAGCTTACCTGGATGATGAGGATGATGACGATCCATTCGGAGACTATGTGATCAGTAAGTCACAACTGACTGTAGCCTCCTTGTGATTATTGAACCCATTTTAGATCCCCTCGTATGTGATGTGCTACGATATTTAACTGGTAGTAATATGCATTGTTCAAACAAATTACAGGAACACTCTGAAAACACATCGGGTCAATGGGAAAAGAAATATCATGCTGAGTATCTACACTGATATAGACCCGGTGATGTGTTAGGAACAGAACGCTGTGACATTGTTTGATGGAAATGGAAATTATTAGACTACAGAGGTCAAAATTCAAAGGCACCGCAAAAATCAAGGTAAAAAACCCCGATGTAGTCCATTTTACCAAAATTTCGTTACAGCAACTCAAAATAGTACTTAATAGTTTGACCACGTGCTCGTATGCATGAGACGTTGGATGGTGTCCTGGAGGATCCCCTCCCAGATCTGGAGCAGGGCATCACTGAGCTGCTGGACGGTCTGAGGATGCAATGCGCCGGATGGACTAAAACATAATGTCTCTGAGGTACTGGATTATTGGAACGTATTGGATTCTGGTCTGGCAAGCGTGGGAGCCAGGCAGTGGTATCAATTCCTTCATCCTCCAGGAACTGCCTATACACTCTCGTCACATGAGGCTGGGCATTGTTGTGGACCAAGAGATACCCAGGACCCACTGTATCAGTATAGGGTCTGACAATGGGTCCAAGGATTTCATCCTGATACCTATTTGCAGTCATGTTGAACAATGTTACAGGCAACATAACGTTCTCCACGGCATCTCCAGACCCTTTCATGTCTGTCACATGTGCTCAGGATAACATTTTCTTATCTGTGAAAAGCACAGGGCATGAGTAGTGCACCTGCCAATTCTAGTATTCTATGGCAAATGCTAATTGGCTCAATGGTGCCAGGCAGTTAGCACAAGGTCCACTAGAGGAAGGGTGTTGGTTCCTCAGACTACCCTTATTAAGTCTATTTCTGTTTGTTTTTTAATCAGACATTCACAGCAGTGTCCTGCTGCAGGTTTGTAGCTTTCAAAGTGCTCACCCTGTTCCTCATTCCAAAAACCAGCAGATACCGGTCCCGCTGATATGTTAAGGACCTTCTACAGCCAAGTCCAGCTCTCCTAGACTAACTGCACGTCTCCTGGAATCTCCTCCGTACTCTAGACATGGTGCTGGGCGACACAGCAAACATATTGATGTGCCATCCTGCAGGAGTTGACACCAAAGCATCTGAAACTGATTAACAACCCCCTCTGCTATTTAAATGACCAGATCAATATCCCAGAAGTTTAATTTATTTGATGCTATTCTCTGATTAAAAAGTGTTCCTTTAATTTTTTTGAGGAGTGTATATTAGTTGCTGTGTATAGGCACTGCACCCTATGTAATCCTATTTTCTAACTTGGCTACTGCTGGAAATTATTATAGCATTATTTTCCTATCCACGCTTTAAATCAAGACTTGACATTTTCATCAGTCCATCATTAGACAGTGTCAGGATGTTGGGTAGAAAGGGAACAGTAAAATAATTGGTTTCCGTACATTACTCTTGTGTTTCATCTGATACAAGATGAAGCCACTGTTCTTCTTCACATGCCTCATCTACATTTACGAGCGCCTCTCATTATGATCTTCTGTTCATTAGCACACGTCCAACTGGTTAATCTCTTTGCACTTGATCAGAGAAAATTTCCCAGAGGGTCCATTTTTTTTCTCCTCCTCCACTATTGGAAAGTCAGCCATATTTACTCCTGTTTCAGAGATTGTTTGTCTCTATGAGCGTGGGTTAGTGTTAATGCTCGCGTTATTGGGCCGCAGAGTTTTCATCTGTTTTCATTAGTAAGAAGTGATAGAAAGGAGTAAGAGCAGAGTGCGTATTAGAAAAGGAAAATAAAAAAATTTTTATGTTAGAGGTTGAAGGTTATTTTTTATTTAATACCATTATGGTTCGTTTAACAGGATTTTTCTCAAGTTCGCAACCTTGAAGGCAATATAAAGGTATTCATTCACGTGGCAGCAAAGACGTGAGGAGATGTTGGAGCGCAGATTATCTAAATCGGATCATGTAAAGGTTTATCTTCTTGACATATTCTGACCCCCACTTTTACAGTAAACAAATAACGGAGGGCTGTGACACTGACACTTTCAGGTTAAAATTGTTGTTTCATAAATTCAGTTCAATTCAAAGTTTTTACCTTTGATATTTGCTGATGATAATTTCCCTCAATGCCTTATTTTATTACTTTCTGTCCGTGGAAGCAAGTCAGAAATATACTATTTGCTTTGCGCAGTGTTCTGTGGTGAGTAAATAGCATGACTTCTCTGGAAATTAAAATCTTAAAAAACTGTATATTGCATTTACCTTATAGCGCACAAGAAATACAATAGGTGGGAACGGCTTTATTGTATTCGCATACATTCACTTTGAGAGTGGGTAGCAATAAAAAAAGAAACTATATCAAGTCAGCATTTAGGTAAATGGAAAAAAAAAAAAAGATGAGAAAGTTCCCATCTAAATCGCTGACTCCTCCCTGATACTAATATAGAACATACAGTACCGTCATCAGCCAAATCCTGACAACTGCACAAATCAAAAAACTCTCATTCTCCTACCACCAGTTCTGCAATTATTAAAGCCGTATTTCATTTCGGTGTATTTCAACTCTGTTTCAGCGCTTCAGTAGCACCATGGGCTTTAAATATCATTTAAGGTCCATGTAATTTATATTTAAAATGAAAGAATTCAAATTATAAAATAAAATTAGTTATCATGTATTTCCTTGTTTAAATTAATTTAACTTCAGCGACATGCTATATGAGTATAAATACTTAATTGTGTAAAGCAGCCAACTATCTTTATGCACATCTTTGAAGATGGCAGCCTTATCAACGTCTACAATCTGAAACCAATAACTGACAAACTGTCTACTGGCTAAATCATTCATACAGATGTCAGATGTCCAAAGAATGATATACAACCCCACCAGTCACTGTAGAGGACAACAAGCTACTCTATCATCAATCTTCTCAACAGTTATATTGATATGAGCTCCAATGTTCAGCATGCATAGGTGCATAACTAGACCTGAAAAGACCTATACAATTATCGTGCCTTTTTGTTGTGTGTGTCTCTTGCTTGTTTTTGTTTTGTTTTGGTTTTGCTTATTCATCTGTTAACACTCACTTCTATATGTCTAACATTTATTATATATGCTTATAATTTTTTCCACTGTTCTCACACTTTCTGAAATAGTAGTAACCTTATACTGCCAGATCATTTTGGACATTTTTCACAAATCTCGTGGTACCCAGACGATAAACCTTAATCACTTTGGTGATTCAAAATTATTAGATGAATTTGATCCAGACGGTGATGTTTCGCTTGGGATGAACTAAAGCAACACTGTCGGTTTCCTTTTGATGTTTCCTTCCCACATTCACATTGATTTTGACTTTACTTTCCATACAAAACACAATCACCCTATGGACAAAACCAGGGCTTACCAACAGGGCATGGACCTCTTATCCAGTTAGGGGGTGATCAGTGACTGTAACTGTTTAATGACCATAAATAACTCCATGGTTCAGTGATGTGAAGAAACTGTTTCTTTTGAGCATCCCACTGCTGCTCCAAACCAGACTGATGGTGTCCCAGTAGAACATTGTATTCTAATTTGATAATAATTGCTGTGCAATTGTTAATGTTCTTGTCTAATGTGTGTATAGTTTCAGAGTGGCTGCGTGGCTTTGTTTGGGTGATGACAGCGAGTGAGAGTCTTGGCTGTCTCCTTCCAATAACGCTATTAAATCAATATAGGCTTTTTTCTTTAAATGGCACATATAAAATGTCACACTGACCAACTGCACTCTGCGCTTTTTTATTTCACAAACCGATTTGTTGGCTAGTACATGTGGGTTGTAACAGCAGCCACGCTGTGGGAGTGTAATCCTATGTTTCTGACACCGCCTCGGTTTTGCTGCAGGCTCACTTTAGTCGCCAAAGCTCCAAACATTTCTCACAGCGCGATCTAGGATCGCTGTTCTGGATTGATGACCTCAGAGCTGACCGCGTTCCTTTGACGACAGCCATCTTTCTTCTCAGACAGCGTCACACAGTGTAAAAAGCCCTTCCAGTTGGTTAAATCGTGTGATATCAGTAACTTCTAATAATATATAATTTGTGAAAACAGATACTTTAGATGGTAAACTAGCAGAAAGCTTGCAGCTTGTCACACAAACAGAAACGAACAGCATCAGAACATTTTGAACTGCCATACAGTGTTAAAAAAGTAACCATTAACAAAAGACATCTCTAGTGTGCTTTTGATGCTTTATTCTGCTCTCAGACATCGCTGAATCATGTAACTATTTTGTTTGTTGAATATTTGCATAATACATGAAGCTGTGAGATGAGAAGGGACTAAAAAGGCAGAAAAAAATGTCACAGCACTGGTTAATGTCACCACCGGTTGAAGTGTGGATGAGAGTTGTGATTAGGGCACTCTAGAACAATATGGAAGAGTGAGTTAATTACAAACTATAATATGTGTAAATAATTTAAGGATACATTTTACAGATTGACAGTACAGTCATTGTAAGAAGAAAGTATGCACTCTTGCATTACTTAGGTTTTATGTATCTGGATAGAAAAAAAGTAATGTGGTTCTCAAGAGGTCAATGAGGTAAATACAACCTAATTACAACAACCCATATTATGTTGTATCTATGTCAAAATGCAGGAGCAGTGCTGAAAAGCTAAGTACACCCCATCACTCAGTAACTTGCAGAACCAATTTTAGTAGCAATAACTTGAAGTAACAATTTTCTGTATGACTTAATCAGTCTCTCACGTTGCTGTGGAGGAATTCTGGCCCACTCGTCTATACAACATAGCTTCAGTTCATCTTTACACAGCTCCTATTGTCCCACAGCAGCATTTTAATCAGGTTGAGGTCTCAACTTTAACAACAGCATTATTCTTTCCTTTTTCACACATTCTGTTGTGGATTTGCTGCTGTGCCTGGAATCGTTGTCCTGTTGTGGGACTCAGTTTCAGCCAAGCTTTCGCTGTCAGATTTCATACATTCATGGTCGACTCGGTGGCCGCAAGGTACCCAGATGCTGTGACTGCAAAACAAGTCCAAATCATTACCCCTCCACCACCGTGCCTGACAGTTGATATCAGGCGTTGATGCTGTGTTTGGTTTGCTCCAAACACGGCGTTGCATTATTGCGAAACATCTTCATGTATGTTCAGCTGTAACTTTGCAAACTTGCGCTGCCATGTTCTCGTTAGAGAGATGAGTCTTTCTTCTGGCAGTCCTTCCAAACAAGCCACCATACTTGTTCAGCCTTTTTCTGATTTTGTACTGTTATCAAATTTAACATGCTAACTGAGGCCTCTAGAGTATGAGATGTAGCTCGTGGATTTGTTGTTTGTTTTTTTCAATTTCTATGACCCATCAAACCGTAGAAGGGAAAGAGCGAGCCTTTTCTTTTCACCGTGATTGTATTTCTTAATGTTTAATTAAGATCTAAGTGCATCACAGAAAACATTTCAACCTTACTTTTATTGACTCTTCAACATCACCAGTGGTGGAAAGTTGCTGACGTATATGGAGACAAGAAGTTTGCATGTGTTTTGCATGACAACAGCAGTATGAGGAAGTTAACGGGCTGGAGACTGCTGACAGATCGTAAACTGCATTTATTGTTTGGAAGTTAGCAGACACAGTGTCCTGATGAAAAATCCTTTGGGACAAGTAGTTAAAAAAAAGTACAAGCTGTAGAGGGCAATTTTTATGAGTCAAATCACAGTGAATAAGAAGGGAAGCTGCGGGAGACCAGATACCATTCAGAGGTTGTTCCTCTGTAATTTTTTAAATGAACAGTCCCGGCAGCTGTCGCTTTATTGTTCCAGGATACAAATAAAAAAGGAATGAGAATCAGTATTATCATTAGCAGAATGGAATCAACAGTGTAGTTAATAAACCTTCGAATTCCCTTTTCTGCATATTTAAAAATAGAACGCATCCAGTAAAATGTTCAAGCAACAACAACAAAAACAACCCATACTACTATGAGCTGCAGCGTTAGCATTTCTGCTTTCTCTAATTCAACACGTAGCAGCTGCGCTTGGCGTTCAGAGCTTCCTCCTCCAACAGAGTGATTATGACAGGCTGATTGGTGTTTTGTGTTCTTGGGGATGAGAAGATCAATGTGGGGCTGATAGCAAGGGCTGGGCTGGGAGCGGAGAGAAAGGATAAGAGAAAAATGGGGATGATGCCTTGTCGTTCTCGAGTAGAAAACAGGGATCAAGAGATTTTAGGGGAGGAGAGGATGGAGTTAAAAACAAGCGGTAGGAAGGGGTTAGAGCAGGGAATTTGAGGAAGATTCTAGTGGATTGTGGGGGAGAGGATGTGGTGAGTGATGGATAAAGAAAGAAGGGAGATTTGTAGGAGGAGCAATTGAGAGTAAGATCCAGATTTAACAGCACAGTAGAAGAGATGGCTGAGGATTAACATTCTGTGACTGTCTGCAAGTGTCGGGATAATCTCTGGTGTCCTGCAGTGCACTGTGGGAGGCCCACCATTGCTATGGGGGTTGAGGCCTACCACCAGGGCTGTCACTCCGTGTGCATGTGTGTGAGTCCTCGTGTGCGACGCTCAGTCTAGGTGTGGCAGGTGGAATGAGCTGCTGATTCCAGCCCCCCCACCATGCTGCCCTCTAAGCAGCATGATGGATATGAACCACGGGTGGCGTGAGCTGGACGCAGCACAGGTGCTTTTCTTCATCGTCAGGGTAACCCTTACTTTACAGCTAGCTTATCTCAAACTCTTCACTTTTCCTCTCTGATTTAAAGGGGGGAAAATTCAGCAATCTGGCATACTAAGTGCACACGTTTTCCCTCTGTATGTAGTGCGAGGAGGTGAGTAGATAGCGCCTTACAGAGTTTTAATCCATATTGATTTGTGCTTCATGCTGCCTCACCGAATGGAGCGCAGCACCGCGGGGCATCACACAGCATGGCGAGGCATGCAATGGCGTTACCTTGCAGGTCTCTGCCGGCCAGTGTTTGTTTATGTGTGAAAGAGAAAGAGTGGGAGATTACCTGATAAAAAGGCAGGTACAGTCTGGCAGCAGAGAGCAACATTTTTAATAAGAGACACCTATAGCACACATGCTCCCACCTATGGAACGTCATTGCTAGATTAAGATTAAAGAGGTGCTCTCGATATTGATGATTACTGTCGATGACTGTTCACACATACAGACTTGAAGTAGCAGGTTCCTCTTATGAGCCTGATGCTTGCGGGGGTGTTAGGCATTACAGTAGCAAATTTAGGTAATTATCTCTGATTGGACAGTTATTTTCTCTCATTGCCACTAGTGCTGTAGTGGTAAATTAAAGTGTGAATAAACCTTACGATATCTCAGTTACACTATCCAACAAGCACCACTGTGATGAAAAGATGTACCCATTAGTCGTGTCACATATAACACATATATAGTAATTCACTGGTTTTAAACACGAGGCACAGACCATCCTTCCTCATGAATTTGTTGCATTCGTAAACCTAAACACTGTGCTCAGTTATTGTATGGATACCAAACGAAGAAACAGACTCCGATTAAAAGTGCCCTGCTCAGCAGAAAAAAGCAGGCAGTGGTAATGTCAATATTTCTGTTAAAACCATTTCTTCTCCACTCAATACTTGCTTTAATAGGTTGGCTTTGTTTCGCGGCGAGTCAAATGGGAGGAAAGAGACGAGATGAATAGATCTATATTCGAGTCGCTAACCTCTGATTGCGCAAGTCTTCTTTGTTTTGCCACTTAATACTCAGCGCTGGCTAATCATCAGACAAGTATCTGACTTTATCCTCCATCTCCATAAACGGGGATGGAGACAGCCTGGTATCTCAGCTGGTCCCAAATCTTCCTTTTTGAGCCCTTTCCATGGCAAAGCCAAGTATCAGTTGTACAGGCAGGCAGGCAGTCAGGCGAAAGCCCAGAGAACAGAGAAATATGACTATTTGGATTCTCATCAGCTGCCATTTTCATAATGTCTTGACTTTACAAAAGAAAAAAAAAACCTAGGAGAAGTGCTCAGTCTGTCTTCATCTCCTCTCTTTTCTCCATTTTGTCACATTGGAAGCTTTGTCCGGTTTATGCAGGAGTATGTCTGTCCTGCCCAGTTGCAATCGATAGTGCACCACGGTCACCTTTGTACGTAATCAATGGGTCACTCTAGACTACCCCATCCATTGTCCCCAGTGGTCCCTTTGCAAAGTCATAACTATCTATTTTAGGAGACAACAGCAAGTTGCTGATATCCGTTACAGTATCCTACATAAGCTTATACTTGAGATCAGTTGCAGAGGGATGTTTTAAAAAAATTGGTATGAATTAAAACACTGTAAAACTATATCTTGATGCCGAAGGTTGTAAGCATGTGCACAAAACACAGCCGCCTCAGTAGTAGCAACCACTTCAGTGAAAGTTAGCCTCAGAAGTAGCAACCATAAGTGGGCAAAGCCAACAGATCTGCTTTAAATTAAAACAAACAGCAGCTTTGTATCTATTTCAGCAACATTTTGCAGGATTACGACATCACTAAAATGCTGTTGTTGGTTGAGAGCATATGCTAGGGATTAAAAGAGAGAGGCAGTCCAAATCCTGTTCAAACCTTCCTGCCATTATACTTCCACACTGGCACTGCTCATTGCACAGAAACCGTAGTAAAAGTGCCATAGAAAACCATTAGTTGTTTTTCTCAAACACAGAGTCGTTCAACTGCAACAAGTATCATCTGACAAGTGTCTTAAGATCTTAAATCTAAAGTTTATGATACTAATTGTTCTTCTTGTACCAATTCAGAACTGTAAATCTGTTGTAGCTGTGGGTCATTTAACAGCAGTGGGTTTTAATTAAAATGTTAAGTGATGATAAACATCTATAAAAGATCTGATAAAATTGTTTAATCGCCAATTAACAGTAGATCTTTGGAAATGAGAGAACCACATTATGTCAGGATGGAAAGAAAAAAACTATTTTCATTTCCAGATTCTGGCAAAACTGCTCATGTTTGAGAGGTACACACAAGGTGTCCTTTGGCATTAGTGCCAGTACTCAGTGGGTAATTGCAATGGTGAGATGGGTCTTACTCCCAACTTATTGCACATATATCCTAAATCTGGACGCTTTACCATCATATACTTAAGAACAATGGCAGCCCTTGTTTAGTACATTTGCCTGGCATGTGAAAGATCCCCGAAACTGAGAGAGGAACCAAATCCCTGGAAGGGTTGCATCAGGATGATTATCCAGTGTCATGACCCCTTGCAACTAAGGCAGTCAAAAGAAGTTTGAGTACCCTGAAGTCTGGTGGCTGCGAGTCAAGTGTTGGAGCAAGTCGTCCACCAATTGGAAGGTTGGCGTATCAAACCCCAGCTCATCACCTCTGCATGTCGAAGCATCCTCCTGTGCATCTGTATGTGTGTGTGAATGTTAGACAAAAAGTGCTGACTGACTGGGTGAGTGAGACTTGTAGTAGAAGATGTTTTGAGGTGCAATATACATACAAGTCCATTATGCCATCTGCTTTTTTCCCCCCAAGCATGTTTTCCTGAACCTAACCACATAGTATTATAAACAAAAGTAGGTTACAAGAGCTGTCATATGATAATGCTCACAAAAAACAGACAGCTGTAGAGACAAACTGCGAAATTAGTCAAATTTCTAAGGCAGTCTTAGGTTAACGCGTGACCCAGCACTGGCCAGAATTGATGATATTGACACATTACGTATGCAGCTGCAGTCATCAGGTAACTTTCACCCCACACCTTGGCAACTAAAAGACTAAATCGGAATCATCCAAACCGATCAATATTATTATGCTCCTGTCACCCCTGGGCGTAATTAATGCAACACAGCCCTCAGAACCTATTAAAAATGAATTGACTAATTGCAGATCGGTGGAGCGCTCTTGCCTCTATGTTTCTATCCAAAGACAATAGAGACACGACATTGCAAGCGCAAGTATCACACAAAGGGCACAAAGCATTGAGAAAATTCCACGTCTTTATCTATTCAGTGTAAACCAGTTTTCAGTCTCAAGTCCTTTTGTATCTTGTCTCAAGCCTCTGTATTGATTTTTCTTACTTTTGATTCTAGGCCCCATCTCATTCTGCTTTTTCTTCTTCAATTTCTCAAGCCTTTCAGCATTGTGAATTTCCTCATCAATGTAGCCGACACGAGGTGGCGGGATCACTCCAGTAGCACCACTTATTTGTCTGTTGCCACAAGACGTTTCCATCGCTTCTCCAGTGTTCGCTTTCTTTTTTTTCTTGTTACCATATTCTATTCTGTGTTTTTTTCCTCCAAAATAACTCACTCCCCCTCGGTCTTGAACTATTCATTCTCACAGTGTGCGTGTTTGTGAGCTGTGAGGAGGCAGGAGAGCTATATCTGGCCCTATCAGAGTGAAAATGTCAAGAAGGGTGCAAAAGAAAGGCCCATGTGTCTTTTGCTCTGTAGATTCACCTGATCTTTGAGCCCTTTGCTCTGCCAATGTTTCAGTATGTTTTGGGGGGGTTTGTACACGCACGTCTGTTAGTACCTCAATCACTGTTTTTATTTTGTTTGTTTGTGCTTAAGTTTGCGTAGGCACACACGTCTCCTAGTGTGAGTCAAGACAAGTGTTTGACTTTTTTTTTTTAAACAGATCTCATTTTTCTCCTTTCTTCTCCATCTCCCTTTTAATGTTTTTTGTTCCCCCGGCTTTCAGTTCTTCAGACGTTTTCGGATCTTTTCTGTTTTTGCTTCTTACCAAAGTAAAACTCGTCATAAAGGGATCCCTTGGCCTTCTGAGGCCAAATATAGCAAGCGGTATGTCTCATTTGCTGTTTTTTTTAATTTCTTTTTCTTTGTTTCGCCAGCGTATTTTGTACTCTTTTAACCTTAGTTGGACAAAGTTGGAGTTAAAGTTAAAAACAGGATTTGCTTGTCTGTAATTGCAGACATGTTGGAATAGCTTTTGCAGTATTTCTCAAAGTGTTGCGACACAATCTACACACACATGGACAAACACGATCCAAAGAAATGTTCATAAACATACAGCATATGCATGCACAGAGCCACACATACACAACATTAACAATTAGGCTTAAGTATACTTGACTCTGTATGTTAAGGAGCCATCCAAAGATCACTGGTGAAAGATGAGAGGTATAAAATGTGACAGATTACTCACCCTTTCCAGTACGCCCACAAACACACACAAACACACACACGCACCTCTTCCTCCATCTCTGTCATGTGATTCAAAACTAAATCCTATTTTGCGTTCTCAGGCCCACACATTAACACTGTGACACAGTGAGGTGCACGTTATGAGTCTAACTAGCTCTGCAGCAGTGTCACATCGCCAAGTACCCGCCTAATCAGGCCACTTGCGCACACACACGCATTCGCATGCACACACTTTGCGGAGGCCATGTGTTGGGACGGTGATAGAGGGTTGGCAGTTGGCAGACAGACAGCAGACGCTGTTCTTCGACATCAAACGTCTCAGAGCAGAATCTCACTTTCATGCCTACTCGCTCTCTCTTTCTCTCTCTCTCTCTCTCTCTCTCTCTGTGACACACACACAAAATCACGAACGCACACTCGCAAACACAACAACACACATTTCCTCTGATCTTGCTGCCAAAACTCAAAGACTTGGAAGGACTAATACGCACACACGAGCAGGCACATACACACAGACGTATACCCGAGTGCTAAAAAGTCTTGAATTAAATTTCGTCAGCCAGTGTTGAAACCTGTGAGACATGAGTACAAGTTACATGTGTGGCTGGAAAAATTATTACTCTCTCTTTTTTTTCATTTTAACACTGAATCTAATCAACTGTTGTGGTTTTATTTATAGCAAACAAATTAGCACCGGCATGTAGTAAGCATACATACACTGCATTGTAGTGAGGCTCTTATTCAATATATACAGATGGGTAAGAAATAAAATAATAATAATAATTTCAGATGCACCCATAACAAGGCAACATGCAGCTGGTACAGTCAGTTTAAACTAACACTATCCTTTCTAGTAGTTTGATCAAACAAGCTGCAGTAAATGTTTTGAGTTGGTTTTACATGGTCACTCTTCCTAGCATGACACATTTGACTTTTGGACAAAAGTTGTTTGGTTTAGGTAAAAAGTGGGTATAGTGGGTTTTAGATTACTTCAACAATCAGATAACCCACTCTAAGCAAGAACGCGGCGACAGTAGAAATGAAAAACTCACTTTTAACAGGAAGAAACCTCCAGCAGGACCAGACTCAGGGAGGAGCAGCAGTCTTACATAGAGGCCTAGCTGGTTGTGTCTTGAAAATGACTGGACCCCTTGTGGATCAAAGGGTTATATGGACAAATCTGTCCATATAACTCTGTTTATGAACTTTTGTTTTGTTGTAATCAGTCAGTGTGACCAGGGTATAGATCAAGGAAAAAGGTAACCATGTTTTCCTTGATCCTGGTCAAGCAAACAGAATCCCGGGGCCTGCGACCTTTGAGGTCCTTCAGAGGACGCTACCAGTGAGAAAACATCATGAAAGAATTAAGAATGGAGCTAATGCCTTGATTAAACCTTTGCTTAGCACCACTGAATAATTCAAAGGTCTCCTTTATTCGTGATGGATGAATGATAACAGACAGTGATAGAGAGTGGACTCAACAGACAAGATGGAGAGGTACCGCATAGATATGATTGATAAGATGAAAAATGATTCATCGGCTCATCTTGACCCAGCGAGAGCTGAAAATGGAGCCATGGGTGGCAAGCCGGTGAAGGAGACATTGACTTCTTGCGTCTTTAGAAAGTTTGAAGGAGGACTTGTGAAATAAATCAAAGAGGAAGTGAGCAAACCTGTGCTCAATGCCTCTATGTTTATCGAGATTTACAATATCTGTGTCATCACATGGGAGCAAGCTTTGGCCACTTGTGTACACACTCTCACTGACACACTTCAGCACATGTGTGTGTTTGTGTGTGTGTGTAACCACCCACAGATCCATTTTACACACACAAGCTCCCTTTACCTTGACAGCAGGCCGACTTAAGACACAGTATTGATTCAAGGAGTAGCAGCACTCTGCTTCTGTGAGTGTGGTATTGGGGGTGGGGGATTCGATGAATGGACCATATTTATTCTATGCTGTTTGCGTGCATGTTTGTAACCAGCTTCTCCTCTAGAGAAAGTTGGTCGGCCCCTCTGCCCTTCAAAGTCATTTGGAATTCATCTGCGAGCCTGACCCTGACAGCTGTTTGTTTTTCCTCTCCAGAGAGCGAGGAAGAGGAATGGGTGGATGGCAGTGGGGGTGTGGTTAATGAGTGAGAAAGTGATAGAGATTGGGGAGGACAGAAGAAGAATGGAAGTGAGACTTGGGTGAAAACTTGGGGGGGAAGCAGCAGAGTACTGTTTCTATTCTTTCCTTAGCGGTCTCAGTGCTGTTTGGTTTGTTGAGCATTTGAGACACACAGGACAATAAGTGGTGCTCTGAACGACTTCCATTAGTATCCCTCATAGACCACTAGTTTGAATGTGTTGAATCTGTATAGCAGCATGAATACAAAGCAGGGAAAGGCAACTGAGATAAAAGGACAGAAGAGTCTCTAAGCAATCCCTGGGTGTAAATATAGGTTTTTCATAAGAAAAAAAAAGAAGAAGGGGAAAAAATTGTGGGTACTGAATTAGTGTGTCATCTGGGATCAGTAAAAAAAAACCCTTTCTGGCTGAGTGTGATGAAGAAGAAACCCAGTGGGATGGATTGGTTTTGTGTTTTGTCTGTGCTGGATGTGGGGGTAAGCAGTCACGTCAATGAGCAGAGAAGGAAGGAGGGGAGGAGGATGCTGGGAGAAACCAGTGAAGAAGAATGGTTTTGAGAGGGGAAGCGCAAGGCCAAGGCAGTCGGAGGTGAAAAGAAAGGGAATCGCAAAACGAGGAGACTTGTGATTCGATAAATGGGCAGAGTGGAGCACCGGCAAGAGAGAGGTGCTCGCCTATTTTTATATCCCTCCTTGTGGGAGCCCCTGTTCGCTTGATCTATCCATCATAATGACAGAAACCCCCAAACTCACCTGCTTCTTCTCTCCTCTTACCCCCTTTTCTTGCTTTCGCTCCATTCTGCAACTCTCTGTTTTTCTGCATATTTTACTGTTGAGTCCAGGCCGACTGCTGTAATTGAATTAATAGGCTGTATATTGAAGCCTCTCACACAGAAATTGCTTATTGACTAACAATAACTATTTTAAGTATGCACAGTTGACTCTGGCAACAAGCTCACACAGACACACACACACACACAGTGTTACGTCGCCCCTCCCCTCCCCCAAGGGTTATTCTTCCTTGCACAAGTTTTGTGGTCTTCCTTACATTGCCACAAGCAATTCATATGTCCATAGCTTGTGAGTATTGATCCATGAGGCTTGGGTATTGTAATCTCTTCAGTCTACACAGTAAAGAGCCAATACAGGACATGTACACACACTTTCCAGCAGGAAAATGCACACATGCATTCTGGACTGTAGTGTTTGTTTATGGCTGGATAACATGACTTTGAATCGAGGCCAGAATTTGAGAATTTATGTGTATTTTTATTTCACGTCACATATAAGGTTACGCGTAAGCTTTGTATTTGTTTGTACCGCGCTGTTTACTTAACCATGAAAGGTTAGCTGTAGCACTACTTGTGTACACTGTTGGAGTTTGATTAAATTCCTCGTGGAGGGATTCATCATCTTTAGCAGGCAGAATAGAAGAAATTACAAGGCCATCAATCCTTGTGTTTGGTTTCGCTCTCACCATCTACCTTTGTGTATTTTGCCTTCTGTATTCATTGGATACAGACTTTGATTATTTTTTTTTACCTGGTACTGCTCATACCCACCCTGTTCGTGATGCTAGGAGGTCATTTGTCTCTATGTTAGAGCTGTCCTGTTTCCCTCCCTTGTTTTGTCTGGATCCTACAAATTCTTGTAACTCTTCATCAGATATACTTGATATATGTGGGGGTTTTGTTTTCATTTTTTATTTGGTTTTTGTTCTTTTGCATTAATGTATGGCCTTGTATAAATATTTTAGACCCTTGAAGCATTGCAGAGGCATCTGTTCAGTGTAGAATTTATTCTGCACTTCATGACGGTAACCGCAAATGCACAGCCAGACTCAATAACAGAAGAAGAAGAACATAGTATGCCACTTTGTTTAAAATAAATTGACAAACAGAAACTACTTAAAAGCATCCTCATAATGGCCCTGTCTGACTCCATTCATCCATCCGCTGTTATTTTGAACATAGTGCTGTATGTTTAGATCAGGAGAAAATTGTCACGCTGAGCCCATGAAGGAGATATTGTTGTTTTTCTTTTAAGGGAGAGTTCTTGAACAGTCAAGCGCATGTTATCGAGGAAGCAGATAGGTAGTTTGCAAGAAAAAAGAAATATAAAAAAAGACTAGCAAAAATGAAATAAAAATGAATTTTTAAAAAGCCCAACGGGAAAAGTACTGGAAAGCCAAAAAGATGATAGGAAAAACAAACTCATGAGACATGAGGGAAGATGCAGGAGGAGAGGCTGATAACTTGACAAAGTGACTGTTGAAATATTCAGAGTTGTAATAAGGCATTGGTAAGCCAAATTAAACAATAATGAGGGCAGAAAAAGAACAAACACGGGAAGTAGAAACAGCAAGCCGTGCCAGGACATAACCTTCAAAATACAATGGGAAGCCACAGAAAAGAGGACATGAAACACACAGGCAAGCAGGGAAAATGCAGTGAGGGAGACACGGGGACGGGTAGAAGGCGAAAACACAAGAAGAAAAACAAATGAAAATCTAAAGACATTGCAGACCTTGACAGATATTCCAATCCATCTCAAAGAAACCAGTCATTTATCACAGTCTGTGCAACCAACAAGCTAAAGCCGGTGTGTTATAATAGCGGCTAGGAAATGAAGAAAAGTTGGTGGTCATTAGATTATTTTAAGAAGCTACTCACAGATTAAGACATCTCTACCTGTTTGCGAGTCACAGAGAAAGAGGCTGGATTGATACTTCCTGAAAGAAATGTTGCCTTACAAGCTTAAGTCAGAGAAAGAATAATGCCAAGAATAACTGAATTATTATGAATGATGAAAAATAAAGCTAGATTGTATCTACCAAAACAAGGAGACAAACAAGCTCACTTGTGTATTGGTGAGTTTTTTATTACATATCTTATCAACTTTTTTCTTTTTTTTCCTTTTTTTTTACATCTGACAAACAACACAGACCAGTCAGGTAGACCCAAAAAAACATCTTCATTAAATCCTTTCATGCTCAGATGAGTTCAGTTGAATTCATTCTAACTAGATCTTATTTTGTCCTTAAATTGTCCTATTAGCCTACTTTGCAGCCGTTCAGCCAATACTTTTATCCTGGTGCTTTTTTGATTAAGCTTTGTGACCAGTCTTACCCATGTATTGTAAGCACTTTAATTCCTTAGAATAAAATCAAATCATTTTAGCCGTCTATTGTATCTTATTGGTTTTCTTTTAAACTGGCGATCACACTTTTAGCAGGGAACTTGAACCATTCATTCGCTTTTTGACCATCACATTACATTTGCTTATTTTCTGCTGCCTGTCAATTACTTTTAGTTACCTGTTAAGTTTTTGCTCAAACTTTTAGTCCAATACTAAATCAGATACTTTACATACTAGCTAGTCTTTCTATTTAGTCCCAAGTAGCACCAGATAATAGCAGGAGGAACAGATGGGCAACAGATGTGCTAATAATGGCAGTGTGGTTACAGACAGAACACCTGCCAACCAAATATTTTTATTATACCAATCATACTGTCTATATAGATATAGATATTGTACTGACTTTGTGAAAGATCTGCAAAACGATTAAAAAAGTATTAAAAGAAAAGTCTTTTAATACCACTTTAAAAGCAATTCAAATAGACATATTTGGAGTTTGGGGGGATTGTTTTTTTAAAAAAAAAAAAAAAAGTCTGTTAATACAAGTAACAAAAACTCAGCATGTTTAATTACATTTTATTTTACCATATTTTAAGTAAATAATATTTGGCTTTCACTGGGACCATGTCTGGTATGTTAGGGCCAGGAGGGTCAGTTAGTCTTCATAGACACAATCTACTTTTAAGATTTGACTCAAAACTTTCCTTTTTGACAAACCTTACAGTTAAAGCTTGATCAGGTGACCCTGAACCCTCCTTTAGTTACTTTGCAATAGGCCTAGGCTGCTGTGGAATTCGAATGATGCACTGAGTGTTTCTTCTTCACTCACCTCTTTTCACTCTCTGTGTTTATACATCACTTTACATTTAATCATTAGTGATGAATACATTTTCCTCCGCAATGTGTCTTTTGTCCCGTCTTTCCCACCTCACCCCAACCATTCACAACAGAAAGCCTCCCGTCTCGGAATCTGTTTCGGCCAGAGAATTCCTGTTAAAAGGGAGATTTTCCTCCCAGCTCTCACCAAATGCTTGCTCATGGGTAGTCATCTGATTGATGGGGTATTATCTCTGTTATTATGCAGCCTTTAGCTCACAACATAAAGCACCTCGAGGTGACTCTTGTTGTAATTTGGGGCTATATAAATAAAACTGAACTGAATATGGATTTGCCAAGAGGTGGTCATTTTAAAAATAGACATATTTTGCATTTATCATCCTCAACAAGTTCCTGTTGTTTTTGTCTCAATTAAGACAAAACGGCTACCTTTCATTTTGTAATATTAGATCAAATATATTTCAACATTTTGTTCTTGGATTTATTTTTAGGTCCGGTAACCAAATTATGATCTGTGAGGTCAATAACCCTGCCAACCCAATCATTCATTTGCCTTTTTTTATATATTGGTATGCTTCATTGACATGCTCTTGACAATTTTGAGTAATTTTTAACACGTAAAGGTCAAAACACAAGGCTTCCCGCTGAGAAGAGCGCCGTGGAACCAGAACGGCTCTCTGCACTTCCAGCTGTGAGGTGATAACCTTCTCTCACTTCACCAAATCCCTTCTTTTGGCATCTCATGAAACACAACCCATGTGTGTGTGTCGGCAAGCGAAGCAGTCAAATGTGCATGGAGATGAAGGCCATTTCATGTAGTCTTGCTCGAATGTGTGTCACTGTGTCTGTGGCACGGGGTTTAAGTTTGCGTGCGCCACGAAAAAAAAAAATAGAGAAAGCACTCAACCTCCCCTCGCCCCCCTAAAAACATCCACTGACAATCCCCTCTTTTGCTTTTTAAATCAGGTTTTACAACCATCCTCCACTGCACCGTCCAGCCATCCATCCAATAAAAATCCAGATTTAAGTGATTTCAGTGGATTACAGAAAAGGTATTATGCTGCTATCACTTGCTTGGAACATGCAGCTATACCAGCTCGGCGCTTACTGTTAACATACACGTACCAGTGTTGTTTTAGCCATACTGAGCAAAGGATTTCTCTCTGTTGTTGTCACATCAGCTCAAGTGTAATGCGCGTGCATCTTGGTTTGTCTTCCATTGTAGTTAAATTCAACAGTGTGGAAAGCCTCCAAAGTCACTATTGGGAAGGAAAACATCTGCTAAATGGTCACATCTCACTCTCAGAGCCATAGCTAAACCAGGATTTACCTGGTGTGTGCTCCAAGCGCGTGTGCCTTTGTGTGTGTCTCCGCCCCATGTAGTTGTGCGTTTGGCAGCGCAGAAACCCTGGCTAACCCCCTCTGCGCTTCCCAATGTCCTGTCTCTGAAGAGCTATGACCATTAAGCAGCTGTTCACTTCTAAAGCCACGGAAAAAAATGAGAGAGCTGCGAGAATGCAAATGAGTCTCGGTATGCACCAAAACTTCTCCAGGGGGACGCACTGTTAGGTCACAGACACACATACAGTACAGTACATGTGCTGCCACACGCACATACACGCTTACATGCTATGCACTCACATGTAGCTGAGTTAGACTCGCTATTATGTAGTGCAAGGATCCTCTTGAGTATCAAATGATCTTGCTGTAACTACATTTCTCTTAGAATTGGAGTGCAGAGACATTACACTCCAATACATCCGATTAAACAGACTCCAGGTAGTGACTTCTTCAGGCGTAACTACCTGTCTCAAGCAATACCTTCCTATTTGCGTTACGGTTTGATATAGTGTGTCTGTTTGGCACGGTAATTGTTCGGTGCGTTCGGTACACATATTAGGATGTGAGTGTTATTACAAAGAAGGAGTCTCTCGCTGTGCACCAAAACAAGGACGCTGTTCCAGGGACTCTTGAAATGTGTTCATAAAGCGGCTCCTTTGTGTAGCTGTCCGTGGTGCTGAAACCAGGCTTAAGGTGATAGGAGGCATGTGTGCCTGTGTTGGTATGTGTCAGCAGCAGCAAACCGACAACTGGGCACCTATGAGTGGTCGACTGAATCGTTGTAAAAATGTTGACAAGTGACTGAAAATGTTGACAAAGACACAAGAAGACTTGTAGGTTTTTTTATGGGTTTTTTTTCTTTCTTTTTTTTTTTAGGCAGTTGTAACTCAATTGTAGTGAAGTGCTTTACTGGAATGCTTCCCTCTTTTTCCCCGTGATGTGATAGTGTATAGCAGAGTCAGCCTCTGGGTAATGAGAATATATGGTGAAAGGTAGCATTCGATGTCTTTTCTTCTGTGCCCTAGTTTTATTTATACTTTGAAGCAGCCTGACACTAGTCATTCTTTGCCCTGTGCATGAAAGAAATTTGTCACTTTTGTATTTTTGTGCATGCATGTTGGCCTTTGTGTGCACCGGTGCATGTGTGTGTATGTGTGTGTGTACTCCTTTTTTTGTTGCTCCCTCAGTAATAAGAGCTTAACCTTATTAATCACATTAGTGTGCCGAGGGTGGCTCTGGCAACACTCACACATGCCTCCACAGACACACTCAGACATGCGCACACAGGCAGCGACATGTCAATCTGTCATTAGTTAATAGCTCATTAGCACAAGGTGATTAATTACTCTGGCAGGGTGTGGGGATGAGAAGGATTGGGGGTGGTGGGATGAAGGAGGAAGGAAAAGGACCACGGAGACACTGAGTCTTTATGCCGAGGGAAAAGCGAGTCGGGGAGGGTGGTGTGGTGGTGTAAAAACGGTAACCTCTCTTGCTTCCCGTAGATATCGATTTCTGGAGACTATGCCGCAAGCGCCATTCATGCATGCGTGTGTGCACGTGTGTGTGTGCGTGTGTATACACATGCATGTACGCTCCGCCTTCTCCTGGAGGTGTTTTGCCTGGCTGTGTTCTTTCCCGTCTCACGGGAATCAGCTGTAAAGGTTAACTAGTCTTTTCTTAAGCTTTCAGCCTCATGACAAATGACCATGTTCAACCCATGGGGCACCTTACAGCAGACCTGCCCTCTCCCCTCCTCTTCACCCACTATCCCCTGGTGTTTCAGTTCATGAGGCGGGTAGTAGTGGGAGAAACGAGAAGGTAGGTGGATGGTAACAAAGTAAGGAAGAAAGAACAAAAAGTGTCACTGAGGGAAGAAAGAAACTAAGTGTTGAATAGAGAGCACGAAAAGGGGAAAAAAGTACTCAATGACCTGCTAGGAATATATAAATTGACAGGTTTCCATTTAGACTGCCTAGTTTGAGCTCTAGAAACCCCGTATTAACCTGTGAGTGTAATAGTGAGATGAAGAAAAGGAAAGAAGGAATATAAATCTGCATAAAGGCTGCACAGGTTTTGCTTCAGCTCATGCAGTTACATGAGCCTTGTCCACCTTTGCCTGTGTGACCTTTGCATATTCTTTTCTTTAACACATACGTCTGCTTCTCTTTACATCCTCTCCGCACAGCCTTGTGTCCTCTATACTTCAACTACAGGTTGAACGGCCTCTCCAGTGAGCACTTCACACTGAGTGGGGAAATTGTGTGTGTAGCTCTCATACATGTATACTCCTGATATATATGGTTATACAGATATGCCAGGTATAATGATGCTGAATGGCATTGATAAATAGCCAGCTTGAGGAAAATGCATTGCTTTGTGTTTGCGCGCATGTGTACGAACATGTGTATATGCGCAGGGGTGTGTGTGTGTGTGTGTGTGTGTGTGTGTGTGTGTGTGTGTGTGTGTGTGTGTGTGCATGATGGAGTATTACAAGGTGTTGTCAAAAAAGCAATTTGTTTCTCTCTCAGATGTTTTTTTTTCTTTATCATGACAAATCGACGTGAACCTCATCTAAAAATCCAGCATCTCCTCCTGCACCCCCTCCGATTCTACCCAGGCTGCGCTCTCAACTTTAATATGATGAAGTCATAACCACAACACCCCCCCCCCCCCCCCCCCCCGCCCCCCATACCCCTCCCTTCTACCCTCTTCCGCCGCCACCCCAATCGCCACCCCTTCCTTTTCCCGCCGTAAATCGACTCTCAGCACCTGCTAGCGTGGGTGCCGAGGGAGAGTACCTGCACGCGTGCGCGCGGCTCTTGATCTCCGCATACATATGTGCGAGAATGTGTGTACATGCCCCCACATATCAACCGGAGTGTGCGCACGCCAGGGTGCCGCAGCGGCACATTGTGCACAAGTCACGACGTGACTCGTTGAGGATGATGAATGGCGTGTGAGAATGTTGCATGAAGAAATAGAAAATGGGGCTGACAGTGGTCCCCTGGAGTAGAGCCTTATGGGTCATACCTGCTCATCTCGTCCTCTCTCTTCATTACTACACACACCGGATTCTTTGCCTGTGTAGCAGCTTCATACCTGCTCCTCACCGCATGCAAGACTGCATCTGTTTAATAAGCATCCACTTCTTTTTGAGCGGCATCCTTGTTGTCCGACTTGTAGCAAAGTTTACTTTCCACATTGGTTCTCCAGCGTGCAAAAACACAGGAACGCACAGACTGGCTTACCAATGACTAGCTTATATATCTTTCGTAGTAGCGTTGAAATATCTGATGAGCAGCTTTGAAGATGCATCGCTGCATAATGTCTGATAAGTGTCTTAAATGATGTGCCTGGATGCATACTGTGTTTAATCATGTGGGATTATGCTAATATTGTAAAAGCATGATGAGTTGGTTGGCCTCAGCCTTTTTTTTTCTTTTTGTGGTTGACATTTGACTAGATGTGTGCCCTCTGCTGGGCAGTGCGAGGACCTTCACTCACCTGGTAACCTCCCACCTGAGACTTTGGCCGGAGTCCATTTATGGAGATAGAAAGTACAGTTTTGTATTTTCGAAGATTTGTCTGACAAGCTTGATGTGCGAGGTTCTGTTTATCATTGTCTGCCACTGAACAAATAATTTATGATTTTTTTTTAAAAGAAAAATGAAAAGTACCACTCTCACTTTTTTATTTTATCTTGAGAGGTTTAAAAAGTGTTGTTTCACAGGCTGCCATCGTCCTGCGTTGTTTGACATTGTATCGTTCCTTTTTAGGCACACGGTCTGGATGTGAGCGTGCCCATGTGAGATCTGACATATTACCGGCTTCAGCGCCGCAGTGTCCTCTGCCCTTCCTCCCCCCCGTCCTGCTCCACGTCTCCGCTTTGCTGCCTCGTCTTTTCTCCTTTTAACCTCACCCCTGTTCTCCTACCTTTCCTTTCCTCCTCTCTTTTTCCATCTCTCCTCTCTCACACCCACTCCCTTGTATTTTCCTCGTAACCGTTCTATCCTTTCCCCTCTCCTCTAATGTGCATGCTTTGTCACATTCCCATGATTCTGTCACTCTTTTTCTCTCTAGCGCTCGTGGGCTCCATTGCGTGTTGCCGCCCTCGTTGCCACCTCCTACTCCTCCTCCTCCTTTCTACCACTACACCATCCCTCTTTCACTGTCTCACCCCAACCTCTTTTCTCTTTCTCCTTCAGCTCATTCGTTAGTTCCCGCCGTCATCCTTCCTCCCCCTCCATCTCGCTGGTGCATCGCTGCTGGGAGAGCGAGGGAGAGAGAGCGAGCGAGAGAGAGAGAGGGCGAGGGAGCTGGTGTGTGTGCGTGTGTGTGTTGAGTCTGCTCTCAGTCTCAGCTGTGGGCAGATGGAGGATGGAGCCACAGCCACATCTCTCCTTGTCTTCTGCGCTGCCTGCCACAGGCTGAAAGGCGCTCTCACTCTCAGTGTTTTCTCATCCATCCATTCCCCTGTGCCCGAGTTGGCCTTGATCTGTGACGGATTGAGCAAAAAAAAGGACTGAGGACTAGAAGCAGGAGGGGAGACAAAAAAGACCTGCAGTCTCCTGGAAAAGCAGGGAGAGCAGTGCAGGGCATTGCGCTCATCATTTTTTTCCCCCCCGGTGTTTTGGTGTTGTGCCGTTCATCTCTGCAGAGCAACAGCTACACGTGCGCAAGTGTGTCGATCCACATAGCGCAAGTGTGTGTGCGAGCACGCGCATGTATGTGTGTGCGTGCGTGCGTGTGCTCGTAGCTCCTCGTTCTGCTCTGTGTCTCTTTCTCTCTCTCTCTCTCTGCTCCTGCGCGGTGCTCCAGCACTCAGCTAGCGGATTGTGCTTCACAGAGCTCACTGAAATAGGCAGAGAGAGGAGAAGGGAGGGAAATCAAGAGTGAAGAAGAAGAACAGCGAGGCAGTGGCGACAGACAGCGAGGACTTTGATAAGAGGGAGAAAACAGAGTGCAAAAGATTGAGAATCAAGAAAAGAGGACTCTTAAGGGAACAGAGAGGAGTGGAGCGTGGAGGAGAGGAGATAAGGGTAGAGGGTTAATGAGAAAGAGCGACAAGTACGGAGCGATGCATCACGCAGGCAACACAGGAAGGACCAAGACCCTCTCTCACGAGACAGGTAGGACTCTCGGATACTTCTTTGTCACTACAGCGGTCAGATGGCATGGTGCTGTGTTCTTTGCAGACAGCGGGAACAATAGAGCCACGCTCGAACTTCACTCTACGCAAACCCCTGTAATTCGTCTGCTGTGGACGAACACACACGGATCTTGAATTATTTATGTTTTTTTTCCCAGCCTGCACATGTTTAATTTTAATGACTCGCCGTTATATTACAGGTTATATATATACATATGGCGAAGTGCGAGAATGTGCGTGCACGGTGGAGGCAGTGGTGGTGATCAAAGGGCATACATCTGAATAGAACTTGGCTTTGATGTGCCCTTGAAGTTATGATTGGCATCCGTGAATGCCAGCATGCGCCGTGCGGATGCGATTCCGAGTGGTTTTTTTTTATTGATTTGAAGTTGGCTGTAAGAGCATCTTTGTGTGTCAGCCACCCAGCCTTCTGGTGAGCACGTTCCAATTGACGGCGATTGCAGTGATTGACAGGCAGCTGATGGGGAGAAATGGATGGGACAGGTTGTCCCCCCTCTCCACCCCCTCCACGTCGATCTATAATGTATTCATCTGTGTGTTCTTCAATATTTACAAGGTTATTTCGATCTATTTGCCTTCCTAATCCGCTGTTGATCAATTGATTGACTATTTAGATGTGGGTTTCATTTATTTCAAAAAAAAAAAATCAAACTGGCTTGATGAGTCTCAACTCCCACGTGTGAACGGACCCGCAGGGGTCATCTTTAGCGTGGCGGTGTTGTTTGACCAAACAGTTTGACCTCCGAGGGAAAGGTTAAGCACGTCTGCGGCACATCTCTACGTCTGTATCCATGTACGTGTTTGTGTTTGTGTGCGAGCCATATAATAGTTGTTTGATTGCTTTGTGGGTGTGTGGGGATTGCTAGCACTCGTCAGGCTAATCAAACAGTTCCCACAGAAAATCACAACGTGGCACACACCCCTCTCAGCAGCTCTGACACATCTGCCTCCTATCTGAACAAACATTATGAATTTACAAGCTAGACAGGCGTAATGTGTGCGCATGTGTGTGCGTGTGTTTTTTGTTTTTTTTTTAAGATAAAGGCAACATTGTCTAAGGAAATACAAGCCTTTGACAAGCTCATACAAACTCCCTGAACCGCCCACACGCATACACATGCACACAAAGCCACCCACCAAACACACACACACACACACACACACTCATCTGTTACAGGGATCCGGCCCAGTGGTGGATAAATGTGCCTTTCTGATTGCTGCCACAGACAGGACGTGATTGGCATGGCAGACCGGGGAATTAGCCATGGTTTCTATGGTGACTAATTAGGAGGGTCCTGACTGGTGGGTTTATGAAGACAGATGACAGATCGGTGGTTCACTTCCTGCTTTACAGATTGTGTGGTCCTATTGGCTAGCGGGAACCCCCGCTATCTCAGACAGACAAACCCCCCGCAGGCCGCCTCACACGTGTTCAGCTGTCACCAGATATACAAAAAATGAAAAGTTGTCCTAAACCGCGATGATGACAACATCCGACTGTGAGCATATTTGCCGTAAGTTGTACTTTGGCTCCGAGCAGACCGACGCGCAGACTGATAGGTGGGGTAGATGTCTGCCGTGGCCTCGTTGCTCAGCCTCTGCTTCACCCACAAAAAACAACACACGCTCGCTACTGTAGGCTAGACGTATGCATATTTAGAGGCTAATTCAGAATACACTCTTTTTTTTTATTCTTTTTTTTTTTTATGTGACAATAAACAAGTCAGAGTCACACGCACACACCGATTATGTAGCTATAGGGCATGTGAGAGAGAAATAGGTGTGATTGGGTCCATCTGTGACACACAGAGAGAGACAGAGAGAGCTCCATCTGTGGACACCTGCCCTTCCTCCAGGCTACCGTCCCTTTTTCTCTCAACTGCCAACAAGATCTGTGGTCGCACAGGTGCATGTGCGTCTGTGTGTTGTGTTGTGCGTGTTTGTGTGTGAGTTGTTTTTTTTTTTTCACAAATCAGAGGGAAGATCTGCGTGTTTCATCCGAGGTGTCAGTATCTTATTGTGAGGAATTTCACACAGAGTCTCGCTGATTCCCAGCACATTTGCGAAAACTAAAACTCAAAATGCTGTCACAGGTAAACGTGTGAAAGTAATTGATATTGGTATTGTCCTTAAACACAGTCTGTTTTATAATATGGTCTTCAGTGAAGGCGTTTCTTTTTGTTTCGTTTTTGAAGGTCGGGCTAGCTGGATGCTTGTTAATGGCACACCTGTGCTTTTATTTAAGGTTACAAAAAAAAGAGAAAAATAATATTACTTATTCTTCTGCTTTTGCTTTTTTAAGTCTGTAATCAACACTTCTACTACTCATTGTACCATGAATAATTGATTCCCTTGGACACAAGCAATCCAGCCTACAACACACTTGGACACCTTTAAAAACAGACACACACACACTGCCAGGAAAATCTGTGATACCAGGTAGAAGAGAGTGAGCCTTCCCTTCCGTTGCACTCAGCTATCCATCTTGCCTCTGTCCCTTTCTTTCAGCCAAGCACCAGCTCCACCTAATGGCCTCTACGGGTACTGAGGCACTCTCACACACACACACACACACACACACACACACACACACACACACACAAACACAAACACATTCAGACAGGCTGACATGCACACACACATGCTTTGATTAAAATGGCTGGAGCGCGATTCCATGTCACCAAGACGAGCGAGGTAGTTAGGAAGCCGCGGAGATAATGGCCCTGTTTTTTTTTTTTTTTCCTTTTTGGGTCGGACGCTATTTATTGGAACACAACCCCTCCACGCAGGCAGCGAGGGGTGGAGGAGGAAGAGGGGGGTACACACACAAAAGGAGAGGTGATTGGAAGAGGCACAGAGTGGAAGAGGAAAAAATAGCAAATCGATTGAAGAAGACGTGGATGTCAGGACTAAACAAATAAGCATGTGTGGGAACAGATGGTAATAAAGTTCTCTGTTACAAGACTAGTGGCTCGTACGCACGCTCACACACACGCAGACCCACACAGGCACAGCTTGATTATGTGGAGTATCGGGTCATGAGTCATTAAGACTTTGCCTCAGTGAAGCTGACTCAAAAGTGAGCAACAACAGTCATCTACAAAGGCCGGTCACTAGCAGTCATCTCCCTTTCTCCCGTCCCTGTCTCTACTCCGTCCATCTGTCTCTGTCTGCTCCCACCCCCCATGTTTCCACCTATTTCGGCCTCTTTGCCTTCTCCTGTACTACTCCGCCTTCCCCAAACAAATTCCTCTTCCGCTTCTCTCTGTGTTCCCATTCTGCTTCAGGAAAATGAGTTTCACTCTTGCTTTTCCTATCCAGTTCTTCCTTAAGCCAGAATGCGCGTATACGTGTGTGTGTGTGTGTGTGTGTTGGTGTGTGAGGGCGATGCGTCCTCAATCACAGTGAAAGCATTTGTTTCCCTCCACCAGGGGAGATAGATTAAGTATTTCACTCCCTTTTCGTCGCATTGGCTTTTTTTCTCCCCCCCCTTCCTTCCATCACTGCATTTTGTCCTCCTCACTCAAGGTCAGTTGGAAGATTGCTTTTAGCCCCTTGTGTCCTCCCCAACACCCCATGTTTTTATTGTGCACACGGCCATCAGTGCTGGTGTATAACACATTTGTGCATGTTTGAAATCACAAGATTGAGGCAAGGGGGTGGGGCTTAGGTTGTATTGCTCTGTCTGACCTGTCTCTCATCAGGTAAGCACTTACGTGGCTGTTTTGTTTTTGTTTTTTTTGGTTTGGTTTTTTGGGAGATGTGTGTGTGTGTGTCTTGAAAAGCTGGTAGTCAATCTTACTTTTCGAGTCCATTTTGAAGGAAAAAAAAATAAATGGAAAGCGAAAAGAATCGTTAAGCTTAAACACGCCGATATTAAAACTTTGGGATCCTGGAGTGTTTTTTTTTTTTAAATTGAACACACTTTTAAAGTTTTATAGTAAAATGCTTCAGAAAGGGTTCCTCACAAATTTTATAGATACATTTTCCTATGTTAATATTTAATGCTTTTATTGATTACTGAATGGTATACTGTATGTGTGTCTGCTATAAAGTTTGTGTGTGTGTGTGTGTGTGTGTGTGTGTGTGTGTGTGTGTGTGTGTGTGTGTGTGTGTGTGGTGTGTGTGTGAGAGAGTGTTTTTTTGTATGGACGGTTGGCGGTATTAATTTTCACAGTGGTGATTTGGGTGAGTAAAGGGCTGGCAAGCTAACTGGTGTTCTCAGCATGCTTTTGAGTGCGTTTGTGTGTGTGTGTGTGTGTGTGTGTGTGTGTGTGTGTGTGTGTGTGTGTGTGTGTGTGTGTGTCTGTGTGTGTGTGTGTGTGTGTGTGTGTCTGATCAGTGAGCTGGCTGGTTTTACGCTTCACTACCCTGGCTGCTCATCCATGTGTACCATCTGCATGTGGCGCTGCCATGTGTGTCACCTGTACCCCCAACACATCCCACTCCTCTCATATCTCTAAGCATCCCTCCATCCACGCCTGACACTGTCTCAGTGTCTTCTTATCTCTTCTGGCTCTTCTGCTTTCATTTCAAAAGCTAAATTAGAAAAGGAGGAAGAAAACAAAAGCGTGGCATCGCTGTTAATTTAAACCCTTTTTCTTACTTTCTCCTCCATATTAATGCCGAAGAATTCGATTTTTTTAGAGGTATTCATCATTTGTTTTATTCACCTTTTTAACTTTCCCTTAAGCATCCCATCCCTGAATCTGTGCAGCTGTGTAGGGTGCAACGTTACGCCATTTGTTAGCCATGCAACACTAACGCTCTGAGTGATCGATCCGTGCCAAAGCTAACTACGAGACAGATGAAAGTGTCACAATTACAGTCAGGCTCAAGTGATGAATTGATCCCCATATTTCTGCTAGAAAGGAGTTTTTGTCCTAGAGATGCCATCGTTCATCTATACAGCCTCATTATACCTTCTGCTGCAGCAGCGACAGCCGTGACTCATTGACTCATCACGCCGTTGTTTGTAAACTCGAAACCCGACTAACCATTCTCCTTTTCATTCCTCATCTTATCTAATGTTTCGCATTTCTCTGCTATCTGCACACCTCTGCTGCTTTTCCTGCTGCTGCTGCTCCTACCTCCCGTCCACGTATCCCTTCTCAGCACCTCCCTTCATCTTTAATATCCTTCTCCCCAAAGCACTGACTCCAGCTTCCTGAACTCTTCACCTCTTCTTTTGTTCTCCCTCCTGCATCTCTTCCTCTTTTCTCGTGAACACTCTCCTCAGGTTCTGTGTTATTACCATAAAAAGAAGAAGAAGAAGAAAAAAAGGAGGAGTGACTACCTTTCCTCCAGCCCCAGACTGTGAGTCACGCCGCGCCGCCAGCTACTGGCTGCTTCCCTGGCTGTCAAGTCAGGACAGATGTGAAGCTGATTTTAAGGGATTGGGTGAGGACAACAGCTCATGCATTAGTGCGTTACACCCGGCAGTTTCAAAGAGCCCTGCTTCTGCCGGGGAGAGTCAGGTATTTTGGCTGCGCAAAAAGAATAGGTCAAATATAGGATTGTATTACAAGCGCAGAAAGGGAGGTGTTTCTGTGCTCGCATCTAGCGGAGGAGCTGTCCTCATTGCTGTAGTTTTGTGTAGGGCATAGCTTGAGGTGCTTCTTTTCCCAGTTGCCAGAGGGTACCGTGTTTGGATACTTGAGTAGCTTAATGCATAAATGGCACTGATGGAGAGTGCAAAATGAGGTTTTCCTTTAGTGCTATATTCTTCTCCTCACTGTAGTGCTGTCACATTCATTTTTAAGAAAGAGATTATCGATTATGTGTGTGCCTTAAATCACTTAAAAAAAGGGAGGGGGGGACGTTAAGCTCGTCTCCACGCAAAGAGTAATGAATTACAGACCAAGTTTTATTACTTCGGAATTACTTTGACGAACAGAACGAAATGGCTCATCCGAAAGACGTACATTAGCCGTCCATCAATTTTGTGAGGTTGGGGGCGGGGGGTGATACACATTCGGCTAAAATGTTTTTTCACTTCTCCCTCAATTAACTCGACATAATGTTCTCACTTCCGCCAGGAGATGATTAAACAGAAAAACATCATCACAGCTTCCATTTTCTCTCTGTTGCGGTTTTCTTTATTTATTTATTAATTTTTATTTCTCTCTCTGCGCTCAGTCACAGTGCAGGCACATTTACAGCTCAGGGATTTACTCACTAGATTCAGCTCACTTTGAACTGTAGACTCCGACTTTGAAAAGACTTGTAAATGTCACTGTTGCGCTGCACAAATAAGACATTATGTGGCTTCGTAGCTCAATGCATAATCTATAGTTGCATAACAGTTTTTTTCCATTCTTTTCATTACCAGCGTTAACGCCGCTCTCATCCTAATTCAGCAGAAAGTAGCTCCAACTACAAAACAGAAGACGTGTGCTGAGGAGACGGTGCGCTGTGACCTTGCCTTAGGGATGATGACAAAGTGAAAAGGAGTCTGTGCATGTGTGTTAGCGCGTGTTTGTGTGTGCGTGTGCCTGTGTTACTAATGACCAGCGCTTAAGGGGGAGATGAGGGGGAGATGGGCCGTGCAGGAGGGCAAAGGGGGCACCGAAATGATTCCATCGATCATTCTCGATCACCTAAACAATGTCACCCGGCACATTCATCTCGCCGCATGTGTGTCTCTCTCTGTCTACTTCACTCTCGCCGTCTCTCATATTGACACACATTGTGGCTCTCACCTTTTGTCTGTCTAACCTTTTTCTCTGTGTGTATACACACGTGTGCTTTTCAGACTGATGCTTCAGTGATGGCACTGGCCAAATGCCAGCTATTCCACACAGTTCCATTAGCATTGCGAAGGCTGGCCGTAGATTGCTATTGATTGCCTATGGCCTCTATTCACTGGCTATTCAGCGAGAAGCACACACACAGACACACACGTGTGCGCGCTGAGAGGATCGTGCACAAGAAAAAGCCTGGAGAATGTGAAAGCAGATGCAGACTTGAGTGTTTGGGGAGTTTGGATTTGTTGGGGTTTTTTGGTTTGGGCTTGTGATTTATTCATTTAACTCTGAAAGCGAAATGGATGAAACACAAGTTAAATATTTTATTAATGTCATTTCAAAAATATTCTCGTGTTATTCTAAGTATCGGCTGTTATTTTAGAGAAATAGAAGAGAAAAATATCTTGGTGGTTTGACTTGCTGTTAAACAAGCCTGTGTGCGATGCGTGTGGTTGTTGGCTTTGACAGGGACTTGAGGCCACCGAGCCTGTCGATGGCTGAGCTTTGGATTTTAAAACAAATCAATGCCAAGTGGCTGGACCCCGCAGCCACTTCTTAATGAGAACCCCTCGTCAGAGATGTTCGCACTCCCCGCGTCCCCACTTCTTTCTGTTCTCTTTTTCGCCCGCTGCTCTGCCTCCATCGCTCCACGCCGCTCCCACTTTCCGTTGCTCTCAATTATCGCACCTTTTTTGCGTCTCACCCGCTAGAGAAGATTATCGTATGCGCACACACGTACTCCCAAAGCTCAGTGTTTGCACACCTCTGTTTTCTTTTCCTTATATTTACACTCGTATATCTTCTTAGATAAGCTCAGTGTCAGCAGACCCTTCACTAACAGCGGCTCAGTCTTATAGTCATAAAGGACTGTGCCTCTACATCCAATCACAGTCAATGTTTTCTATAAGTTTCAGGAGATTGTAGAAAACCTGTCACTTGATAATGCACATACTACTGCTATTACTTACTACTTCCAGAAAAGGAAAAAAAATCTGCAGTACCTGCAGGTGTGTAAATCCTCCAAAAGCCGAATCTATTGTTTACCGTGTGTGTGTGTGAATGTGTATGTGTGTGTGTGTGTGTGTGTGTGTGTGTGTGTGTGTGTGTGTGAGAACACGTTGAGGGGATTAGGGATGTAATGCAGGATTATCCAGCAGGTAGACTTCCCACTTCTTCTGCTGAGGAGGAGATGGAGAGTCGGCGAGGATAGGGAGGAAGAGACGGATGGACAGAGAGGAGTGAGCAAAGAGAGCAAAGGAGTCGAGGGAGGAAGGGAAGTGTAGCGAAGCGCAGTTTGCAAACTTTATACAGAGAAGTAGTTTGGAGGAGTTTCACATGCATGAAATTAAAAATAAAGATTTACATAACAGATATTGGGAAGGGTGTTTAGAAATCGTGTTTCAGGGTGATTTGCTTAATAAGAATGACAAAAATATACACACATTCACAGCAATGTGCACTCCAGACCTTTAGCAATTTGTTCTGCAAGCACGCAGCAGCTCCGTGATGATCCACTTATCTCTGTTCTTACTCTAAGAAGCGGCAGATGATCTAAGAGCCCTGTTCGTTTTACATTGTGCAAACAAGTCAGCCATGCTTCTCAGGGCTAAGTCTTTTAATGATTTATAGACAAGGCGTAAGTTTGTTTCTTTTAATACTGTGACACACCGGAAGCCCGCGCGGCGCCTGAAGAGCTGCTGCAGCAGCGTGCGAGAGGAGAAACGAGGAGGCGGAGGAACAGGGGAGCACTTTCCAGGTGAGTTTTCGGAAACCAGCAACGGGAGCAAAGCATTGCTCCATCATGTGTATTTGTATATTAGTGTCAGCAAATTTCCCTTTGCTCTTTTTGTCAGGGCTCTTAACATTGTTAACTGCGCATCACTGTTGGAACATAACCACACAGATATAATGAGACTTGAGTCATTGCCATTGCTCTGTTCAGTGTTTTGTTTTGTTTTTTCAGTTTTATTTAGAGCAGCATAGTGCTTCAAGGTCCCCGCTACCTTTGCTCATCAACAATTGCCAAGTATTAAATAAAACGTGAGCTGCGTGAGCAATGTGAGCAATTCCTCCGCCTCCCACCCCCAGAGTATAAAGTCCACATGGGGCGATAGAGGCAATTTCACACACACACATATGCGTGCGCACAAACATACTTAGAGCATCCGTGGCTCTGGATCTGTAGCTTTTTGTAATTGTTTTGGACTAATCCGAGTTTTAATATGTCTCACACAGCGGGGAGGCCTTCACGCCTAATAGACACCACAGATTTGTTAAATCACGTCTGTCTGCAAATGTGTGTTTTGGAGCAAGAGAGAGAGCGAGAAAGTGAGGGTGTGTTTGATTATATACGAGCTCCACTTTGATGACAGTTTGTTTTGGAACGTGCCCGTGTGTATTTTAATGAATTTAAAATAACTATAGGAGTATATGAAAGCAAAATGACACACGGAGGCACAGAGAGCATCTGTGTGTATAGACACAATACTCACACAAAGATGGGGGATATACACACACACATACACACATCCAGCAAGTGAACCCTTGGCAGTACTTCTCCAGTCTGTTTGAAGTAGCGTCTCACGGGAGGCAATAGGACTGTGGCAGTGTTTCACCCACTCAAACACACACTGGCTCCCAGGGAAAGAGGGATTGCAGAGAGAAAAGGCAGACAGAGGAGACAGTAGGAGTGTTTCTGCTCAAACACACTCCAGCTCGTCTCATCCCTTTCTCCAGGTCTGTCGGAGCTCTGAGAACAGGTTGAGGTTGTTTACAGCCACACTTCCCTTTCCCCTCAGTGCCCATACGCTCATATCTCGCTCTATCATCCTCACGCCGACTGGGTGAGATTGAAACAGCGCACTGGGGGATGCAGCAAGGATATTACCCAGGCTGCATCAGCATCAGACTAGGAGACTTGCCGTTTCATTTCGTGGCAGCCTCAATTAGAATAGCCGGACGGAAGGAGATGACTTCGTCCGCCGGAGCTGAACTCAGACACCAAAAAGCTTCCTGATAAAAGCCTCCCCTCAAGAATATTTTAAAACTCGGTTAGGGCTCTCTGACTGAGAAGCACTGCTCTCTGTGTCTGCTGTAAGCTGCGTGACCTGATCAAGGCCACACAAATTTAAAGCACCACTTGTCAATTTTCAGAGCCCATAACCTCATCTTTGAGAACAAACAAGCAATACAAGCAAATATGGCACGGAAGAAATAAAGTAGGGGAGTCAAAACATGCCGCGTGAGTGATGGCTGAGTGAAACATATCAAAGGTTTTTCTCTTTTCTTTTTTTCCCCTTTCTTTCCAAGAATGACTTAAAAAGCAGCTCATTTGAATGTTTTTGTTTTCCAGCATCAGCCAGCAGGCAGCCCACGAATACTGCTTGTTTTCTTAAGACAATGGGTACATATGCATAAAAAACAAACCCAAAAATTACAATCGCACAAAGCAATCCCGTTTAAAGACAGCGCTGCAGTGCTGCCAATCTGCAGAGCTATTATTTTGTGCCTTGTTCTGCTGTTTTTGGCTCGTGCGTCTTTCATACAGTCCACTCTGAACCTTGTCATTTTCCAGTGCATCCCATATATGAGAGCAGGTAGAGCATGAGGATAAGGTGCTGCATCCAGCTGTGGCTCTTATTTTCAGTCGTCCTTTTCTCTTACTCATTTCTCCAGATCTTTTCCTCCCTCCCACCTACCCAGCCCACCCCACGGTGTCCCCTGGCACAGCAACAAAAGCAGCTAATGGAGAAGGAATGTACCTACACACAGTCACAGATGGAGAGATACAGAGAGAGAGAGAGAGAGAGGGCGAGGGACAAAGAGACACACAGGCAAAAAGAGAGAGGGAGAGAGAAACAGAAGGATAGAAGCAGGAGGAGGAGGCACAGTGTTGTATGGTGCGCAGCGGAAAAAGAGAAGTAAAAAGCTCTTAGTCATGTTGCCAAAGTAACACCCTTGTTCCATGTGTTTCCACAGCTTCTACGCCAAGTTGTGAAGTAGTAGAGAGTGCGCGCTACTTTTTTCTTTTTTGTTGTTTCTTAGAATGCATGCACACGTGCACGTGCGTATTTGTGGGTTTGTAACACTGTAACTAACTAACGTATGACTCGCTTAGTTAAAAAGTGAGGCGTAGAGATAGCGAGAGTATGCGCATCTTTTTGAAAGTTCATCTCACACTTGCAGTTAAGGCTCGACTGGCAAAAAGGAAATAATGTAATACTAATAATAATTTGAAGGGCACTCTGGCAATGCATCCGTCCTTGCAGTTTCCAGATATTCCATTTTATTTATATATTTTTCTTCTTCTTCTTTTTTTTTAGCTTAATCTTGCCGACAAACAGACAAATATTTATCCCTCTGCCTCGCTTCTTTGCTTGGCGGGGGATAAATTGTGTGTGCGCTTCTATACAAATATCTACATTCTTAGATACATACAAACACAAATGCTGTCAGCGAGAAACAAGGAACGGCTGACTGAGAGTGTCATAAGAAACACACCACGCTTAACCAGCTAATGCCTAAACTTTTCCTACGCCTGTCGCTCACTTAAGCTTTTCTGCAGCCTCCTGTAATTTTTTTAATTCTCAAAAATTTTCTCTGGCATTTCCATCATATAGCCATTCATACATTATGAGTCCCAGGATAAATATATATAATAATATATTGCACTAAAACTGCACCATACAAGCACACTTTTGTCTCCTTTTCCTGACATTTCCTTTCCTTCCTCTCTTCCCTCTCCTGCCCTTCACCTTCTCTCCTCTTCTCCTTCATCCTCTCACTCATCATCCAGTTCTTGAGGCTATTTTTTTTTCTTATCTCCACTTAGCTTTTAGTGCTCTTCTGTGCCCCACTCCAGGGGAATCCACCTCTTTCCAGACTTGCCCTTATTTTAGCAACACAAGCTGGTCCTCAGAGAGCACTGTCAGACCTCATACACTATGCCGTCTGCCCATCTGTGCATGCACGTGTGTGTGTGTGTGTGTGTGTGTGTGTGTGTGTGTGTGCGCGCGCACTCTCACGTGTGCACGTGTGTGTGTGTGTGTGTGTGTGTGTGTGTCTATCTGCGCTTGCATAAACGTGCAGACTTTCTGACGTTTCAAGACTGACGGGACAAGCTGTGTCATCAAGAAAACACGGCCATGTGATGTTTCTGTATTTCTTTCTTTCTTCCGCCTCTTTCTTTCTTTGGTTCAGTGTGGTGCAGTCAGAGCTACAGGTGAATTATTAATGAGAGAGGGAATTGTCGTTCTGCTTCAGATCGCCCACTGCTTCTTACAAGAAAAGTCTCGGAAGGAAGGCAAGCATGAAATACCAAACATTCGTGGCCTTCTGTGAAATTCAAGAGCCATAAAGGAATTGGAGATTTTCTTTTTTCTTTTTTGGGGAGTTTGCAGACTTCTCTCAATGAATGAGCACACATTGGTGTCAACATCAGATTCTAACCAGAAAGAAAGAGAAAACGGAACTAATCAGTTTTTGTCCTTTCATTCATCATTTACTTTATTTGGGATCTTTAGATCACCAAGTAGAGTTGCACTCATCTAGTTTTTGCAGTGGTATAATGAACACAGGTAGAAGACATGAAACGTTTTAGAAGCATCACCGCGGGCCAAACGCTTTATTATGTCAGATTTACAAATTCCCCACACCCGAGTTGGAGGGAAAAGTGACCTACATAACTACAGACCACGGAAAAAAAATAAAAAACACCAGTGGCCCAATTCTCCTCTACTCCACTCCACTCCCTCATTCTCTATCTCTGTTGCTGCTTCTGTAGCTGCTCTTTTTCTCTCTCATTTCGTCACCCCTCGTTTATCTCTATCCTTTCCCCGACAGCGGCTTGGCGAGTTATCACCCCTCATTCCGATGAGAGGAATGGCGTGTATGTCTGGGTTTTTTCTTTGTTTTGTTTGTGTGTGCGTGTGTGCGTGCGTGTTTCCAAGTGTCTGCGTCCTGTGTGCGTGTCTGTTGTATACTCGGTGTTGCTAAAATGGTATGGTCGGCAGAGGGGGGTGGTTAGGTGATCCAACCAACCTGCTACTAGGTAAACACCATCTGTTCACACAAAATCTCCCCCCCTCCGACACCATGACTAGAATAGAGTGATCCAATTGTACCTATCCTCCAGCACTTCTACCATGCCAGGTTCACACCAAGGTGTGTAGGTGTGTGTGTGACAGTGATCATAATAGATAATTACAGAATTGTTGGATTTTTTGGTTTTGGATCTTGCTGCACGAAGCACACAAGAAGCTTCTTTTCTCTTCATATATATATCTGTGTGTGTGTGTGTGTGTGTGTGTGTGTGTGTGTGTGTGTGTGTGTGTGTGTGTGTGTGTGTGTGCTGTCAGTCTCTGTCAGATGTCTTTTCTCCATCTCAGCCTGCAGTACAATTGAGTCAAATCAATCAATTCAGGTTTCTTAGGCAGACCAGTGGTGTGGCAAGAAATTGACCTTTCATTTCAATATGTGTGTGCGTGTGTGTGTAGGTGTGTGCGCGCACCAGTGTGTGCGTGTGTTTGTACACAAAGCAGAGGGAAGCACTTAAAGCTAAGTCGCTATCTGCCTCATAGCGGATGGAGGCATCCATTGTGGCGGTGCCCCTAGCTAGCCACTGAGGAAAACACACACACACAAATGCACAGACAGACAAATACAGCTTTTCATCCTCAGCTATAGCAGATATGACAAGTAGAGGGACTGTGGACACAGCATTAGCTCGGCTCTCTGCTTTTTTTTTTTTTTAGCTTTTATGTTAAGCAGCATGCCATTGCAGGCTTTCCATTTTCACCCGACTGGGTATTGAGTGTATTGAGTGAGTGAGTTAGTCTGGGTTAAGTGGCTGTGCTTAAGGGCACAACAGCACTGCTGAGATCACTGGCTGCTCCCGTACAGCTTTGGAACGAGCCCTGCGAAACAAGATAAAGGGCTCATGAAAACACACATCGTAGCCAACGAGAGACACACACGCGCACACACACTGAAGAGAAAGCGTACGGACAGTGTGCGGTTTGATTTTCTGTCATCCCTTTGTTTTTGCTAGATTGTCAATTCATATTTATCTCATTTCCTCTCCTTTTCACCCACACTTTCATTTATAGATTTCAAACCTCTCTCACACACACACAGTCACACACACACAAACTCGCAGTGCCAGATGTGGGCTGACGCTCCCCATCCATCCAGAAGGTGGGGGTTTAATAGAGATTTATAATGATTATCTGGAGACTGAGGGAGAATATATTGTTGCTGCTTAAAACTCTGCTGGTAGAGGGCATGCATGGAGGGAGCGAGAAAAGAGAAGGAGTTCAGAGGAGGATATGGTGGTGAGGTACTGACAGCGAACTGCAAACGCAAGCCTCCTCAGCGTGCATTTGCGCTGCAGGCTAGGTCACATAAACAAAGCCAAAAATCTGAGGGGCCAAAGCTGCTGGGGCTATAACCTGAGGGCACTGTATTGAAAAGAAATCCATGTGTGTGCGCGCGCTTCTTTTTTGTGTGTTGTTCAGCGTGTGCTTCACCAAGACTACCCACTCCTTACTTGGCCCGTGTGGCCTCTGTAATATCATGATAATGCACTGTGATTCCTCCACTCCTGGACCCTGCGTGCTCTCCAGAGATTTTTTCTGTGGAGAATTTCTTGGCCAACTGCAGTCTTCCAACTCCTCCACCGTTGTCTGTCTGTCCTCATCCCGCTGTTTTGCACTAAAACAGCTCATAATTATTGTCTTAGCATCGTTCATGTATAATTTATCAGCCGTTTAAAAGCGGAGGTGCATGCAATTAAATCTAGAGGGAGCTTCTGTCTTTCCAAATCTCCCCGTCTTCTCTCGCTTTCAAAATTCCCCCCCGCTCTTCCTCGCACGAGCTTTCAGTCGTGTCCTTTCCGTCTCTGTTCTTTTCTCCGACTCTGCGCTCTTGTTTATTCCGCTTCTTCCCGTCTCTTAAACTCAGTTTTTAAGTCCGTCCTTCCTAACCTCCTCTCCTCCCTCACCTTAATATCTAAATATGTGATGGAAAATTGGATAAATCACGCAGAGGTGTTCTCGTCCTTTCCCTCTTCATATCTGTTGTCTTTTCATCCTTCACTCTTTTGCTCCCTTATTCCCTCGCTCCCAAAGAAAAAGAAGAGGAGAGAAGAGGCGCAGAGTAATTGGATTCCCCCTAATAGCGAGGGTAATGTTGACAGTACATAAATCCTGCCACTGAAATAGCGCCTCGTTTATCTTCTGATTTTGTCTCATTGTTTTTCGGCGCCTGTTTCCCCCACACACCCCTCCTCCAACTCCTGTGCATTTTCCTCTTCCATCCTTCCTTCTTCGCCCCTCCCTTCCCTACATTTCCCCCCAGGGTCTCATCAGGTAGCCTTGATTGTCTTAGATGGGCCCCGTATGGGACAATGCGTCTCCACATAAATTGGTCGACACGGTTTGGTTGCTGGCAAGCAGATATTGGAGGGAACAAGGCGGGGAGGAACATAAGCTCGAGACGCAGATAAAAGGGAACATGCACGTTGCGTCGGATATGTGGCGCAACATAAGGCTTCACAGGAAACAATAAGGGATGCACTCGACTCGGTTCTATGCAAATAAAATCTGTTCCTTTTCTCACCCAGCATATTTTGCCTCAGTGCCTTCATCTGGTTTCAAGGATGGCGATACTTCAGGACGACCTTAAATCACATTCAGTGTCAGATCTGTAGGATCCTGTGCCTGTGAAACAACCACTCGTTTGATAACATGTGCAAATCAGCTCTGCTGCAATTTTCATGCAAATTATAAATTGGCACCGTAGAGACTCCACGTTGCACTCATGACAAGAGACAAATTTAACAGGAATATTCAGGAATATGTGCAGCAGAGGTTGAGATACCCTGATTTTTAGTTGCCAAAGAGGGTCAGAGCTTAAAAAAGCGGGATTCTCTTCTCTTCCACAATGAATGCAATCAGCTTGGTATCTTTTTTATTAGCTCTTGTTCAAACTTGTGCACATCCACATTTATGCACGTGAAACCCAGGTTCTCTGCTATGAATGACTCCAAGTTGAGACAGCACACTGATGGTTAGAGTCAGACTCCTAGAAGCTCCTACAGAAGCAGTGATGCAGCTATTTTCACAGTCTGAGCAGCTCCTACCCTCTCTGAAGTATTTAAGTACATTTACTCAAGTACTTCTGGGAATGTTTCCATTATGATACCAGCGTAAATCTCACTACATGGCAAAGGGACTTCCTTGTTCTGTTTATGTTTTACATTTAAAATTAAATTAAAATTATTTTTTAAAAAGTATTTTACGTAAATAATTCCCATTTATCAAATATGAAATAGGTCTGCACTAGCCAGTTCATACTATGATTTTATGGGATCGCAGTTTTTGGTTCAGTTTACAGTGTTTAAAATATCGGTTATGTTTAAGGACATGTCATGTAGGCATGCAGAACTGAAATGAGGCCGGTGGCATTACGCAAGTCATTGTGACAGTCTTAGGTTACAGCTAGGTGAGACTTTTGTACAATAAAAGTAGAAATTCAAAATGCTTTTCCTTCTTTTTTTGGCACAAAATGATTAAAATGGGTTTTCCTTAAATTCCTGCTAATTACTTAAGTAGTTCTTCACTGTCACGTCTTAACTAAAAGTATATGTTTTCTTGATGCTAAAATATAGTGATCTCTCCATCTTTGAGGGCCCTTTGTGTGTGTTCAGAACATAAAGAGTAAAATGACTGAAATTCACGCACTGTATTTATCTGTTAACTCTGCTGTGCTTCTTACAAAAGAATATTGCCTGATTAAATAAAAGAGGAAGCTGGCTCTCAAAGCTGTGAACCCTAAATTTTTGCAAACAAAAGACTTGCAAACAAAGACTAACGTGGGTATTTTTGTGATCACATTACAGGCAAAGATAATCAAAATAAAGAGAAGAAGACTTTCCCTTATTTAAAATAAACACAGAAAACAGTAGTTCAGTTTCTTGATAGTTATTTATGGAAAGATTATTTTTCCACTTCTGCAGCATTGGAAACACAATTACAGATTTAAGGTTATTTAGTATCAAAAGTGAAAATGAGCCAATTTTGGGTGTGTTGCTGTTAGCATACGCGACACCTGTTACAGTTTTATCCACCACTTTCTTACTGCGGTCATCTAAGGTAGCACTAAATCCAGAATGGTCTCACACAGCAGACCGAAACAATGCTGCTGCTGGCGCATCCTCGATCGCTTTGGCTTTACCGTTCGCTATTTTCACGACTTGGCTGCTGCACTAGACATTTAAACCCTCTGCTCCTTCATTTGAGTCAATGGTGCAAGGCTTTTACGAGCATGCCCTGAACCGAACAACACACACGTCTAAAACCAAGACAAGCAAACCGAACTGTCCCTAATCTGCGGATTGTTTCAGAAGAAAAAAATCCCTCTTGATAGTTTAAAGAATGATGAACTTATAAACTGAATGTAAAAACAAAAAACAAACAAACAAAACAAAAAAAACCTCTCTGTCAGGAATTAAGGGTAAAAAATAATGTCTCTGTTTCAGATTCCTCCTCTTCTCTCAATCGCTATGGGTTCTTTATAGTAGCACCAGGCGCCCATCATACACACACCACAAGCATCCTTTCTTTCATCCTTTTTATTGACACAGGAGCGTGGGTCAGGCCAACTAATCAATCACCTTTGTAGCATTTGAATTGTTTGCTCTGTCTATAGGCTTCCTCTGTGCTCACTCCTCTGATCTCTTCTGCTGCGAGCACAGAAACACTGACAAGGTGAGCCATGAGAGAGGGCGCTTGCTACAGAAAAGCACTGGGTGGGGGGATTCTGAATGGTCAAATAGTACATAATGCACATATTCAAAATGTTGCAGGAGTATGAAGGACAAGTCACGCTCTTTCAATCTGCTTTCCCTGCTTGAGGATCCACTCGCTCCTTTCTTATACGACAGCCTTGGACGAACAGAGATGAGAGGATGATATAAGAGCTGTATTATGTATATTATAATGCATGCAGAATCTTTTTCACAACTGGCTGTGCAGGCAGACATCAAAGCACCTCGATTTCAAGTGCCTATGTAGGCCAGAAATCGTGTATTATTTGTTGCTTCCCTGGGTGGTCTGAAGCTGCTCTTAACACACCACGCACTCGTTTAATTGGATTGTCAATCTGGGGGAGCACACTTCCTCCTCTGTTTAACACTCTCACATAATAACCCGCCGCAGCCCTCAGGCGCCGTTACCTTAACCACACATCATAATCATATAATAATCTGATTTTATCCGTGGCAAAGCCAAATCATGCTAAAGATGTGATGGCAAGTGGCTGGATACGTTCACAGGAAAAGAGGAAGACATTTTGTCCCCGTGCCACCCCTGACATCAACCCCCTCGACACACACACACACACACACACACAGAGCTTTGACATCTTTCTACAACCAATCAATAGGTCACATTTCTTATTACACTCTGCCACCCATCTAAACCAGTTCCCACTTGTGCACACAAGCAACACAAACACAGACGCCTACACTAGCTATTAAACTACAGTTTCCTTTTTTTTACTCCCTTTTAGTAGGGGAGCCACCACACTCCCCCCACTTTAATTCCTGCAATCTGGTCTCCTCTTCACCCCTGCTTCATCTCCACATTTCAGGCACATCCACAGCCAGTTTTTTTTTTTTTTGTCACTCGGCCTATTTTTCGTGCCATTTTTATTCAACCTTCTCAAATCCTCTTGTCCACTTCGCCCTCCCCTCTCCTCTTTCTTCGCACCTCCTCCTCCTCTTTTCTTGCCTCTCATTTTCCAGTTTGCTGCTCTCCTCCTCATCAGTCAGTCAGCCCGTGGTCTGACAAAGACGTGTGCTCTGACGAAGGCTGCCAGGCTGTCAGCGCATATCTATTCACCAACATAAACATGCACACAATTAACGTACAGCAAAGGGCAGGGAAAACAGAGGGGCGAAGGGAAAAAACGAAGCATTGACTCACTGACTGCATCTGTATTACCGAGTTCTGTTTGAAGTTCGGTGTCTTTATTTCTTGTGAACGTGTCTTACAGGCCTGTTGTCAAACAGAAGGGAAAAAAGTGCTGATTCACACTCTTTAGTCTCTTGACAATATAACTGGAGACTGTACGAGAAGATAAACAAACTTTAAAACCATTGCTTGTGCGCCAGCCTTCAGTGAATGGTATAATATGCATTAGCTATCAGGCTGTAATTTTTCAATGTAACAATGTATGTAACAATTATTGCCATTCACCTGTATAAGCAAATGGAACTTGTCTGTAACTCTTTACTGTAACATTTATTGCTTTTTTGCTATATTTGACTGGTGCATTATACAGGCTAGTGTTCAGTTGGTATTTATTAAGCTAGCATTTAGCTCCTGAATAGTATTAGAACAAGATTTAGCTACTCATCGAGGCGGCTTTGATAGAATTTTGCTTTCACACACAGTGATATCAAAGGAGATATAATTTCTCTTTACTGAAATGAGTTTGATTCAGTCCCCTCTCTTGTAGCGAAGAGTAAACAGACACAGCAGGCCTTTGGTTTGGCATACTGATGTCCTGTGGGAGTTGGTCTATGAGCAAAGATGAAAATATGCACAATTTGATTCCAAGGAAAGACATCCTCAACCCTGATACTTTTTCCTCCAGCACTCTGTTTTCATCCCCCATTCCCTTGTTAGCCCGTGCTCACCGTCTCCAGGGCTTTCGGAGGAACGAGTGGGTGATCAGTACGGGAACCTATCGGCGCTCACGGCAGGATGCGCGTGGCTGTGTGTGTGGAAATATGCGAATGCTTGAAGTGAGATAATGTGACGGAAAGCCAAAGGAATTGATGTGCGGCAGTTGCATCTGGTAGATTCACCAGCAGGGACAAGGGTGGAAAGCCAAATTCAGCCTTCCAAGTGCTGCACAAACTGCCATAAGATTCCATTCTTGGAGTGCATAATTTGGAGATTTATAGAAATGGGATGAAGAAAAAGAAGAACAGAAAGTGCTGGCCTTACAGGAGTCAATCTGTTCTTCCGCTCTATTGTTGGTTTAAAAAAAAAAAACCCTCGCAAAAAGAGGGGCTCAGCTTTAGAGCCGGCCCTCCTTTCTCCTGCTACCGCTTTCTGTTGTGGGTGTAATCGTTAATCCACTACCACAAGTGCCATCAAGCCCCTTCTGGTGCTTTCACTATTTCCATACGTGCATGCACTCTTCACGCTTCTGGCACCGTTTCCCTTTTCTCTGGTCTGCAAGCAGCTATCCAACAGTTAACCCCTTTGCCACTCCATTTGAGTTTCTAAGTCAGACTGGCAGGAAAGTGAACTCGTCATCGTCAAAAAGGCAACATGACAAGTTACCCTGGTTTCCTCTGTGGCGCACTCAACAAACACTTTGAAAAAAAAAACACAAAACACCACATTTCCAGCCAAAAGAAACTTTTAGAAAAGCATTTGTTAAATGGATCATCAGTAAATGAGGCGCTGCCTGTTAAATGAAGAATCGAATAATGTGCAGTTAACGATAAACAGAACCTCATCATCAGCCTGGTCTAATGATAGTCTAATTGAATTTTTTCATGGCAAAGAATTAGAACGATCATTTTGACAGTGTGAGCCACGGGCTACGATGCAGCTCTGAGTTGTCGATAAAAATAGTGAGCCATTTGGATCTATCATTTCCTGTCTGTTACTCTTTGGCTTTATAATTTACTCATTGTTGTTTCAGGATCCACTGTACGTGGTGTTGCTTCAGATCTACAGTAGCGTTTTTTATTTTCTGCTCCACTAAAGAACTGATTAAATTGTTATACTCGCTAACAATTTTTTTTTACCCCAGACACAGATTAAATTTTCACTGTAGAGGATGTATATAAAGCTTTTTAATGAATTGCATTTTCCCCGTCCTCTTTGAGCTTGCTGTATGCTGGCGAGCCTGCTAGCAAGGCTGCCCCCAGATGCGACCTAACCAAGGCTGCCTCTGTTTTGAGGGCAAACAGTGCCAGATGGGGGTTTGTACAGCAGCTCGATAGATGGAAGCCAGGGGCCCTCGAGGCAAAGTGGAGCCCTGTGACATTGAGGGGCGCAAGTGGGCGCAGAGCTGACGAGATGAGAAGTGATATGCCCTCACCAGTCCTGTCACGCCACCTCATTAGAGACTGAAACGGAGAGGGAGAGAGTTTTTAACGATGGATCTATTTTGGGTTAAATTACAATCATAGGAATGCTCTACTGTCATCAAGGAACCTTGCCAAGTACAGTAAGTGTACTGTACTTGTCACACGAGCGTAGCTGTGAAATGTTGCTGCAGAGGCAAGAAGCGCATGTGGTGCACATGTTGAAAGTGAGAGGTAGAGGGTAGGGTGGCGGCAAGACAGGGGAGGGGAGGGGGGATAATGTGAAGGCATGAAATATTAACCCCTAGCTAAACACCCGAGACTAGCCGTCTGTGAAATCCCGCTGCGGACAATACTAATACGTGCATTCACAGGGGAGATGATAGGGCCTTGTTGCACTGCCAGATGGGAAGTGTGCATTAAGGAGCTCTCTCATGTATTCATGCACCCATAATAGGATCTATAAGACGAAAATCCCAACAGTCATTTCAGTAACGCAGACGGAACAATACTGCAGAATTCAGAAACGCGTGCACGCGCTCAGACATGCATGCATGCATGCATGCTGTCTCTCTCACACACACACAGACACACACACAGACACAACATCCTTTGCCTCCGAAGCTAAATAGTTGATTGATGGTCTAAGCTGTGAAGAAATGCTCTCCTTTATGTCTCTAAAGGTTTGTAATTGCTGCAGTGAAAGGATGCTCACTCGCCTGGAATATTGATCCTAATGGGATTACTATCCTGCACCAGAGAGAGGGTGATGGAGGGAAGGAGATGGAGAATTTGAGAGAGACGAGGAGGGGTCCAGGCTAGATAGGTGAGCAGGGAGACACAGGGAGAGGTGGAGTATGACCTTGGGGTTTTTTTTCCTTCATTGATCTTTTTTTTTTCTTCACCACAATCCTTCGGTAACGACTTCCGTACAGGAACGATTACGCCTCGCCTTGGAAACCAGAGATGGGGATAAAAATGTGGGGGTTCTCAAGGGAGAGATCATGGAGGGGCAACGCAGCCCTCCTCTCTCCCGGTTCTTCGGGATAGTAGTTGTTGTTGTTGTGCATGTTTTCTGCAGCAGAGACGATGCACCTTACGTCTCCAATAACTGCAAACAAAAGTGGGTTCAAGAAGAATGCGGAAGAGATACGTTGGAAAATTGTTTTCAAAGAAGGCAGTTCGACTTATATAACTGCTGAGCCGGAGGTGTAACAGAAACTGAAATAGAGAAGAACCATATGCTCTCGGTGACCATATTGTAATTCTGGGAAAAGCACAGCTCACTGCCTCGACTGATTATTTCCATCACTGTTCTGCTTTCACCCCGCCCTCCTCATCTCTCCGAATTAATCAGCATGGAGGGCCATCAGCCTGTCTGTCATTCTGTCCATCCATCCGCCTGCCTGTCTGACTGCAGTAACCCCAGATGGGAGGCATGGCCATCAGTGTGGGGCCAGACTGTCCTCTGCAGCTAATTGAAACATTACGATGAGAAAGAGTCACGGAATCTGCATATGTGTGTGCCTAGGCCCTTCTGTGTGTGTGTGTGTCAGTCAGTTTCAGACTGACCATAATGTTGGTCATCTGCCTGTGTTGTGACTAACTCCGGGCTCATTCCATGCTGCTGAGCTTGAGCACATAGTGGCACTCACACAAAAGTCACCTTTGTGAATAATTATCAGAAAACCATTATGTCCGCTCAGTGCCTCTTGATGTTCCTCTGTGGGAGTGTGCCTTTTCATAGAGGAATGTGTGTATGTGTGAGTCATTGTTTGGCCGGCTTTGAAAGTTTGTTTTTCCCCAGTGGGGGGTTTCAGGGAGAAATGACTTTCCTTAGAGTTCGAATGGAAGAAAGAGGTAAGGATTATCCAGACGAAGATGTGCCGGGTGGTGGATGGAGGGCTGAGAAACGGCGACGGGCTTGGCAACAAACTGTAGCCGAGACAATAATAATCAACTGCAAACCGACTAAAAGAACAGAGAATATTGCCTAACCCACCTGGTGAAAACCGTCCAACTACACACACACACGGGCTCTCTCTACCTGCCTGTGGGGTGATTGTGAAAATGAGTTTTCAATACCTTCAAAGGCTTGTAATGCAGCCAGCAATTTCATTTTGACAGACGCACTTCTAAAGGTTCAGTATTTTTTTTATTTTATTTTCTGCAACACAAAGGAAACTCACAGTGTGTGTGTGTGTGTGTGTGTCCGTGTGCGTGTGTGCATGCGGACGCAGTAGTGACCAGACTCCCACAGTGCCGTCTCAGCCTTTAAGAACTGCAGGAGACTTGTAGAGGACAAAAAACAGCATGAAAGGAGATAGGGGGGGAAAAAAGGAGGAAATAGAGGAAGGGCAGTGTCAGGTTCACGTTCCGACTGTGTATTTGCATTAGTTTGTGAAACTACACTTTTTTTGACAAGGAGGTCTTTGCGGGATGATTATCGGAGCGTCGGCGTGAAGCCCCGCTGCTTTAAAACTGCTATTCAGTGCAATAAGCAAACAGGTGTGGAATTTGAATTACGGCGTGTTAGGGGTGGTAGGGTGGGGGGAGGTCAAGTTTTAATAGATGGACGGCATTGTTTATACAAATCGCTATCAGTCAGACTCGCCCATTAGATGGATAGCTTATCGACTGTGTGTCAGCTCGCGCTGGTGTGTGGAGGAGATTTAAATCACTGCTGACGTGATTTAAATTTCCACACAAAGCTAAGCAGATGTTGATAGCACATGTTTATGCTCCAGTTGTGCTGAATCCAGTTTGGATTATTCTGATAGTTCAAACTGTTCCGATGAGTTCCAGTAATAAGAAGACAGCTTGCTTGGCTGTGTCTGCAACAACACGTCAGGTCTCATAGGGTTAAGACAGCACCAATTGTACTAGCTACACTTGCGCTGAGTTTTTCTTTTCTTGGCATGAGGCTTGTTCCAAGCATCTTGGACAACTTGCCACTGTTCTTGTGTGGAATTATTGTGTCCCAGACTGACTCCATGATACTGATATGAGGGCTCACTTGGTGGAGGGGGAGGCGTACCATCTGTTGTAGAACTCTTTCTTCTTGTTGCAGAAGAAGAAGTTCATTATGGCTCTAGCTGTATGTTTGGGGTCACTGTCTAGCTGGAAAATGAATCTCAGATGCTTCCCTAAGGGTTCTGGATGATATGTTGTATAAATCAAAGCTTTTATGCACAGATCTCTATATTTAAAGGCGTAGACATGCGCCCATGCCATTAGAGGCTTCACCACTAGTGCTCCTGCAAGTGGTTGATCCTCAGCCAGTACATGCGACTGATGGTCTGGCACTGATCGCTTATGACACAGGCAGCCACGGGGGGTCCTCGGGGCCTATGAGGGCCACACAGTCTCATTTTGGCTTGACATCACTGGCTCTGACCTCAGAGGCGGTGCAAAGCTGAAGGCGCAAAGTGCCTCATTTGATTGAGCAGAGCGAGAGCTTAGAAAGACAGAGATAATGATTTCCCTCTGTGAGCCATTCATAGTATTTGTGCTGTTGTGGAAATCAACAGACTGTGTAGAACAAACACACAGGGCAAGCATCTGTACTCGAGAGAAAGACACCTCTATCTTCTGGGAAAAAAAAAAAGTGATTCATCTCAGTGCAAAATAGCAATCATATCTCATTCTTCTCTTAACCGCTGGCTACACGATGACATGGAAAATGCAAAATATAGATATTCACAATGCTGAGGTTTATCTGTGCCAAACACACACAAGTCAGCATTTTATATACGCAAGTAATCAGTTAATGGTCCGTATATGTTTTTGGTCATTACCTTTCCAAAAGCAGGTGGCAAAAAACAAAAATATTAGGTGGTTATTTTGCGATCGTCGCCGTGGATCTTGATGCACAGCTAAATTCTTGATCCAGACCATCAAATAGTTTACTCGTTATTAAGACTAACCGGGCGGGAGTTTGAAGTTTTCCTACTGTTCGAAGTTTTCCCCTCCCCAACAGATTTGAGTTGAGAAGGGAAATCCAAAGATATAGATTATTTGTGATTAATGATTTCTGGAAGACAGAATAGGTTATTCCAGATTTATTGTGTCTGAAGATGAGCCTCATTTCTTACGCGCTGATTGCGGCCGGAGGGCTCCGCAGGTTGTTCACGCCTGTGTTTATGCATGTGCGAGCGTGCGCATTTCCCAGGACACAGCACCCTGAGACTGATGTGCCTCGCGTGTAATAAAGAAGCAGCATAATGAGATGCCTAACTTTCCCTCTTTGAATGATATTTTACATTAAAAATGTAAATTAAAAAGTCCCCCCTTCACCACACCCCGACCCCCCTCTCCTCATCACCATGTCCAAAACAATTTTCTGCATGGCTCCCTTGCGGTACTGGAGCAGAGTGTGTGTTTGTGTGTGCTCGTGTGTGTGTGCACGTGCGCATGCGCGCGCGTGTGTGTCCGTTCTTGTCTGGACCCTAAATGATTGTGATTGCATTTCCATTGGATTTTCTCCCTGGCGAGAAGGAAAGCAGAGCCGGAGACGGAGAAATGGGATCAGAGGGGGAAACTCATCTCCCCTTCCCAAACACAGTCCCTTTCTCACACACACACACACACACACACACACAGACACACACTCTCACACACTCACACAAATACATTGAATGGTGTCTTCTATTACTTGGGGTATTAGCATTACTAATGAGGTGTGAGAGAGGGACAGAGATGAAGCAAGTGAAAAAAGGAAAAAGAGGTGGATCAGGGAAACAGAGCGAGCGAGAGGGAGAGGAGTAACTATCAATCTCATCGCAAAGGAATCAATGAACAAGGTATAGAGTTGGAGAGGAAGGCAGGGAGCAGAAATTTACTGGGAAAGAGTGAGAGTTGGTAAAGGAGGGAGAAGCAAGACGGGCGGAATGGAAGTAAAGGCGTAGCAAGAACTGAGAAGTGACCTTTCCCATCCAAAACCATCTGTTCTGTGGTGTAGACTGCATGCGTGTGTCTGTGTGTCTGCTCTCTATGTACATATGTGTATTATCACAGACATATGTGAGAAGCTGGTTATCGTATCTGGTAATCCAGGAGGATTTCACGACTCATCAAGTGGGATGAGAGGATATCCTGATTTACTAACAATGGCTTTAGGAGATGCTTTCAAACTTCATACTCATATATTCTGCAAGTGTGTGTGTGACCATGTGTGTGTGTGTGTTCAGACAAGTTGTACCCATTGGACACCTGTTCTGATAACTCAACACTGACAAGCGTATTGTTCAAGTGCTACCAACACTATAATTCCCTATACTGTCTGTAATGCACAAGTAATGAAACATCCTACAGTGTGTACGTGTGTGAGGTCGTGTGATGTGTGTGTTTCACTCCAGATAGCATCTTTGCACTAGATAAACCTATTGTTCTCCCCTCTAACCACCATTATCCCAGTGCAGAGGAAAACTGCTTCACTTGTTCAGTGCAAAATCCAGAGTATCGCTCCTCACCCATCTCCTAGCGCTGTCTCATCTCATCTCTCCATCCATTCGCTTTGTTAATTTCATCTGTTTTTGCGTCTCCATCTGGGGCTCCTCGGTTTTTGTTTTTTTTTTGGGGGGGGGAGGGTTGTTCTTCCTGCACATCATTTGTGCAATCACTCTCTTCTTTTTACCCCCCCCTCCTCTTGCACTCCTTCTTTTGTCTGTCATAGCTGGGTACAGCGCAGTCATTTGCTGCTATAGTCTATAGCTAGAAGCCCTCTCGCAGAGATAGATGCCTGCCTATGAAAGACATTTGTTTCCTTTACTGTCACTGTGCAATAATCAGCCACTCTAACGTAATCAACATATTGCCCTTGCAGTAAATACAGCTGAGCAAGTGGATCCGCGCACACTTGTGTGGGCATGTGAGCTTCTGTGTGTGTGTGTGTGTCTGTGTGTGTGTGTGGAAATGGGAAGGGAGTGCAGGTTTTTTTTTCTTTTTGCTGTATTTGTGTGCGTGTGTACCTGCAATCGTGTAGATGGGGATGGGTGTCTGTTCGGCCTCTCTTCTTTTCTTTGGCAGCGCATGCAAATGCAGATTCTCATGCATGCGTATGCCATGTGACAGAGAGAGATGATTCTTGGTGAAAAACCAGTTTGTTAACGAATTAGAGTTAATTAGCCAACTTTCAGTTCCCAATGCTGTAATTGGGCCCATTTCTCTCTGTTTCCTCCAGCTGGCGTCTCTCATCCACTGCAGAGAAAGGAGGGGAGAGAGAGAGAGGAGTGAGGGGAGGAGAGAGCGGAGGGATGAGTTGGAGGAGTTGTTGGGGAGCAGGAGGGGGGGCATTACATATCTGTAGGGGTCTGTGGAGTGCGAGCGAACTTACCCCCTGGGGGTAAGAACCACTTGCACCGGGATTCGAGACAGTAAGAAGTATTAACTGAGAGATAATGACGAAAGGAAGGCTGATGGGAATGAAAATGCAAAAGAATGTGTGAGATGAGGGCGGAGAGGAAGTGCGAGGGAGGGAGGGAGGGAGGGGGGTGGTGGTTTGAGGGGAGGGGGCGCGAGTGGGGTGACAGAAATATTGAAGGATGAGAGGGGAGACGGTGAAATCATAAGCCATTGCAAATTGAGGGAGAAAGATGCACAGTGGTACAGCAGTTTAGGGGCGAGCACGGAGCAACCGCGTTCAAGTCCAGCTCGTCTAGAACTTTCTCACAGGCTCCTTCTCACGTCTCCTTTCTTTTTTCTGTCTGCGCCAGCTTAATAAACCCAGAAATGCCATGAAGATAATATTTAAAGAAAACGACACTGCAGGGTCTGGATATAAAAATCATGAGGCAAGGGAGTCGTGAAGAGAAGGAGTGATGAAAGAGAGGAACAGGCCCTCTCTTGGTACCGCAGTGTGATGATCAGTAGAGTCTAATGAAGGTGGAGATGTCCCCCAGGAGTCCTGCGCTCTCTTGACGACCACTGGGAATGGCAATTAATGCATGGTGTACTGAAGGAAGATGCACACACACACTGGCTGGTGCACACATTCAGATGCACAGTTACATAAAACGAACCACAGCCCAACTTGCCATGGTCTAAACTCAAACTGTGCAAATGCTGCATTCAACCATATTACATTTGCGATCAGTTTACATAATGAAAATGGCGGGAAAAACCGGAGAACAGTTTTATTTCCCATTATTCCATACCAGCTCCAGAAAGAATAATTCACAGCTCAAGTGATTGGCTCCATTGTGCACGTACGTAACCACCTAGAACACTCAACGACACAGGCCTTGTTTTTCCTTTGGGTTTCCTGCACAAAGGAGTCCTGTTCCCTCTGCTGCATTGCCCTATATTTCATAGATAAATCTGTGTGTATGTGTGTGTGTGTGTGCACCAGCGCAGCTAACTCCCCTCACACTGGCCCCTCTGCTCATTATCTTATTGGTATTTTCTTCCAGTTGGTGCACTGGCTTGAGTGGAGAAATGAGGGAGATTTAGAGTTGGGGAAACGAGCCTCGGGTGGATGGGTCCCTCCCTGCACTGCGGATTGTTGCATGTGTCTTCTGTGGAACAACTACTTTTAGAGCAGGTCACCGAGGGACCTCACAGTTATGTAAAGATGAAAGGATAAACTGCTGAGGCAGTGAGAGTGGAGAGAAATGGACAGTGTTAGAGTGTGCATGCGCATGAATGGGTGTCTGCGTGCGTGTGTGCGCATTAGGCGTCTTTACATGAATGAGTTGGTCAATGTGTGTGTGTGTGTGTGTGTGTGTGTGTGTGTGTGTGTGTGTGTGTGTGTGTGTGTGTGTGTGTGTGCGTGCTTAGCAAATGTTACAAGCCAAATACGGCTGGTCTGCCCTCTTATGAGATAAAAGCGTCTGCCTCTATACCACTGAGACTGCAGTGTAATGGCACTACAAGACTGAAGCTGACACATGTGGTTGGAGGAAAGGGCCGGGGCGGCGGAGAGGGGGAGGCGTTATAGAAACGATGGGTGGGTGACGTCAGTATCACCCCTGACATTTACACTGCAGGGGGTGGAAAATAAGACCTCCTCTGTTCCGCCTCAACCTCTCGTAATTCAAGAGAGATACTAGGAAAGTTTCGCTTTTTCCCCGTTTGGCCTCTTCTTTATCCATTGAAATTACCTTGACCTTTGCATATGTCAATTGAAATTGTTCTTCCTTTCTCTTCGTCTCTGTTTTGCTCTCTGCTGCTCCTACTTGTTGCCCACTGAATTTTTCTTTTTTCTTTTCTTTTTTTTATTTGGTCAAAGGCTACATAAAAATGATGACCCTCCCTGCCCCATCTTTGTGCTGCAGAAAATGGGCATAGCATTTAAGTTACAGGCCAAGGTTTTGTGTTCTGTACTTGTTTTATTCTTTCCCCAGCCTTTTTTCACACTTTCAGCAGTAGAATTCCTCAACTGTAAAAGGAGATTCACTGTAGTTATTTATTTTCACCAAGGACAGGCAGTTGGGATGGAATAAGCCATCTGTGAAACGTTTTTTCTTTTTTTTCTTTTTTTTAATGCACGCACACGCACACACTGATAGTTTAGCACACAGCAGAGGTGCTATCAGTTGTAGTTAAGGAGGAGGGGTCTTAGTTACCTCTAGGTTAATGATCCTCATTAATATGCGCTAATATACCCCAGGTCATGCAGTAATTAAAAATCTCATTCAACGCTCTCAGCTTAAACTGACTGACTTGGCTTCGTCCTATAAAGATTAGCATTTATTATTTGTCTCTGAGGTCTCTAGTTCACAATGAGAGGTGAGCCTAATAGTCTAACGTGGAGCGTGCGGCTGTTGTGCGTCTCCTAGAGTGCCTACTAAAGGCTTTTTGCCTCTGCTTGGCTGGGCATGACTGTTTGTGAGCTGAAAGGGCTTGCAGGTTGTGCCTTGGGGAGTTGCATCACATTTGCAAGAGAGTGTTTGTGCAAAAGGGGACCACAAACAAGCGCTCCGAAATACACACTCAGGCGTACACCTAGATGCACAACTGCATGTCAAGTCCATTAGCATAGGGACTTCCATATTCCTCTGAGTCAGCTGATGTCAGCTGATGCAAGCTGTGCTAATTGTAAGGGTGTATGACTATTGCATGATCATGTAGGAAAGAAGGGTAGATACATACACACTATGTATATAAGGAGACAGAATAATACCATTTACTAGCAGAAGGCCCAGATATAGTAAGAGAGCCGCGGCAGAGTGTGGGACAGCAAGTTTGTGCTGCACTTTTTATTCTGTTTGAGCTCACAATCTGCATGTAATTAACATCTGATTTACTAAGGCAGCAGCTAATAATGCAATCAGTGATAACGCTCGCCTCCTAAGCACATCCTGCAAGTGATGATGATTTCAAAAGGGGCAGTAGGATTTGTCAGACATCCACCCAAAATAATATTTTTGTAATATCCAAAATGTCAGTTCCATTAACTGAGCTTCTTAATGAAACTCAAACAGGGAGAATAAATTGGGTGTCTATTATGGTAAAATTGTAATAATGACCTATTTATAGAAATGTACGTAAAGGTTATACGGATGAAGCAATTGAGCCCGCTTTTTGATGGAAACTGTGGTCATGCTAAAAGTTCCACAGGACACACAGTGATCCAAAAAACAAATGAGATTGAACTCTGTGACAGTGAACCTTCAGAGCCGCTGTAAAATCCATGCCTCCATCTGTTACGCCTCACTCCTTAAAAGTGCACACAGTAGAAGCAGGTAGATCAATCCAAATATAAATAGTATCGGTATCAGATCGATACTAGCACAACAGGACCGATACTTGCTGTCCTCTAAGTTAGCTATGTAGCACACTGAATTGTGTCATTTATTTATTTATTTGAAAATGTCTAGTTTATTTATAGCCTATAGCACATTTAAACAGACACAGGCACACTTACATTCCACATCTCCAAAATACATGAAAAGCTTAAAGAAATTTCTTGTTGTGTTGACTAATGTGGAAGGTAAAAATCACAGTGATATAGTAGTCATTAAAATGTGTTCATAATTTGAAAATTAACGATGAGTCATATAAATTATGACACGTAGCTCTCCCCTACATAAGCTGCCTTTATACGTTAAAAACTATCGGTATTGATATCGGCAAAACCGGCCTTGACTTTACTTGGTGTCAAATCAATACCAGAATTTGCAGCAGCACTAGCAAACTGCAAATTCAACAATGCTGTATCTGTCTGATAAATAACTTCACTGCACCGAGGTGCAGGATGTGTCTAAACCGAGGTGCCAGCGGCTCTGTAAATTCTGCCAGGAGTGTTGAGACACTACCGCCTGCTCAGAGAGAGCACAATGCTCAACAGTAAGCTAGTTAGTGAGAACAAAATGTGGCCTATGTGTTTTCCAGCTCTCTCAGTCCTTTTTTCTGTAGTTACTATAAATAGAGACTGCAGAACATCAAAGAGAGGAGAGGTTTCTCTCAGCAACAGGCCACAGTACAGCCATTATCCACTGGCTCTAAATACATCATCCCTCTTTTGGCTGATCCCAACGTAGAGGGTTCTGGGGACTGTGCGTGTGTGTGTTAGTGTGAGTGTGTGTGCTTTATCGTCAAAGGAGACACTGCTGACTCAGCCTCACAAGCCCACTGTCTCACACGCATACATCAAATAATGTAACAACTCACACAAAAGAGTGTGATTGAAATTGAGTTGATTCACGACTTTCCAGTTAAACGCGATATCTCCGATTGCACAAGGTCGCAAACTAGCGCGCACCAAACAGATCGCTTTCCATCTCCTCTTTCTCCCCTGGCTCTCGCTCTCTTTTTTTGTTCTTCTTTTGGATTCTTTTTCTGCTCTTTAATTGTTCTTCTCTGTTTTTCTGCATCTTTCTGTCCTTTTTGTGCTCTTTAAAGATTTAGCTCGTCATAGCAACCACACCAAAATGGCTGATGTTTTTGTAGAGCTGTGATGAATAGGTATTTGTGCAGTTACCTGTGTGTGTTACTATGACCGTGTATGGTATGTAGCTGAATGTGTGTTTTTGTATTATTTGTGCACTTGTCTTTATTTGCTTTTTTTTATGATGCATTCCACGAACACTCGATTTTTAATGAGTGTAGTATTAATTTTGGATGATTGTGGGTAATGCAGGATTTGAGTTTATTTTTCGCACTGGCCTCATGTAATTAATAAAAATAAGCACATTCTCTATCCACCACAGAAGAAGACCTAATTATTAGCTGTGTGGAAATTTAGGCTGTCTGGAAATGGTGTAAACATTTAATTCAAGCTTGGGTGACTCACATTTAAGTGCTTATTAGTGAAAATGTTTTGAGCAGTGAATTTTTTTCTTCTTCTTCTTTTTGGTGACGCTTCTTTCTTACCTTGATCTTTATCAGAACAGTGAAACTGTCCAATTTTTATCTTTCAGTAAACATTAATTACAGCTAATTACATTAAATTAACTGTAACTCGCCTTTTTTCTCCTTTTTTTGCATGGCAAGCACATAGACATGTTGAATTTAATTTCTGCTTCTACTCCTAATTTATGTCCCTAGTTTGTACCAGGTTCACAATTTTTCCACACACCACTAAACACTTCTGCGAGTGATTCAGCAGCATGGAAGATTGGAGGGAAAGCTCTGTCTGCCCAGGTTTTCACCCCACTGATTTTTCTACTGCAGCATCTAAAAGCTTTCTACAGTGGAAATAACAAACAGAGATATTGGACTTCCAGATAGAATATAAATTTAATGTCCAAAGCTGCAGGCAGGTTTCTGTTGTTTTTGTCAGTGGCTACACTAAGTGCCAAGACCAAGTGCTATCTCCGGTAATCAAAGACTTTGTCCATATGTGACTCTCGGCCCTTCTTTCAAGTGCGAAAACATGGAAGCAGCTTTGCTGGTGCCACGAAATCATTTGGATTTAATACAGAAAAAGTGCTTTTTCTATTATTCAGATGTAATATTTGTTTCACTTGTCTTCGTTTTATAATAGGAATGAAACTGAAAATAATTCGGTGCCATTTTTAAACGCCGGCTTTTATTCAGTGTCATATTGAGGATGTGTTTTGTGTGGTTCTTGTTACGCTGTTCACATATCTGCACGGATCAGGCACGATGTTAAAACTGCTGGCACGTTAAGGGAACGACATTGATCATTCTGCTGCAATGCAATGCAACGTTAATGGCAAACTTTCTGTCCTGGCATCCATGTGGATGTTCCTTTCACACATACCACCCACCTAAACATTGTTGCAGACCAAGCACCCCCCCCAACCATGGCAACAGCACTTCTCTCACATCACCCCGACTGCTCGAGGCAGATGGCTGACCTCCCCGAGCCTGGATTTGAGCGAAGTTTCTTCCTATTGAAATTGAGTTTTTTTTCTTTCAACTGTCACTGCAAATTGTTGGGTTTCTTTCCTTTAATATTGACAGCTCCTTACATTACAGTGCAAAGTGCCTTGAGATAACTGTTGCTGCAAATTAGAACTGTATAAATACAAGATTTAATATATGCCGTATGCATAATTTTTGGTGATTTTGCTGATTAATAATTTATTGTGTTTTCTTCCCTGATATGTCCATTTTTTCTGCTTGGATCATTAATAGGCAATGGGTTGCTTAGTGAGCACAGCAGCAGCACAAAAGTGATGTATTGATACGGGTTTTTGCAAACGACTCACACACACACGCACACACACACCAGCAAACCGACTTTTCTGCACAGAAATGTCACGCTGTGCTCCTTTCAGCAATTACTGAGCATGTTCAGAGTTAATGGAAAGCTGAGAGGATAGCTATCTATAGCTCTTCACCTTAGGTTGAAGGTCTGACTGTATTTTTGTGCTTCCCATGCACGTATATTGTGTTTGTGCACGTGCAGCTGTGGTGAAGTGCGCTTGCTCATGCATCTGTGCGTGTGTTTGCATTGATGTGGGAGGAGGAGGCTATTTATTTTGATTGTTTTCAATGAGGCTCCAATGCGTAGAATCCATAACAATACCATCAATCCACAGCAGGAGCAGCAACATGGATGTAATTTATATGGTAATGCAGCCTGCGTGGTTGCCCCAAGTTACACAGTGGACATCTCAGACAGTGGACAGCATGACTGTGCTGTAGCATCCTAATGCTATGTATAGCCACAGACAGACACACACACGACACACTCTTGCACATTTCTGCAACAGGGAGGCATGTTTCAATTAGCAGACGCTGAAAGATGCTCGACTGCATTTGTGCTGCTGGGGCTAAAGGTCGAGTGTATTGTTTTGTGTCAAGCTGGGTCTGTTCTCGTATCCCTGGTAGAAAATAAAAACAAAAGCAAAAAAATGTTTCTTGACAGGAGTGAGAAAGGACCTCCTGAAGCAGACGCTGGAATAATCTGGGAAGTATTTTGTTAGAATTCATGGCCTGTATCATTTGTTTTCCTGCAGCACACTGTAGCATACTATATGACTGTGTGCATGCAAATGTATCCACGTGCATTTGTGGTCAGGCTTGCTGTAAAAGCTGTCGACTCTGGCCTCCACCTTTTTGATCTATACAATGCTCCTTTCTGTTTAATCCCCTGGGAGCATTGTGCAGTTCATCTTCAGTTCTCCATCCTGTCCACTATCTTTGCACTTTGTTTAGGTGAATATAGGCTTTTGTATTTGTATAGGTTTTAAAGCACAGCAAAGCTCAATCAGTCAGTACTATGTTGTGGTGTTGTGTTACGACACATAAAGACTTTTGAGGTCTGTGTCTGTCTCTGTGCCTTCGTAGAATAGTCTTTGATGAGACCATCAACACTGTTATTCAATTCATCATCTCCTTACGTTTCTTTTCAAAGTTCTGTTGACATTAGTTTGTAATTGGTTTCCATTATCCCAGTGCACTTCACATTATATGAAGGCCAAAGGATATTGTTAAGAGGCCACTAATCATCAGAACCTATTACTTCTGAGTGACCTCAGAGCCATCTTCTGTAGAGGTGGTTTTTGATTTGTGATTGAAAAGATGGAACAAGGTAAAGGTCTTTTGAGGATTTCTGCCTTTAACTTTTCATCTACCTGCATACATATCCTCTTTCTTTTCCCTTTCAAATAATCCAGTTTCATTCATTCATTCCTTTTGTGCTGCTTCTGTGAGGCTGGCTGTAATTATCACAGCGTTCAAGTCTTAGACAGCATATCTGGCCAGATGAGAAATGTGTCATTTAGGTTTGTATTTTCCACTCAATTTAATTTTTTATTCCTTTTTTTAATTTTGGTTTCGAATTGTGTGTAGTTTCACTTAACAACTGGACTGGGTTTGCTCATTTCTGTTTAGTTTTTATTAGTTTCTGGATTAGTCTTGAGTAAAAATCGATGGTTGCCCTTTGATTTCATTGAGTATTTTGTGCCATCTGAGACCAATTACAAGTAGTTGCAGCAACCAACTGGTTACTTGGAGGTTGAATAACGTTTGGATGACTTCTGTATGTGATTTGACTCACAGTGAATGTGATCACTCTCAACCAGATCGTCCAAGGTCTGCAAATAATTTCCATCTATTTTATGAATGCAAAGGCACTACCAACACATTGCAATCAACCCGAGTCATTCAACATTCAGACGTCTTTGTAATACAGGATTTAACACAACTGGTTGCTAACTGGTTGTATTTGTTATATTCTTAGTTCCAACACCATGGTAGCTTGGAATCAGAAGTAAGGCTCTTTTCAATCAATATTCCATTTTCGTATGGTCAGTAGTCACAGTGGTGACACTCAGTCACAGGCTTACAAATTTTAGCGAAATGCTTAGTTATTTAAAAAAAATTGTAAAGACTGGTAGAAACAGTTATTGTGTAAAAGTGTAGAAGCTTTGTTCTCCAAAGCAATGAGTGCATAATGTAATGCAAACCAGTAATTTGAAGCTACTTTCCAAGTGCTACATAGAAGTACCGTGGAGTACTTTTTTTTCAGTTCACTGAAATATTTCAAATATACCTGTTGCTCAATGAGAATTAACTTTTTTTTTTCTTTACATCTAGATGACATTAACAGGTGACTTTTTTTTTTTAAGCCTACACTGAGAATTTGCTTATTTAAATCGTTTTTGAGTAAGCGAGTTAATTGTTATTGATTTAATTAATCATGTTGAATGACACCCAGCTCAAAGTTGGCTCAGATATTTACAGTTTGAACATTTGGTCTTCAGTGACTCCAGAATAAATACTTCATGTTTGAATGGGAGCAGAAAAACAGACTAGTGAGAAATCGGTGGTTGCCGATTGAGAGTGAACAAAAAACTGTTAAAACGGGTAGATAACATTAATGGATAGGCTCAGTTTAAGCTCTATTTAAATTAAAGATTCTTAGAAATGCTTGAGTGAGAACCCGCAAACTCAAATGTTATTTGATTTCATTAACAGTGATGATTAGCATCCAGCTCAAAGTTAGTTCAGATCTTTACTGTGTGAACGTGTGGTCTGGAATAAAACATTTTTTGTGCATTGGAGCAGAAAAATGGAGACCGAACAGAAAATTTGATAATTTTTTTCTCAGAACCTTCAGTTTTCAAAACATCTGATATTTTTGAGAGAAACTCTATGAGAAATTGGACCAATGTACTCTGAGTAAACCAGAAGAAGACTCTGAGTCATGCCCTGAAGTCTGGATAGCACCCTTTTCCCCTACTGAAAGACATCTTCAGCCACAGCCCCAGGCTGTTTGTGTGTCCATGGAGGATCTGCGTGTTTGGGAAGACGGCCCCTACACTTGCGAAGCGACAAAGTGATGCTGGCGAGATGAAAGAAAGAAGCGTAGCACAAGCAGAGGAGAGCTCTAGGGCAGAGAAAAACCCAGACACTCTGTTACACATCAAAGAGGGAGCCAGTGATACAATCATCTCTTTAGGCAATGAAAGCCCAACTTTATTAATTAAAACACGTCTGTTGAATCATCTTCTCATCTCTCCCTTCCCACTTTACTCATTTTATCACTCATTTTCGGCAATGGCGCTGATTACGAAAGGAAAGAATAGAGGGGGTGGATGTGGGAGGACGCATAAAGCAGGCCGTTCCTGGATAGACTTCCACATCCAGTTGTTGCTCACACCAACAACAGGTGTGCGTCTTGCAAGTCGTGCAAAATGTGTAATATTAATAAGCAATGAATAAGAGGAAATAGGAGGCGAGAACTTAAGAAATAGGAAGAGAGGGGAGGAACAGGAAGAGATGAGATGGAGGAGATAGACTGAACTGTATGGATAAATAGAGAAAAGGGTCCATTGTGTCAACAGCTGTCTAAATAGCCCTCAGATCACTGTCAGGCACTATCGTACGCGCGCACACACATATATGTGCATAGTTAGGCACACACTGACTGACAGCACCCCCTCAGTCCAACATCTGTGCTGACAGCAGCCATGGTAATGAGTCTCTGCATGTGCCAGCATGGGTGTGTCGCTTCTTTTTCCTCCTTCTTTCCCGGCGCATAGCTCATTCAATCATTTCACTCGTCTTGTTGTTTTCCCCCCGCTCTTTTCTTTTCGTTATTTCTACTTTTTTTTTTTTTTACCCCTCGTCATCTTTTTAGGAGCACGTGCTGATTGACTTTTCCGCGCTCGAGTAGCAACTAAATGAGAAACATTGTCAAGTGTGAAGTTGTGTGGCAGATCGGAGCGCTTTTCAGGTGCACCGCGCCGCACGTAGAGGTGTGGAGGAAGAGAGGGATGAATGAAGGGAGAGATGAAGAGATGATGAATGGCTCTCGTTAGAGGGGTAATTTGTCTCTCCTTGTCTGACTGAGCTCCAGCTGTCGCTCCATCCTTCGCTCCACTCTGCTCTCCTCTCCCTCGGCCTACCGCTCCTCACCTCAGCCAGATGGGTGGACGGATGGACGGATTGAGGCAGGAGGGAGGGAGGGACGGAAAGGAAGGCCAGGACGCGGAAGAGAAGGGAAAGCATTGAGGAGCCAACTCGCAGAATTATGCCTCATGTATAATGCCGTTGCAGAGTAAGGAATGGCTTCACGGAGAAACAATAGACGATGCTGAACTCATTCGCTCATTCACATGCAGTAGCTCAGCAACAGGCAAAGCTTATACGCTTGTATGACTCATACAAGCAACTCAAAGCCTGGTGCCCGCGGAACAAACTAATGACGGCTGTGTGCATGTGCATGCGTGTGTGTCTTGTGTTTTACATTGTACACAAATCATCAAGGGACACTGCTAATACTTCTAATACAATGCTACAGTCTTAGGATTGCCTAGATTCTCCCCCATGATACGCTTCTTTTTCACACTAATCAACACTTGCGCGAGTGAGCTGTAGATTCAAAGTGAGTGAGAGACGGGCACAGGGAGAGGAGGACTGAGAGATGTATACAGATGGCCAGGGAGGCGGCTGAAGGATGGCAATGAACAAATCGTCAGGAGAACCACGTGAGCTCATTGCCAAGTCTTTGTTCTAATAACACAAAGCAATTTCCACTGACCTTTCTAGAAATGTAGCGGGCAGAAATGACTGAGTTAAGGATGCCCCACAGCATAATTGCTAAGGAGATTAAAGTTCCCTTAATTGCTTTTGGCCAACTAGTGCAATTTTTCCTTTTTTTGTGATTAAAGGCATTTAGAATATTAATAACAGCATGTGCACGAGCTCTCACACACACAGACACAGCTGTGTGGACCCGCGATAAAAACATGCATGTTTCTTCTTCTGCTTCTTCTTCTTCTGCAAGGTGTGCTGCAACACATTTGCCATTTTTCTATTACCAGTGGTCACCAGTAGCCTCATTGTAGGCTTTGTGAAACATGCAAATCACTAGGTTCCCTCTCATCATTCTTTAAAGAGTCACTTCATGTAGATCATTGGGCCTTTTTTTTTTTTTTTTTGCTCCTATCGGTGGCTTATTCCCCCTTTACCTCTTTATTCGTTTTGTTCCTGTCCTCCATCTTGCTCAGTCCCCTCTTATTGCCTCTTCCCCTCCTAATTCCCTTCCTCTATTGCTTTCTTCCTCGCATTTTTTTCCCTTTTATTGGCAATAAGTTTTGTCAGCTCATAGCTTCTTGACTGTCCCCCAAACCCCCTCCATACCTCTCTCTCTCTCTCTCTGTCTGTCTCTCCTGGTCTTGATTTCCCCGGTTAACCCTGTAACCTCACTGTCTCCCCCCACCTGCGTCCCCTTCTCTCCATCAGTCTCTGCCTGTCCCTCTCTGTCCGTCCCCTTTTCCCTCCTGTCGGCCACAGTGTTTGCTTTGCCATTGTTTATCCATTTTTCTCTGTTTGCTCTGATGAGATTGACCGTACACACACACAGACACACACACATACCTAAACAGAAGACAAGGCTAGCATGTCTCTGGGGTGTAGTTAACGTGGGGCTGTGGATCGATCCTAGCTCTGGTTTCCATGACGCAAAGCTCTGAGCTGGAGCAGTTTGGACAGCAGGATGGAGGCATCAGTCTGTCTCTGTTTCTATCAAATAAATCTCTGCAAAAGCCGCGACAACACCTGGAGTCAAAGGTGTATTTACCATGATTAATGCGTTTCATTTTGATGCCGCATAGAAGGGCGCGTTAGCCAACAAATATGTCCAACCGCTTTGTTTCTTAAGTCATGTCTGCATTGATCTTTCTCCCCTCCCTCGCCCAGGTGCCGTTTCCCCCCCGAGGCGAGCAAAATTGCATTGTCACTGAAAAAAAAGCCCACCATGCCCCCCGATCTATCATGCCCTTTGCAGTTTTTTGATTCCTGTCAGTGCTCTGTGATGGGAAGATGAATGCTGTCAAATTACAATCACACCACATCTGTATTCTGAAGGAGCGCCAGTAAGGGGAAAAAAGAAAGGGGGGGAGATAGTGCAATGATGAATGTGCAGCTATCTTTTCTTTTTCTCCAAGGTCTCAATGCTTTTCTGTCTTTCTCCTGCTATGTTGCTGACTGTTTTTGTTCTGTGTGAAAAGAAAGAGAAAGGAGACTGAAAGGCTGTGTTTTCGATTTTCGCACTGAAGTCTTCGGCGACAAACGAACAAATAGATGAAGTTTGTAGAACTGGAGAAGAACTAGACCGCTTTCCCCCACACACTTAAACTTTGGGGGAGAAAAAATGGGTAATTTGTTATTGTAAAGAAGAAGAAAAAACACGGCTAGCTAACAAGGGATCTTACTTTGAAGGAGGAGAAAATAAATGATTGTGTTAAAAAGTCTTCGGTCGACTATCTAATTAGTAGTTATAATAACCTGAGTCCTTCTGTGGATTGACTGGACTCAGTGGCCTCATTCTTATCATATTGTTGATTGATTGAGCTGCAAATATGGCAGACATAATTATTCTATATTTTGAGCCGTCTCTAAATAGAATTTATTAGATTTGTCTTTGTCCTTGATTCCAAACCTTTGGAGAGTAGAGTGAATTCTCTCCATCCCACTCTTCTCTCTCTGGTGTACGGGACAGCCTGATTGTGTCCACGCATCCCATGGCTCCTACTATTTAAAGACTTGGCTGTTAACTTTCTTTTGTCTTACCCATGTAGAGGACAATCGTATCATGGATGTAGGTCCTAGCAGAAGTCTTCTACCATTGGTTTTGGACTATTTTAATGACAAAATAACAGATGCTTATAAATTGCACCGTTGGTCAATTCAGTATGACCCCGTTGCTTCATTTGGTCATTTTTTAGGTGTTTACAGGAGTAGATAGCGTCCTGTGTCAGTTTTGGCATGTGTATGAAAAAACATGTATGTATATATGTGTGTGCCTATAGTACTGTGAATGGCTTTAAACCACTTATATCAATATTTTGTTTAAAAAAAAATGAGAAAACGGCACTAAAATTGTCATGACTTGAAAGGAAACTTTTTTTGTACTCATTAATGCACTTAGGAGATCTGCACTGATCGTTCTCTGTGTCTCAGCCTTCTGTGATTGTACCCAGCATGTTCTACATTATTAATATCAGGGGGATGCTCAAAGAAGCAAGTTTAATTAGGGGTTAGCCGGATAGCTTTGTTGAGTACAGTGTGTGTGCAGCAGGTGTTTCTGTCCGTGTGCAGATTTTTAAGCCTTAAAGGTTAAGGTTAGCTTAAATTAAGTAAAGCACAAAAAAATAAAATCTCTCATTCAGAGACATTTTGATCTTAATTTTATTTTATTTCCCAACAAAGACAAGCACATTTGCATTAGCTCTATCCAACCAGTAATCAGTAATACCAATAAAACTTTTTTTAAAATTCAGATATAGTTACCGTAAAATTTGGATTGATCCCAGAGGTATTAAATTACCTGTAATTTGAGTGAACAGGGTCCTTAAAAAAATGGTGGCATCTCCTCATTAAAAATATCCATGTCTCCCATTCAGGTTGCCTCTGTGAGCAGGCCCCTGTATCACTGTCAGACAATGCCATCTGTTTTGTCTAATGTCCCCTCCGTCCTTCTCTGCCCCCCCTCTCTTTCTGTCCCTCCATCCTCCAGGTCGTCCACTCCCTCCAACCTCTTCCTCCACCCTGCTCCCTCCGTCCCTCCCGTCCTCCTCGTCCGCCCCCCACCATCCCTCCCCCGGCCCGTCTCCACCGATCAGGGAATGCCAGGTGCCCCTGCTGGAGAAAAACTCCACCCACTCTCACCTGGAGCCCCACCCGGAGGATTCATACTTGCTCCGGGCCCAGCCCTCGTCCACTGGTAAGAGAGCGCTCCATTCAACCATCCTTTCATTCTCTCTTCTCTTTTTTTTCGTTTTAATGTTTGCATCAATATGCCATCCATCACCTGAGTCGATGCATTACCTCATCATGTGTCCATGTCCTGATCTGATTTAGTCGTTCAGTAAAATGCCAAGCAATGCTGCGCTTTAATTTAATGTCACATCTTGTTCGGCTCTGGCCATTTGTTTCTGCTTCTCTGCATTCCACTGAAGTCAGCATTTGTTTGCAGGGCTGGAAATCAAACCGAGAGGACGTTTTTACTGTGATTGCTTTAAAATAATAAGAGAACGTAAAAAAATAAATAAATAAAATTTGTGGCCAGTAATAGGTGGTTTTTTCGAGAAGACGTAAAACTTTTAATTTGGGTCATTCGTGGATGAATTCAAAGCAAACAATTACAGCGTCAGGTAATCGTTATATGACACTGATTGTAATAAAAAACTGTTTATGATTTTTAAATCAGTTGTTGCATAAGCATAAAAAGAACTAATAAAAAACCCTGTCTTCCTTTTATTTTTTTGTGGCACATGTGACAATCCTAGACTGACAATTGCTGATTCGTTAATGGATTGCATTTTAAATGTAACCCTCCCACCTTAACCAAAAAAAAAAAAAACAATGATGCAAGTGGAAGCAACCCCCTACACTCTGCAGAGTGCAGCTTGGTTGCCACTGAGTAGGTGTGCTTGTAGTTATTTTCCATATGACATTAATAATCCGCTGGAAAGTGAAAGGTAAGGGGATGATGAATTTTAAGTGCCAGCAGGAGGATCAGCGTAGCAAAGACAAACTAGTTAGTTTCCCCAGCTTTAAGCTTTCTCTTTCATCACCGGGCCCTTCTTGTTGGCTGTTAGAGGCCTCGTGTGCTTATATCAGCACCTCACAACTATTTTTCTCCTCTTACGCTGTGTGCGCGTACACTTGCACGTGCAAACGTCTGCAGTGATGAGGCTGTTCATCAGTATACGCATTTATTCTCAACAATTAGCTACTGTGGGGCAACTCTATGCCTCCCTTTCCCGCTCTTCCCTGTTTCTCCATTCCTCTGTGCATCTGCACTTGTAATCAGTAGATATATTTAGCAAAGGCCTGATGGGAGGGAGAGGGGTGGGCAGAGAAGTCCTAATGTGATTTTTGGTGGAATACAATCTATTGTTAATGGCGTTAGGCTCTCCTTTGATCCAGTATAAATCTTCATTAGGGAAGGCCCGGGTCCCAGGTTCAACAGCAACGTGATTAGGAGGCTTTTAAAATGACGTTACATCAGCCTTCTAATTGGTTTACTGTTTGCTGGGGCAACATCAATCATTAGCCCAGTAACCGCACAGCAAATAAATTCACTCTGCCACTGACACCCTAATGGCAGACACTGGTAAAGAGGGAGAGTGAGGCTCGCAGGCGCACTCTCTCTTTCTCTCATTCTTGTTCGTATACACCCACACTTTCCGTTGTGGGGCTTCTTTCAGTCTCTGCTGAGCTTGTACACGCAGACAGCGAGCAAGAGAGACAAAGAAAGAAAACAATGACGGAGAAGCTGGGAAAGAAAAAAAAGAAGAAGAAGAGGCACAAAGAGGCAAATGGGAGCAGAGAGAGAGAGGGGGGAGAGAGAGAAAGCCAAACTTTGACTTCTTGAAGTTGTTTAATGAGACATCGTGCATGAAAAAAAAAGGAGAGAGAAAAGAAAGCAGCCAGAACACACCAGTAAAAATAGATGGGGATAGGGGGGAAGTGAGTGAAAGGGAGACAGAGACGAAGGCACGTAGAAAGTTAAAGAAACACGGGGTAAAAAAGGGTAAACTGATGAGAGCTTCGAGGTTGAAAGGGAGATATTTGGATGGGAGAGCAACAACATTCGGATGAAAGTGCTACTTTTCCAAGCTAGGACTGCCGATCTAATGGTGTGCAGAGAGAGTCCTTGGCTTTGGGCATCCATTAAAATCGGCCTAAATGAGTTCAGAGTGTCAGTCTGGCACTGCATAAACATAGCCTGGCATGCAGGCGAGGCGAGCGATGGCTGCGAGCAAATAAAACACCTATAACCGGCGACTGTTTATGCATGTGCTGTGAAAGTGCATGCCTGTCTGAATATGTGTTTGGTGTAGTCCTGGAGAGAGTAGATGCTGGGCAGGAAATGAGCCTTACCAAGCCAGGCAGAAACTGACCACAGCGAGATAATCCTCAGGAAACTGCATGCTGCGTGTGTGTGTGCATATTTGTGTGTGTGTGTGTGTGTGTGTGTGTGTGTGTGTGTGTGTGCTCCTCTAAAGTAGTCCACCATTACCTAAGCTAACAGGTGGACAGACATGACTTGTGTTCCTAGTGAAGCGTGACAGGTGAATGGGAACGGAACGTTGTTGCCGAGGATTGGCTGGGAATTGGTCTGCGAATGTTTATATGGGAATACTGTCTGGCTCGGAGCACCTGTCTGGGAACGCTCCCTCGGAACGACGGGAGAGCTGAGACGACCAAACGGAGCGTAGCAGATCGCTCCTGGAAAGAGCTAGCATTAGCGCTGTCTCTGGCCATTCATTATGCATGGGAAACACTAAGCTATTTTTAGCTCAAGCCTCTTCTAAAGTGGCTAGCTATCTGCTGCCAGGGAAGCCACCTCAAGTCACTGCCGAAGCAATGAATGTTTAATGGCTTTGTTGAAACAAATCTACAGAAACAAAGGCACAACAAAGACACACTCCCTTCTTCTCCGCTAATGTTATTCTTCCCTAATGGTGCTTATGTAAGGGTGACATTTGCAAAGCAGTTGGACAATTTGTGCATTTGTATTTGTGTGTGTGTGTGTGTGTGTGTGTGTGTGTGTGTGTGTGTGTGTGGTGGGGGGGTGGGTGCAGGGTAAAATGCACGCATGCATTTCTGCTCATAGACTGTTTGTTTTTGGCTGAATTTGATGACTCTTCTCTAGCGGATTATTGCCTCCTAATTAGACAGAGATGACTAGCCAAGGCAGAGGCGGTGTGTGTGTGTGTGTGTGTGTGTGTGTGCATGTATGTGTGTATAAATGTATGTCTTTAACTTTATTTCCTCTTTGTGCCAGCACGTGTCTGTTGTAGTGTGTGCAATGGTGTACAATAAAACCTTAGTGAGAAATAAGCTCCTTTGTCAGGCTGTGTGTGTGTGTGTGTGTGTGTGTGTGTGTGTGTGTGTGTGTGTGTGTGTGTGTGTGTGTGTGTGTGTGTGTGTGTGTGTGTGTGTGTGTGTGTGTGTGTTTCACCTCAAGTTCTCCTTCCATGCTCAGCCTCAGAGCTCTGAGAAGAATGACAAATGAGGAGCATGTGACATTCTCAGATAGAGGACGCATGAAGCAGCAACACATGGGAATATACCACCCTTAAAAACACGGGGAGCATGGCAATTAGATTGGAAGGGAAGGTGCATGAAAAACAATGAAGGTTGGTGCAGCAGTTTTAAAAAAAAAAGAAAAAAAAGGAAAGTGGAAGCAGTGGAGATATGGGGCGTGAAATAAAGAGATGGGTAGACAGAGGGAGTGAGAGGGAGTGAGAGGGATAGAGGGACGATAGGGAGCGAGGGGTGGGAGCTGAGCCCTGCAATGATCCCTTTCTAACTGCTGAATGGGCATTTCTGTCCTGCACACAGGCACACACACACAGATGCACATCCTGCCCCGTGACTTTTGTCTGTTAACCACAGAAAATGTCAATAAACAGTTTACCCATCCAAGGCTGCAAAACAAACTGCCTTGGTTGGTTCTTGCTGCCAGTTGGCCACACACACACACACACACACACAGAGTGAGATTAATATGATGTGCGAGGCCCTTCCTCTGGCTGAAGTGTGTTTAACAGGTTAGCAGACAAGCTAATGCTCTTCTGCTGAATGAGGCCACTTTGAATTGGCGAGCATAATGAACTTCCAGGGATTAGCCTGAGCCAAACGCACCAGCTTACAGCTATAGTCCCCCTCTCTCTCCGGTCACAGGGGACCTTGGACAAGAATAAACTGGGTCAGGCTTCGACAGCAGTCGGAAGGGGGCTCAGAGCTTCTCCACAAAAAACAAAACAAAACCAAGAGCTGTCAAGTAAATGCTTTCTGTTTACTCACACTGGCGAGTGAAAGAGAGGGAAAAGAAAGGAGGAAAAGATAAAGTGGAATAAAAAGTGATCTGCTTGGCTGCTCACTAATTGCTCTATTTCCTTTTTCGCATGTTTGGTCTTTTATCAGACCAGGTTCCTAGTAAAACGGTTGTTCCTATTAGCCTACCTGCGGGTTGTAGTTTGGAAACCACACACTTTATCTGACTAAGTCCCCTATCTTAATTTATTAGAACCATTTAGCTCAAGATTGCTCATTCCTGCACGCCGCCTCTGTTCCAGTGGTTACTCGCGTTTGTGTATTTGTGGCCAAAACAGAAACGCAAATGTTTTCTTCGGTTCTCTGCATGTATGAAAAAAACAGCCTTGTACCTCGGCCTTGCTCCTCCGGCAGACCCCACTTCTCAATATGTTTGTGTTTTCTCCAGCGAGCTCTAAGGGTTGTTTTTTGGGTTGTGTTTTTTTATGGATTTGAAGTCTGCATGAGAACAAATTTCTTTGACATCAATCTCCCGTGCTGTAGCAGAAAAAAGAAAGCAATTTGTCTCTGATCATAAATATTTTGTAGCACGTCTAGAAAGATTTTTCTTCTCTTTTCTGTTTTTTTTTTCTTTCTTTCTTTCTTTCTTTCTTTCTTTCTTGAACTTCTACCAAGGGTTGAGGGACTTTTTGGAAGAATAGTGCTTTAAAAAACTTGTTCTTTTTTTTCGCTGCAGCACATTCTACAACAACACAAGCAGAGCATTAGTAATGAGTTGTTATCCACTTTATTCAGTAAATATTGATTCAGCGAAGAATAAAAGGAACAATCGCATTCTATCATGTAACAATTCAGTTCGGTTAGCCCAACAGAACATGACAGCCGCGGCGGTCCCAGTAGGCTATGAAGAGAGTTAATGCATAGAATTACAGGCAGTACTTTTCTCCGAATTTACATTTTTCTGACATTATCTGGAGACGTGCAATTGAATTTGCTGCTGAATGATAGATAACAGGATTAGCATTTTTTTTCTCTTTTGCTTTGAGTCTGCAAAGCAAAATGCACTTATTACAAAAAGTGGTGGATGCAGGTTTCTGCAGACAGAACAGAGCGTGACTCGATACCTGCGCAACATAATTTAGTGGCTGGATATTTGAAGAAAACCCTCTCCGGTGGTTGGAGTGTGTCTGCACACACACATACACACAGAAGATTTTACCACATTCACGCACCCAGGCTACAGCAGTTTGTGGGAAAAGTAGGGCTGGGAAAAAAAGTATTCCTCTTCCATACAAGGTGTGCCATATATTATTCATCCAAATTTGAATGAAAAACCCGTTCAATATTTATGGGAGAGAAAGTGAACAAAAGCATAAGGCATGCATTTTTGTACGCAGATTTAAACATGGGAGACAGCAGGCTGGTCTAGTGAGCGTGGGGTTGCCTAGTTTTATTTTTTGCATCGCTGGGACTGTGTCCATGCCTGCATACGTGCCCAGCCAATATACGGCTTTTGTTTTTTAGATGTGTGTGTGCTTTTGTTAATATGGGTACACTATATAAAAGTATTTATGCAGATAGGGCGCAGTACAAGGTATTTCACATTTATAGGGACATTGCAGGGAGGAGAAGTCTAGTTAATTTTATTTATAAAGTGCTTTTAACAAACAAGGTTTATCTTAAAGTGCTTTACATTTCAGCAAAGGAACACAAGGAAAATGCAAATAAAAGGAAGATGAAAGAGAAACAATCCTTAACAAGAAATAGGGCAGTATAGGGAGGAGGAGGAGGAGGGAAGTACACGAAATAAACCCCACCGCATGCTTTAATATCAATTTACGTGCAGAGTTTATGATAGAGAAGGATGGCCTTTCGGGCTGTGTTGTGGCTGCATGTATGCGGGTGATTGCATGCACGCATGTGTATCTGTTTCTCCCAAGAGCATCTTTGCACGCACAAACAGATGTTTAGCGTCTCTCCTGTGTAGCAGAGGTCAGGCCCCATCTTTTTTCCCCCAGTCTCCTTCCCCCTTCTCGCCCCTTCTCTCCTTTCACGAGCATCTGTTCTCCAGCCACGGCGGTGACACCTGCATCCCCGCGGTATCGCAGAGGAATCAGGTCACCTCGCAAACTGGTTGTCATTACAACGGGAGTTGCAAGCAAGCCGGGTTCCCCTTAAACACCCATTCAGGAGAACAAAGAAAGATTCATTTGCATAATGTAGATGCAAAATGCATTCGTCTTCTGATTTGGTTTCTATCTGTCAAAAGTCGTCACCCCCCCCCCCCCCCCCCCCCCCGCTACACACAAACACGTGAACAGGCAAATATCAAAGCGGAAGAGCAGACATGAGAGATCAGCACATCCACACTTCTCCCTTCCTCTCGCACGCTGTTTCTTTTCTTATCAAATCCAAGAGAAGATGACATATGGAGGAGGGCAAGTGTGATCACGCAGCTTGACAAAGCAGTTGCTTTTTTGTTGTTTTCACCCCACACATATGTGTGTGTACGTGCTCCAAACTTTGATCAACTGGAGAAAGACGACGCACCAAGTAAACAGTCTCATGTATCTCCATACTCAGTGATGATGAAAGTCTGATGCGTGGCATCGATGAAAGAAATAGCAAACGATGTCATAAAGCTGCGTGAAGCATAAATGACGTGCAGGTTTTGCACTGTCATGATATGTAATTTTTTAAGCAGCTGGCAACAAAAAAAGTATGTTAAGATCTCCTGTACCGTATAGTATGTGGTTTATTGATTTTCCCGTGCAAACCCACACACACACGCACGATGAAGATGGGCTCAAATCCCCCACTGATTCATGGAAAGAGGGGGAGGGGGAGAGAACTGTGATGTGTGAATGGGTGTTCTCGTCTGAGTCATCCGGGTTTGTTTTTCAGCTCTCTCACTCAACAGTCCATTAGCTCATTGTTGGAAGGGCTGGTATTGGATTCTAGCTGACATGTTCCCCCAAGTCTGAGAGCAAGAGATGAGGGCGCACGCTGTGCTGAGTGCTCTAATATTGCTCACACGCATCTTTTTGCTACTTGGGGGGAAAAAGAAAACTGGAGAGAAAACGTAAAAGTGAGACAAGGAGAGAGAAGTGGATAAAAATGAAGATGGACAAAAATGTAGAAACACGTGAATCAAAATGTAAGAAGATGATTATCAAATTCCACGTATCTGTTGAGCTGGAATTTCCTTCTCAAATAAGTTATCGACCGTTTGGAAAACATGACACCTACTCCAAACCAAATGATTGCGGAGGCAAAAGTAGTACATAATGGAATGATAATGAAGTTATTTGCAAGCTGAAGAGCTTTGCTTTTGACATACTGCAAAATAATCACCAAATATCAAATAACATTTCTGTTCTACTTTTGGGTTTGTAGCATTTTGGAACCGAGTCCTTGATCCCTTTGATCTGAGACTCTATTTTCACACAGAAGTGTTTTTCTTAAATTCGTCTCTGTGCTTGTTTTCTTCCAGGGGCTGCCAACCACCAGAGTCAGACCACGCTACGACCTCCACTGCCCCCTCCACACAACCACCACACTTTGTCCCACCAGTCTGCCAACAGCCTGAACAGAAACACCCTGAGAGGCGGACGAAACCCCATTCACGCACCCACTCCGGGGACGGGAGATGGTCCGACCACCCCTGAGTCTGTCCAGTTACAAGACAGCTGGGTGCTTAACAGTAACGTGCCGCTGGAGACCAGGTAAGAGTATATATTTTCTGTTTTGTTTTGGATTGTTTTTCTGTTGACGGGTTTACCTGACGCTGATATCTGGAGCCACTTACAGTAAGCACAGCAGTTGAATAAGCCTTTAGTAATCAATAGTGAGGAATGAAAGGTCAGATCCATTCAGCAACATTTCTGTAAGCTCAGTGTGGCGGTGTCAGACAGAAATGTTAGCAGAGAAAGAAAGAAGCTGTGGTGTATTTGGCCATGATGTAAAATAACAACTATTCACTCACTAGGACTACCACAAAACGCGTTACACTAAAAATGAAAGAATACTTAAGAACTTAAAAAGGAAGGCAATTAGGGAACTGGGAACAAATCAATGGAAGGTCTTGGCAGACTAGCAAAAAAAATATTAGACTCCATGGGCCATGGACACTTTTCAAACTATGCCCTCTTGAAATAAATGGTGCTGTAACCTAAGTGATGAAGTGACTATTTAGTAAGCTGCTGTGGCTGACAAGCTAACTGGTAACAGAGTGTCTTAATAACACTGGCTATCTCTAGCCAGTAATAAGCTGTCGAAGCTTTTTTGCAGTGGCAACTGCTGGTAAGCTTTTGGGAGCCTTTTAACTAGTCTGTGTTTAACTGTGAGTTAATGATACGGCAGCCCTGAGAGGTCAAACACACTGGAGCTTAAGAAAAAAACACAATGGAAATATAAAATTACACATTGGAAGTATAACAAAACAAAATCTCACAAAACACAACAGAAGCGTTTCTGGGGACACAATAACGTGACGGATCAGCGGAAGTGAAAGGAAGCAAAGCATGCAAAGGACTGCACTGAGACATGCTTACAGGAAGCGGAGGATGTGTAGGGTAATGTGTGTTTACGTCACATAGAGCAGCGGTCCCCAACCTTTTTTGCGCCACGAACCGGTTTATGTCCAACAATATTTTCACAAACCGGCCTTTAAGGTGTTGCGGATAAATACAACAAAATAAAACCAGTACTGGTACCAAAAAAGGAAGATTTATTCATAACACATGGGGAAAAGACCCAGGGAAACAGAGTTAATTATAAATCGATAAAAAAACAACGATAAAAAAAACAATAAAAACCCTGAAAACTATAAGTTTCACACCCGAGCCTCAACTCTCGCGGCCCGGTACCAAACAACTCAGTCTGTGGCCCGGGGGTTGGGGACCACTGACATAGAGTAATATAATACTATGTTGGCTATTAGCCGTTTACTGTTAGCTTGTGACCTCTGCAACTGCTCTGTCATGTCATTGTATCCCCAAAAAACACTAATGTTATGTTGGACTCTCAGAGCCACTGTATAATAGCCCCAAAATCTGTAAATATTTATTATTTAAATATTTGCGTTCTTGTGTAAGAACAGAGACAATTAATATTAATTAATTAATAATAATTTGCTTAGGCTCCAGCTTAGTGGTTATTAGCAAATTACTAGCAACATTCCACTTAACCATTCATCAGCTGCTTTTTCTTGAAATCTACATATAAATAAATCAAAAACTTTTGTGTTTTTTAAAATATTTTGGACCATTAACAACAACAAAAAAAATCTACCCATCCCAGCTTTAAAATGAAAGGTCCACTTTGACATCGCCATTCCTTTAAAGGTCAGCAAAGCTTTTAACACCGAAAAGTGGAAAAGTAAAATGTAGACACTTCTCCAGCTGTAACACAAACCTATCACAGTCAGAATATTAATTAACTCCAGTCTACAAAGCTGTGTTCACCAAACCTAAAAAGAATCCACGTTTTAAAACGTGATCTAAGCCTGCGAAATTTCATTACAAACTCCACCTGTACAAACTACTCTGCCTTCACAAGTGAAACCACTTATTGCAATTGCACTGGAATTAACTGACCCTGTATTTGCTCTTAAAATGCTGCTTTGACCGTTGTCCCTTGTTATTTTTTGTTATTTAACACCCACCTAACACCAATTTATTTTTTAATTCAACACTGATTGTCTCCACCATGATGAGTTTGTATATTTAGCATTCTTGTTATAAATGTTATGGAACCCTGAGATATGGATATCAGTTCATAGGCACTGTGAGTGTGGAGCACCTGCATGAATTGTCTGAATAATACAGTTCAGCTAATTGTCTCTTAAACGTCCATAATTAGGTCTACAATATGTTGCACAAAGATACAATTTCTGTATTTTTTCCTCTTTTATACCAACACAATGGATTTTAAGTCAAATATATGATCAAAGCGCACACTAGCAAGGGTTTTACAATGTTTCACATTAACTTTGAGACATTTTCAGAGTCCCAGAAATAATTGTGTGTTTGTGACAAACATCATCACGACCAGACAAGTCCTGTTCTCTTACAGACATAATAGCTGAATGTTGAATTTGCATTTTATAGTTTCTCACTATCAACAGATATCAGTGCAAATATGGTTGCCATGATTAGGTTGAACAAAACGAAATGAACCTATCAAAGAGAGAGGAACAACTTTAGGAGTGGCCAAATCAACAGTTTGGTACATCTGGCACCAAAAAGGCCCGGGAGACCACAAGTACAGTGCACAATCACAGAATTATTTCCATGATTAAGAAAAAACTAAAGTGTAAAACTCTGATTATACTCAAGAAGAAGATCAGATGAGCCAGAAAACAATATGTAGAAGGGGTAAGGAACAGCTCAGGTACACCCGTAATATGGATAATGACCCATATACAGGAAAATTCTTCAATGGCAAAGTCAGTCGTTTGTTCTCAGCCAAAAAGAGAATTCTCTTGATCTTAATAAGTATTGAAATTGAATTCAAAGAGACCCACGCAACAGAAGGTGGCTGCAAAAAAAGCAGAGAGCATCTCAGTGGAGGACACACAGCATTTATGTGACGTCCACAGTTCTAAACTTCAAGCAGTCACTGACTGCAAAGGATTTTCATCCAAGTACTAAGAACTATGCTTGTATTTAAAATTGTTAGTTTCTCAGTTTGAGCCTCTGAAAATGGGGGACTGTGTTTAAAAATTACTGTCATTCCTAAGCAGTTAATGCAAAATGTTTGTAAAAGCCCCAGAATTAAAATTGAAAGTCTGCACTTTAATCACTTATTGATTGTATGCTTTAAAAACCCATTGTGGTGACGTACAGAGGCAAAACTGCAAAATGTGTCTCTTTGTCCAAGGAATTATGGACCTAACTGTATCCGCACTGTTTTAGTTCCCAAAGCAACCACGATCTCACACATTTCTATTATTTCTAAACCAGTATATGAACCTTTAAATGAAAAGCCAATGGCTCCAGGCTGTGATTCATAAAAGTGTGCTGCTCAGTTTCCTTCTCTACCTCATCCCCAAACAGGACACCTTACAAAAGAGTATTATGCATGCAACCTGGAGTGAAGAAGCAGGAAATACAAACCTTTTCACACACTCTACACATGTGGCGGGGGGGGGGTTGTCAGTACACAAAGAACACTTACCAGGAAAACAGAGCATTCATGCAGGGTATTACTATTCATGAAGCATGGCAGTGAGAGGGAGACTGCCTGCATGCTTGTTCGCATGCGCGTGGTCAGTCTCCGAGCATTTACTCTGCAAGCTGTACTTGTGTTTCTCCTGCTGGGTGCTGAGGCTTCCAGCACTGATGGGCCTGGATAAACTCTCCAGAGTGTTGGATCTGTGCAGTATTTATGAGGCCTGGCTATGTTTAATTCATCCCCACTGATCTCAGGTCTATGCTCAACCTGTGCTCACACATTGTGCTTGTATGCATGATGGGTAGGAACAAGAATACGTACACCTTTAAAAAGAAGCTGTTTCCACTAGCAGTTTCTTCTTCTAGGCGTGCGTTGTCATGTTGACGTGACTGGCACAACATCACTCGAGATGAAGGACGATTTGTTTTTCTTGCAATTTCTGATCCAGTGATGTAGGATGAAAATAAAATGTATTTAAAGTTATAAATCCTTTTTCGCCTTATGACTGCTATCTTTGCAGATTTGAAGCGTCTCACACACACACGCCCACACTGTTGAGGCCTCTACAGTGCCAGTATTTGGTCATGTTCAGGTGGTGGGGTTTGGCATGGCTCAGAGCCTGTCGCTGTGAATGGAGCCCAGAGCAGCACACAGAGTATTCCAGCTCCACCCTCCAGCCCAGATTGGGCCCTCCTCTCCAGTCCAGGCTATGGTGGAGGCTGGGTGTGCTGGCTTGAGCTGCTGGAGTTGCTGGAGCTCGTGATTGGGACGGAGCCAGCCAGGCAGAGCCAGCGAGTCACACCATCCCTGTGCTGGCAGAGCCTGTCCTCCATCTCATTATAACCTGCAGCTATAGGAAATGATGAGCAACCTGTTCATGTGAGGGGAGGGAGTGTATGTGTGTACGCTTGTGTGTGTATTTGCATCCAAGCATGTGTTTGTTTTTTGTTTTTTTTAAATCAGACTGCTCCCCACTGTAATCATATGTAAATCTTGGCATTTGTTGTCCACTCATTATGCATTGTGTGTGTGTGTGTGTGCGTGTGTGCACATGCGTTTTGGCTTGACCCGACAATGTGACAGCGGTGAGAGGATGAAGATTGATCACCTAAGAACACCCCAGGGCTTGGATGACTGGCAGAGACAGAGAGATAGAAACAGACGAGGGGGGGGGGGGTATATAGCAAAGAAATATAAGTCAGGTGAGTGGGAGGTGAGAGGGCGGGGGAATGTGGAAAGGAATGGTTTACGGTAAAGGAGGGAGAGATAAAGAAGGAGAGAGAGGGAGAGAAATGGAGAGAGGTAGTGATTGAAGGAGATTGTTTTGGGGAGTGTGTGTGAGAGATAGAAAGGCAGAAGAGGGAGATTGAGGCCCGCAGAACATGGATACATTTACCCGTGTGAGATAAATGACTATAGATGGCTGGTGCCGCTGCGTGTGCATGTGAATGAGAAACACAGAGACAGAATACATTTCTCTGTGTGAATGCGACCGCATGTGTGTGCTCGTGTGTGTGTGCGCACGATTTGTGTGAAAGCATCTGATTTCCAATCGCTCCCTCTGAGCCCCTATGGGTGGCTCATGCCAGGTTCAATCTCCGTGATCTCGGGATATTCCCTTGCACCCCGGCACGCTCCTCTGTGGGCCACAACCCTGGGGGGTGGCAGAATAAGATCACTGAGAGGGATGCGGCATCTCAATTTATCTGGAAGGAGCTGGAAAGGAAGGGGTGGACGTTACTACCAGTTACTTTCAAATGCATTACTGTGGGGACAGATACGAAGATGTTACCTGTTGGAACAACAACGGGTGAAGAAGGAGGAGAGGCAGTATATCTGTTCCAAATACTGTACGCACTACTGTAACAGGCACAGAGCTGTGTAACATCAAGTTTATTAATGACATGACATTAAAGCTACAAACTCAGTAATTTTTTAATGTTATTTAACAAAAACAAAAATGTCGTACTTCTAAATATACAGTGATTAGTGTGTGATTACATCTTCCAACAAACTGACACATTCTCATACATAATCCATTAAAAATACATAGGAGCATGCACCAGTTTGTTGTTCCCCCAACATATTTGTTGGTTTTCCTCTTCACCTCAATGACAAGAAAATATGTATAACATACTCATTAATTTCCAATATTGTCACAGTTACTTATTGTCAGCAGATTAGACAAACGACCATCTCCAGACAAAAGTCGGCTAAACAACAGCAGCAGCTGGTTATAAGCTAGTGTTATACCAGCTAATGTTATGCTCAAGTGTCCTAAAAATCACAGTTTTAATCTGATAAACAAGTTTGATGTTTTATGACTTTTATCACTGAGTGTCCGAGTCCACTTCAAAGATAGTTTCACTAATGCTGGCCAACAGAAGCTAATAGCGGCTAACAGAAGCTAATAGCAGCTAACAGCAGCAAAAACAACAGCGCTTATCAACAGAAACGTTCAGCATATCCTAAGCAAGAAACAACTGTAATGTGATTGCCAAATTTTATACAGCAATGCATTACATTACTGCATTGCTGAAAGATTTTATGTGATTACAGTAATGCAATGATAATGAATTGCAAACACATTCCACCCAACACTAGTAGTGCCGCTTTACCCACAGAAGTTGCCTCCTGCTGGCCATTAGAAAGAATGCAGTTTTAAGAGGCTAGAGGCTAAGCCCAGTTTTATATAAAGTCAATGACCCAATGCCTAACTGGCTTCATTTAAAAAGGATCTCTCAAATGTTCCTTTAACAGAATTAAAAAATGGATAAAATCCCAGTACAGCGCCTAGTTTGCAAGGAAAAAAGAAAAATCTAAGATATATACATAAACTGGCTGGATTTGTTTATTTTTGCTTTTTATGAACATTAGAACTCTGAATTTTCCCCTCATCTGCACAACAATAAGCAAATGAATCCCAATCTACTGTATCCATCTGCACACAATTTTTTCCTACAATCGTAGCAGGTAGCAATACTCACGACTCCGTCCTTGAGCATCTTCCTCTCCCTGGGCTCTTTGTTTCATTCTCAGATCTGACTGTTTTTCAGTCACCCCCATACCGTGTAGACCCCCGTTAATTGTTCTCTACATCTGATGATGACTCTGAAAGTGCTATGCTAAGCAACCGCATGTTTGTGAGAGCTGAGAATATGAAGAGCGTGCGTGTGTGCGGGCATGCAAAAAGCTTGTGTGTGTTTGTTCGCTCAAGGGGAATGCGAGCTTTGACTTCCTGCTAATTACCCAGCATGCTCTCTGTTCTGTGGTTAATTGTCCAGGTCCTCTTTTTCTCTCAATGGGGAGCGGGGTTGGAACGGAGTGAAAACACATCTTCTCGTCTTCTCTCTGTCTTCTAATCTATAGCCTTTATCTCCATTGTCTATCCTTCCCCTCTTGTGTCACTGTTTGTTCCGCAAGGATGAAAATTAAACACTCGGTAGCACATACGGGGCAATCTCATGAAAGAATAACCACATAAATTTATATTTTACTGCGCGTGGGTGGGCGCCTGTGTGTGAGCCCGGGTAAATGTGTGTCAGTGTGTGAGTCAGTTTTGGCTAATGTTCTGTATGGATGTGTGTTGCATATATAAGACAGAATGCATGACAGCGAGGTAGCGGTGGTTAAGGGAATCTCTGTCAGCTCTCTCTAATTATGTGTGACATTTCCACGCTGGACCCCTGTCAAAAACCCTACAATAGGCACACACAAAAGCACAAACACAAATACAAGCGCACACACGCACACACCCCAGCCTAATGATACAGAGTTGTGATTGCCGGCTGCCTGCTATGATAGAACCCCTCCATAGTCCTCAGCAACATAAATCAATGTCAATTACCTCCCCAGAGCACATTAGACACTTTCCATTCCTACTCGTAATTAGTATGGCCCATAGACATATTCCCATCCCACACCAAGCTCACAGCGGAGCTTCTGCACACAAACAACAAAGCCAGGGAATGAAATGATTTCACTGCTTAAGTTCAAACACATACCAGCACATCGAATCATACGCTTCGTGTGGCACAGAATACAAACAATTCAGCAGCTCACCCTTTCCTTGTGCTCACACGTGCATTATTTGAGTATCACCATTAATTACCGCTGGCCTTGCCATCACATTGAGTCAGCAGCTGTGAAAATGAATTGAAACGAGCACATGAGCCGCTTGACCTTGGACGGCGCGCGTGTGTGTTTGAGCATATATGCATGCATGCCAGAGCATATAGGTTTATGCAATGCATAACAATGTGTTGATGTTGGTGAGACTGAGAATGTGGTATTTTTAGACAATAACCTCTTTTTTCTTTGCGTGTCATCGCCTCGTGCTCTTTCAGCCTCTATCTGTCTTCAGCTTTTTTCTTTCTCTTTTGCCTATTTTTTTTTTTCCTGGAGTCACAGGCCATACCTGACAGCTAAAAAAGAGGAACAGGGAGAGAAGCAATGGAAGAGGGAAAAAATCCAGCAAGATAGCAGTCCAACAATCAGTGGCTTGAAATGATGAGAGAGAAAGAGAGAGACAAAGCACAGACTGGCTGAATAATTGATAGAGAGTGGAACAGCGCTCCCAAACTAAATCTTCATGCTCTGAGCACGTCACCTGGTTTTGCCAACTGTTTTCAGATGAGCGGACATGCTGTTATGAAACAGCAGCGATCAAAAGGATAGAAGACCACAAAGTGCAGTGAAACACCTTTTTTAAACAAAGATCATCCAGTCCAGTAACAGTGGTGGGTTATTACTGGTCCCATTAGACTAGTTTGAAAAGACGAGAGAGAGCAGGCTGCAGAAGAAAGAGGACAACTCAGACACACATCTGTGCAGGAATGAGTCATTTGTCATGGTGTGGAGGTAGAGAGAAAGCACGAGGCTGGGGACTTGGAATCTGCTTTACTCCAGCTTGTCAAAGAGAAACCCAGCAACCTTCTCGGATTTTTGTGTTTTGTTCGACCGCATATGAAAGACAGACGGGGCTGTCATGATGTTGCCCACTGATTTGCGGACTACTGTTGGCATTTTAGCCATCATTATCTTGGACTTTTGAAACCCCATGTGACCATATTTAAACTACGGGGTAGAGCTTATGGTTTATCCATTATTCACCATTATATTAACTGGGATCAATTCAATTCAACTTTATTTATACAGCGTCAAATCACAACGACAGTCACCTCAAGGCACTTTACATTGTAAGGTAGACCCTACAATAATACATACAGAGAAAAAAAACCCAAAAATCATATGACCCCCTAGGAGCAAGCACTTTGGTGACAGTGTGAAGGAAAAACTCCCTTTTAACAGGAAGAAACCTCCGGCAGAAGCATGGCTCAGGGAGGGGCGGGGCCATCTGCCGCGACGGGTTGGGGTGAGAGAAGGAAGACAGGATAAAGACATGCTGTGGAAGAGAGACAGAGATTAATAACAAGTATGATTCAGTGCTGAGAGGTCTATTAGCACATAGTGATTGAGAAAGGTGACTGAAGAATAAATACTGGTAGTGGTTAGCGAAAAAAACAGATGAAAACCAAGGATACTGTATGCATACAGTAGCACCGATCTTAGCTAAACCTACCCTTTATTTATTTATCTATTTATTTATTTTGCTGTATTGAAGAAGACTTAAAACCAGTGAATGAGACCATAAAGTCACCAGAAAATGTTTTCTGAGCTGATAAGTCAAGTGGGTCATCGGGTAATTTTCTCATGGGCATCTTATATACACTCAGATATTCTTCTTTTTAAAATTATTTCAACATTATTAAAGCGGCGTGGGATCATCTTGACAGAGAAAAGGCACAAAAGGCACCCAACATCCAAAGAAGAGCTTTGAATGTCCTTCAAGAAGCCCGGGGAACTATTCCTGAAGACTTCTTAAAGAAATGTCAAGAAAGGTTGTCTAAGAGAGTTCATGCTGTGATGAAGAATAAAGGTGGTCATATACAGCTCTTCAAGCTCGTTTGATGTGCGCAAACTGTTTTTGCCTTATATGCTCTGTTTTAATTTATATTTGCATCTGTTTCCTATTTTACTAGTAAAACATCCATAAATTAGGGGTTCAAGACTGGTTGGTTTGGGTTTTTTTCATGATTTATAAAGACTTAGTAGTAATTTGGTAGTAATTAGTTCCACCTCTTCATAACGCATTCCACCAAGTCACTGCTTAGTCCTGTGAATCTGGCCCGATTAGGCAGGAGATAAAATTAGAAGTCAGATTTTAAACAAACCCCTGGCTTTGCCAAACATTTAGGAAGAGAAAAACATACAAATTGTAAAATAATTACCCAAATCCTAAACTGTTGGCTTGTTTACTCCCCATCCTATTGTCTCGCCACTTTTTTGGCCTGTCAGAGTAATTATTTTTTGTGAGGATAATGTTATCCTAACAGAGAAGTTATGGAAATAGTTTAGCATTTGTAATAATCCAAAATTATCCATTAATCATGACAGAATGCTTAAAACCCAGGCTCTAGGCCTCACACTGCATTTAGATGAAGTGACAGCCAAAAATTGTTTCCTCTCTTTGCAGAAATGTCTGTGTGGCCAAGGTTCATTATTCACAAGATAAAAGTAGGAGAGCATTCAGAGAGCATCTTCATATGTGCACACAAACACACTAGCAAACACACAAACAAGAAAGTTCCACAAAAAGCTGGCACAAAAAGACTTTATTTTTCTGTTCAGTCATCTCTGAGGCAGTGGAGTGACCTTCTCTCCTCTGATAGATCACACTCACCTCACCTGAGGGCTTTGTTCTGTCATACCACCTGAGGTCTGCGTAGGGGCTGTGTGTGTGCATGCGTGCCACAAAAGATGTCACAAAGGTTTCACTGAAGTTCTTCTTCTTGTGTCCTTTAAAAGAGTCTTCAAGTGCAGTCTTTCTCCTTGCTATGGCGAAAGTGTTCTTTCAAGGTCAGATAACAAAAGAAAATCCGAAAGAAGAAAGGGACTTTTTTTTGTAGGAGGGGAACGAGGGAAGACATGATTATAGGAATAAAAAAGGGGGAGAAAGAAGAGGAATATTGGAGTGGTAGTGGAAAAGAAAAGATAAGACAAGAAATAGGAAAAGCAGCTGGGGTAGGGGGAGCAGCGAAAGAGTGAGTGGGTGAGCAGGTGCAGTGATAGCAGAGGATAATGGGTAATATGAGCAAAGGGATGATGGTTCAAATCCCCCTTTTATCCTCTCTCTGAGCTCTGACCCTACCTGGACAATGAGGACAGCAAAAGGGGAACGGCAGTGATCCTCTCCAGCCATTAAGGGCAGAAACGACGCAAATTATAAGTGGGGTGAACAGAGGAGAAGCGAAGCCACAGAAGAAGGAAAAAGGTTAAAAAGAGACCTCGGACTGGAACAGCACTGAATTGGAGACACAATCAGTTCAAGGATGTTAAAACCCATATGGCAGGAAGGGTTCATCGGAAAGTAAATTGGACAGAAGCTTGCACATATGCGACCCTGTCATCCAGACGGTGATTAGGTTATAGTTTGGTGTGTTTGCACTCAAGCAGAGCTTGTTTTAACCACTTACTTTATAAAGCGTCTTTCTGTGCGTGCTGACTTTTCTTTTTTCACCCCTTTTTCTCATCTTCAGGCATTTTTTGTTCAAGACGTCGTCAGGGACCACCCCTCTCTTCAGTAGCTCCTCCCCCGGATACCCCCTGACCTCGGGAACAGTGTATTCTCCACCGCCTCGCCTGCTACCCAGAAACACCTTCTCCCGCTCAGCCTTCAAACTAAAGAAGCCGTCCAAGTACTGCAGCTGGAAATGTGCCGCGGTGACAGCCATCGCAGCCGCTGCCTTGCTGGCCATCCTGCTGTCTTACTTCATTGGTAAGTGAAAGCAACATTTTTATGAAAAGGGTTAACCAGATTTTATTTTATTTTCTGTCTATATATACACCCCTGAACAAATACACTCGACACACTGTGTCGCATTGACCTAAAATGCATAAACCTCCCACACCTCCACGACAAAGTGTCAAGTTAGTAGCCCCTGCCTTTAAAACACAAAGCAGATTCAGACGGCGTGAGCTTTGTCACTTCAGTCGACTGCTGCACTGTCAAAATCGACCACAGCTGGAGCTTCGGCCTCCAGTCAGCATCAGTGCACAGGCAGTTAGAGGGGCAGAAAGATACACAAACCGCAGCATACTGCGGCTGTTTCTGCAAGCAGGTATCAGTCAAGGTAGGAATCCTAACAGACCCAGCAGGAAAGTGGATGTTTTTCACTGATCTGAAGCCAACGTGCGATAGTCATACTTTAAGGAATGGCAGATACTCAGAGGAGAGCACTTACCCAGCACATCAGGAAGAGATTCTGATGGGCTGTCTACCGGCGAATCTGTGTGAAGAGAAGGGAGGAAAAAAATACAAAACATTGCTTAGAGTGTGTGTGGGAGTGTGTGTGTGGGCGTGGATTTTATTCCTTCTTGACCTCATTCACTGGACAAAAGAATGCAGACCTATGCATGTGTGTGTGTGTGTGTGTGTGTGTGTGTGTGTGTGTGTGTGTGTGTGTGTGTTTGTGAGGGAGAGAGGAAGACAATAGGAGGAGGAGGAACAGAAAATGAGGAAATGTAATTATGTATGAATGTGCATGTTTGTGTGTGTGTGCAAGAAGGCAGATGTGCCACTGAGCCCCTGATTGGCCTCTTACCCGAGAGACCAGAGTCAACAGATGGGGGGAAGAGTGGCATCAGCAGAAATAACAACCCTCTCTACATATATTATTAAGATCATTTTTTTCTTTATTTATAAATATATTTATCCAAACGTGACCACATCGATCTAACCGTCCATAGTGAGTTTGTGATATATGCACCCATATGTGTGTCGTATGCATCCCGACCTACCGAATTTTATGCATGTGCACTCCAATCTGTGCATGTGTCAGTATTTGTGTGATTTGTGTAACCCCCGTGGAGTGCCCTTGACAGTAGTGGTGTGTGTCCTCCAGAGCAGATCAAGGCCTCTTGCCGAGGGCACACAGTAAGATCCATTCTCTCCTGAGCTTTACACGGTCACACTGCAGTAGACAGCCACATATGGAGCCACAAAACAAAAGCCGGGAGAGGGACGAAGGACGGCAACCGCTGCCCTCATACCCCCTAACCCCCCCGAAATCCTCTCCATATGTACTCAAGGGCACTGGAGCGCAGAAAGAACCAAAGACCTCCCGTTATTCATCTTTTACTCGAAGCGCAGAGCTCACCTGGGGCTTTAATGACACAAATATTTGTTTTCTTCAGAACATATAATTGTTAAATGAACATCTAATTGGGGAAATAAATCAAGACACATTTGTTTCAAAGACAAATTTTTGCTTCTACCTTTCTTTTCTTCATACCACTCCATCAGTAATTTTTGGGTACCTGCAGACACATAAAGCTTGCTAACAACAGCCTGTCTTAATAATAGGTACTTTTAGATTGGTAGCTATATTATAAAAGATTTTTCTTTTTTATTATTGGTGTATTTACAGCACAAAAGAGCAAGCTATCCAGATACCCTGTCAGTATACTGTATAATATTGCATTTTTAATGGAATTGCATGATTAAGGGGAAATAGAGTGTAATATTTTTCCCTCTAAGCCCCACTTTCTGTATATTTTTCAGTTTTATTATATGCCAAATAGTGTGTGTGTGTGTGTGTGTGCTTCACCACCAAACTTAATTGTCCAACTGGCTATAATTCAGTAAGCTGAAACAAAGCTGAAATGATACTTTATTGTTATTATTACTATTGCTAACTGTGGCCCCTTTTCAGCTGTTGTAAGGAAATGTTTTTGCTCCGGTGTTTTTTCTACGCTGAACAAAGCTGTAGCAGTGCTGCCAAGCCTGAAACCCTTGTGTTTACCATGCTTTTTGTAGCGTTAATCGTGCAGCGAGTTCACTACTCTTAAGGGGGATTTTGTACTACCTTGTTTGTGTGTTATGTGTGCGTGGGGCCCAGCGCTCACTGTGGGGATTGTGCAGAGCACCCAGAGCCATGCAGCGTGAAGAGGACCCCTCTGAGGCGTCCGCCCAGGAGCCCACTCATAAATTACACCACGACACATGTGCCTGAACAGCACTTTTTCATTTTTTGTGCTGGTTGGCATGTGTGTGTGTGTCTGTGTGAGAACTCCTAACTTCTCCGTGTGTGTCTGAGAGTGTGCTGGCCTTCAAATGATTTGCCTTTCCTTCTTTTTTCTTTATTCAGACTTCACATGAATATTAAGAAGAAAAAAATTGCTTGACAATCTTCCAGAAACTCAGGCGCGCACATGTGTGTGCCAATTGAGGACGACGTCTTCAGAAAAAACATGACTTTGCATGTTTCAGGAGCACAGCTGACTCACTGTATCTCTGTGAAGCTTATTTACTGTGTCCTACTGTTAGAATGAAGCCTTGGGGATGAGATAAACATACACACGTAGCATGAAAAAACCGTTTGGAGCTGCGAGTCGTTATTTGTGTCTGTGTGAGTTCGAGGGAGTTTATTTGTAAGGGAGGACAGAAAGCGTTTTTTTTTTCCCTCTTCAAACTCCAGCGGACTATGGCCTCCTCTTTATGTGTGAAGGAATGACTGAACGGATGGAGGGAGGAGGATAAACGAGAGTGCTTGTTCTTCATTCCCCCGGCGTCTTGTTTGCTTGCTCCGCATGGAGCACCTGAGCCAAAGGAGAGGTGGTTGCTAGGATACAGGTGAGCGGTTGGCATACAGGAGAGAAGACAGGTCCATCATTGTGAATGGCAACCTGGAGAGAACGAGATAGAGAGGGGTGAGAGAAGAAGAAAAAAAAGGAACGGGGTGGAATGGAGTTGGTGCACAGGGGGCAGAGGGGAACATAAAGGGGAAAGAAAAAGGAGGGATAGATCAGTGGAGAGACAGAGGAGAGGAGGGCTGATATGTCACTGTCAGCACTGTAAGGTGTGAGATTGGTTGATGGGGGGGCGCGGGTGAGGTTGTTTGTGCTGCTGAGGAAAGTAGAGGAGATGAGGAGGAGGAGGAGTGACAAGACAGCCAGGTGTGGAGAGAAGAAACTGAAGGGAGGCAGAAGGAGGAGAGATGAAGGAGAGCGTGGCCTCCTGAGGGCTCTGTCACCTGGAATATCTGTGGGACTAATGTCTCCTAATTGATCACAGCGAGCAGAGAACAGAGGGAGTGTGACAGAGGACAGAGAGAGGCTGTGAAGGACAAGGGGTGACGAAAAAGAGAAGTTAGAGAGGATTAAAAAAAGAGAAAAGGGATGTAAACCTCTGAGAGCAAAAACATATCCAGCAAGGGGGGTAAAACAGATAGAAATGCGCTGTAGTGAGGAATGGGAGGAGAGCCTGGCTTGATGGATGAGAAATCGAGGTCGTGTCAAACTGCTTGCGCCCAGGTGGACTGTTTTCATACACACATGCACAGGTGTGCCCTTGACTGCAATGAGTAAACTTGCTAGCGGGCGCTTGTGTCACCTTTGCAGGGGTGTTTGGCGCCGATGTGTGCGCGCGTGCATCTGCGGAATTTGTCAGGCGACGTGGCATAATCCACATGGTATTGTCACCACTAATGAGTAAGAGCGCACATACGCACGCACAGGCGCGCGCACACACACGATGTATTTTTAGTCTTACTCTCAGCTCCCCTGTCTGTTGATTCAACAGAACCACACTCCCCACACACACACACACACACACACAGGGCACTGTCATCGAGCGTGACCTTCATGCCTCCGAGCCGACCACTTTCCATCCATCACCGCTGTCTTCCTGTTCCAGAGTGATCACAATCGCTTACTGCCCATTCTTCCCGATTACAGGTGTCTCACTACAGTGCATTCATATCACTGCTCCCTTACATAATCACATGTTAATGATTTTACTGTTCTGCCAATTGAACAGTTTCTGGACTAGAAATACAACATTAGTTCTTCGTCCCTTTCCTTATCAATCATCTTTAGAGCCTTTATATTAATTTAAGCTCCCAGCCTTGTGTGGATGGGAGGTACTACTGTAGTACTCTTCTGAGAAAGAAAAAAAAGATTCAAAAAAAGTACCTAATTACACTTTTTGATATACATGATATACAAAAGTCTACTCTTAACAGGCTAAATGATTGATGTTTTAAAAAGTATTCATTATGTCATATTAAAAATAAGCAAAAATCGTAAAAGCATACAAGAAAAGGAGCAATTTTTTCCTAACTTGATCGTCCTTTAGGCAAGAACAACTTCTATAGTGCATGCTTGTTTTCCCAAGTAGTTATATGCCAAAGTTTGTATTTATTTGAATAAGACTGCTTCTTTTATGAGTAAGTATAAAAGCAAGTCAAGACAGTCAAGTGGATAGTTGTGTTGGCCATGCAGGTCTCGCAATGTGGCTGCTTTCCAAACGCACCTCCTTGACCCCAAAGTCCCCTCTCACATTGCATGTGGCTTCCCTTCTGCTGATCTGAGGTGGAACAGCTAGAGGTCAGGATGTGTCACTCATGCCAGCGTAGGTGTCCGTGTGTGCATTTAATATGTGTGTGTGCGGAGGTGAAGTTGCAATTGGGCATATGGTGAATGCAGGAACCTGGGCATAAGGATCAGACGTGGAGCGTGTGTCCGCAGCAGCAGGGCCTGTCGGACTGATAAAGGTTAGGATCTTACCACACGTTGCCAGTCCAGAAAATGGGCAGGGCATGGCCAGGACCAGGCACAAGGTGCTATACCATCTGCACCAGAGGGATACATGGGTCAATGCACTGGTAAAGGTAATGCAAAGCAGGGAGCAGGAGTTGTTCAAGTGGTGACATCGATGTTCTTCCTTTGACTTGAGCTTCGGTACATGCTTTGAAGGAAATAATACCCATGTGTGCATGAACCGAGGATTTGCATCCTCAGTGATGTCACTGCTGAGCGATGTTCATACCGCCTCGTGCATTAGTGTGCACGAGCTCATTTCATTCATTTATTTCCTCATTCATTTATTCATTAGTGCGGGTCTTATCGGGGCCTCAATCGTTAGTCCAATTAGGCCTATGGTGCTTCACTGGTACTGTGTTGGAAACAGGAGATGGATGAAGGCAAAGCGAAAAGAAATTGCTGTCCTCCCTTTTTTTTATCCTCTCGCTCCGTCTCTCATTTTCTTTCGGTTTCTCCGTCTCTTGGCCTCCACAGCGAACTCTTTTCTCTGTCTTTCGTCCTCACTCATTCTCTCCCACTCTCTGATCTGTGATAAGATAGCATAGTTCCTCATATCCTGTTTCTAATACAGATCGATGAGAGGGAAAGGAGCGAGGTAGGAAGGGAGGGATGAGACGAGGCAGAGTGGGTTGATGTTGCTGGGGGGAGTAAAGCGGCGGGGGGGTCAGGGTAGAGATATCTGAAGAGGAAATGAGGATTCAGAAAGGAGGACATCACTCAGATTCACATCTCTTTTCATTTAACCAATCACACACGTGCACGCACACGCGCAGCCACACTCGCGCCGGGCAGCTTCGTCTGCGCCGGGCCGTCTCAATATTTCGGTGCCAATAAAGAAACCATTTTCAGCTGTGTGATTGAGTGAGTTGCCGTTTCTCTCGGCTAGACACAGCCGTGCAGGTAGGAGCTGCCAGCAACTCGCATAACCTTTTGTGTTGCAGTCAATTACAGTTCAGTTGCATCAGCTGGGTGAGGAGGTCCCGTCGGGGGTTGCAGCGTGCGTGCGCGCTTGTTGTTAATACCATGCAATTTTCAGCATGCATACGCAGATACACACTCAGAAGCAGACAAATTGTGTCTCTCAGTGTATATGACCCCCAAGGGCAGCAGCCAACTGCCGCCCCCGTTCCTCTGTCTGAGGCTCTAAATGATCTCAGCAACCAGCGCCTTCAAAACTTAGCCGAGAGAGAAGGCTGCCTTATTTATAGATTACATAAGTGGATACTGTGTGGTAAATTCTGAGAAAACGTCCCAAATGGCCTGAATATTGAGAACCTGAGGCGGCATGCTGCTCTTTTCCTCAGTCTCTTCAATATTAGCAGCACTGCACCCCTGTGCCGCAGAGGTACAGACGCCTCTTTTTTTTCTCAGGTGGCTCCTTTTTTTGCGTGTGTGTTTTAGGAGTGTGCGAGGTGGGGAAAGCAGGGGGGGTAGAAAGGCTGGGAAAAGGGTTCCTAAACCAATTAAAAGGCAGACCAAGGATGGTGGGGTGAGTTGGGGGGGAGGTGGTCGACAATTACTGCCCTAATTGAGGTCAGAGTTGTTAATTTAGTGGTGAATTAGAACGGTTAATATGCATTTAGCGGGATGGCCAGGGGAGAAGGCGAAATGGGGGGAGAAAAAAAAGTGTTGCCGCCGACCAGGGCTTGTGTTCTTTGTGCAATTTTGGTTGCGTTGCGCGCGATTGCATGCGACAACATGCGACAACATGCGAGAAGCCGTTCTCCGGCTTCTGAGCAATTAGGAGCATCGCAAATGGTTCAGCGGGGATACACTGGCTTTTAAGCAGGCAATGATAAGGTTGAGTTGAGACAGAAAAGGGTGAGAGACATAAGAGCATAGAGAGAGAAAGAGGCGTGGGGAGAGGATTTGAACATTTGGAACATGTTCCAGAGAACAGAATGATGATGATACAATATTTTCCAGTCAGGGGACACTCGCTGCAAAGTCACCTTTCTCCATCTCTGCCTCGCTCTTTATTTTCCTTCTCTTTCCTTCTCTCATCCAGAAATCCATTTATACCCTTTAACTCTGAGATATATAAATATTTCCCAAAACATGCGCATGTGCGTTGTATTTCTGCCTGATTGCCCGTGTTGTGAACCACTTACTGTCAAAGGATGAATCACCACCATCCTTTTCTTTTTTTACCCAACCAGTCAATGAATACAGGGCCACTTATCCCTTAAATCTTTTCTTCTCCTCACTTGTCATCTTCTTCCCCCTTCCTCACTTTATCCGTGGGGGCCTTTATTCATCTTTTCCTCCCTTTTTTTCTGCAACATCATCTGTAGCCTGTTTCTCTGCTCCTCTTTTTTATATTTCCTCAGGGGATTTCATGTGCTCTTTAATATTCTCTCAGTTCTCGCTGTCCTCCAGTATTCTCTCTGTTCCCCCCATGCCTCTCCTCCTCTGTGCTGAGGTTTGGCACAATTTCTCTAAGAGCTCCTGACCGCTGCCCCCTCTCCGAGTCCGGCCACCACCTCTCCCTTTTCATCTCTCGTTTCTCCGTCCATCATCCTCCATCCTTTTTTTTTTTTTCGTCATCACAGGATCACGTTTTGTTTTCTTCAGACGCTGTTTTTTGCAGATGATACTGGCAAGCACTTTGCCTGTCTGAATTATGCATCGAGATTACATAAAAACCTCACGGAGCAACTGATCTATTTTTAATCTGACTCGTTTGCTTGTTAAACCTGCTTCTCTGTGATCTTTTCTATGTGTGCGTATATGCAGTGTGTGTGTGTCTGTCAAATTGAACATGAGTGAGAAGACGGAGATTAAAAAGAAAAACAGCCCAAGTCTGACTATCGCTCTTGTTCTTCCCAAGTCTGTCAGTCGGATCTGATTCAGATAGGCTTTATTGGCATGGTATTTAATAAAGCCTTCCAATCCAGTTTGAAAACAGTAATTATGGCAATTATGATCAGAAAAGAAAATGCTTAAAATTATGGCAACACAAAGCTAAATACATCAATTTCAGCAGTTTCATTTCAGCTAAAATTACACCCTAACAAACTTAAAAGTGTTGTTGAAATAAGGGATGGCACTTGTAAAGAGAATGATAACAAGTGTCTCTCTTTGTCTTTCTTTCTTTCTTTCTTTTGCACGTCTCTCCTGCTCTGTGTCTTGCTGCAAAAGAATCCTGTTGACAAATTGTTGGCTTTTGCGCTTCTGTCGCTAAGGAGTAAGTGTGCCATCTATTGGTCAGCTTTCCACAACCACCCACAGAAGAAGAAGACGAAGAAGGGGGGAAAAAACAAGACAGGAAAAACAAATTTGAGAAAAGTGTGCACCAATCCTCACCGACACAATGATGAGACACACACAGTAAGCTAACTATAGGGCTGTCTGCTATGTGTGTTCTTGGGGATGACCTAGATTGAGAGTGCCGTCACAATAGACTCACAATTGCTTACTGTCTCCAGATGGTTCAATAGGCAAGCTTTCAATCGACTGCTCCCTCTGATACCATCTTTGCGCGCACCTGTGTGTGTGTGTGTGTGTGTGTGTGTGTGTGTGTGTGTGTGTGTGTGTGTGTGTGTGTGTGTGTGTGGATGCATGTCTGCATTATCTACAAGAAGGGACAGGCAGAGATAAGACGAAACGAAGGAAGAAAAAGGGGGAATTAAAAGGAAAAGTAGGAGAGAAATGAAGGTCAGCCCAATGAAAGAGGAGAGGGCAAGAGTTGGTGTAGCAGGGGAAAGAGAAAGGGGTGGGAGCACTCTTTTTGCTTCTCCCACTCCGTCTCTTGTTTTCTATACCCCCACGCCCCCACCACCACCCTCACACATGAAAAATAAAAAAGAGCTGACAGTGGAGGCCGGGCAGCAGCCAAAGGTGTCAGCGCTTTCTTTTGACCAGGAGCGAGGGAGGGAGGAAAGAGGGGAATAGCAGAAGCATAAAAAGGAAGAAACAAAGACGCAGGGTGAGAGAAAAAGAGCGACGGGACACTTTAGGGGGTGAGAATGAGTCTGCCCCGGCAGCGAATCCTAAAGGCGCATCCCCTTCCCCCTGCAACTTTTACACTCCCGGCCCCTGTGTGTGCAAACGCTCAGCAAGCAGAGATAGAATTTGACAAGAAGGAAATTGATTCCCGGGTTTCGGATTCAGGTGTTGTGAGGCTTCTGCGGTGGGGATAAGGCCGACGCTGAGAAGCGTGCGATAGCGCCTACGTAATGCATTGGACTCGATCACAGATTCGTGCTGCGTGTATCATCAAAGCTCACATCACGGTATTCACGTATACGCGGGAAAATGCTGGTGCATTCCGCCGTTAACATTAACGTTATCTTCGATATTCAGACGCGAGCAGGCGATTCATCTCCGTTTTTTTCTCCCCACTACAAAGATTCTTTGAAGGCATTAAAGAGATCAAAACAAATCATTTACAACAAACAGAAAACATACCTGTCACCAAATAAATCGCTGAACTTTTGCAGTACAGTCTTTCTGTTTCCTTTTTTTCTTTCATTTTTTTGGGGGGGGGGGGAGGAGGGGGAGTTGGATGGGGAGGAGGAGGAGACGCTTGGCAGCAGGCTAAGGAGGGAAGAGACGTGGGGAGAGTAAAGAGCTGACAAAGTGAAGAGCGAACACACTCGAGCAGCCTTATACCACCAGCACACAATAACACAACAGAGGACAAAAGAAGAGGAGAAGCGAAAGGAGAGCCATAGAGCATTCTCTTCAGAGAGCAATCTGTCACTTGCTCTCTGTGAGACGGTGTAAAGGCTTCCAAATAAAAGCTGAAGATGCTTTCCCCGTGAAAGATGGCTGCGAGAGGTCGGGGGTTAAGAAAGCAAAACAGAGAAGGATTTTTTGGGAAGGTGGTTTAATTGCCTGATTTGTAAGATTTTACCTCTGTTTGTGTGCCTGTTAACTAAACCCGCCACTCTGATGACCGTGCGTTTGATTCATGACTTAAATATAGAGGTGGCCGATTCTATTGATGCTACGGGATTTGCTGTCTAAATGACAGATCATATTTAAGAGGGCTGGCCTCATATTTCTTTGCCTTGATGAGCCTTCATCTTGGGCTTTTTATTTATTTATTCATTTATTTATTTCCATCCTCCTTTTCCTCCCCTACATCCTCACTCTTCATCTCTCTGCGTGCAGCAATCAACTTGCTGGGTTTGACGTGGCAGCTGAAGCCATCCGACGGCCCCGTGTTGAACAACGGACTGGGAGCTGGTCTGCCTGTCAACAGCGATGTGGCCACACTGCCCTCTGGAGGGAGAGGTATGAACTGCAACACGCACGCACCCCTCCCACACATCTTTGCCCGAAGAAGCAGGCACTTTACATGTTTGAAAAAAATGAAAAAAGAAACTTAAAGGTTAAGGCTGCTAATGTTCTGCATTTTTTCCCCTAGCAACAGACCTCGTGAACATAACAAATTCAACAATAAATAGATCCTAACAAGTGCTGTTTGTGCAGTCAAAGCCTACTCGTTTCTTTCTGCCACAGAGCTCCGGTGCTCCTTCATTTTGATGAGGGGGACGCTGGAGTTTATTTTAAATCGCTTCCACCATTTTTTTATACCATTGTGGAGGTATTTCTCTAAAGCAGCATCCTAACTAGCATGCCAATTGCATAAAATGAATCAACAGAAGTGACTTTAGTATTTTTAATGCATTTGTGAATATTTATGGCTTAACTGGCTTGAGGCTGAATGCACCACTCGTTGCAGGAAAGTCAGAAAGTTTTGAAGGACAGACTGCCACATCTCTTGTTGCAAACAATAAGAATGTCAGCCTTATCTTTTATGGCTTATAAATGCTATATCTGCTGTGTTAAATACTAAAACGGCCCAATAGCTTCTTTTTTTCCCTCCCAACCAGACAGCCTCGCACACATAAATTATTTCTATAATTCATGACACAGTAGTAGCTGTGCTGTCTGTGTATGCTGCTTAACCACTCTGCTGAGTTGTGTTGAGCTGGGTTTCAGTCAGCAGCGAGGTAAAGCTCCCCTCGCTCACCCCCTCTCTTTAAAGGCCCCCATGCGGTTTTTTCCATCTATTCTTCTTTCGCCTGCTCAATCTCGCTCTGCAACATACACAGCGTGTACTGTATGTATGTGTGGGCTGCTGCTCTGTGTCTGTATTCTGTATTAATGAGAGGACTGCTGTGTGTGTGACTGTCTGGGCCAGATGCCGCTGTTGTTTTTCCACATTGTTACTTTTATTTCTTTGCTATTCTGCGCACAGACGCGCGCGCTCACATTGCTGTCTTTTCCCTCTCTGGGCTCCGACACTGTGCTGTTAGATGACTGACCTGATTGCAGGATGTTTCTGTGTGCGGGCCTGTCTGCTTGGAAATCTGTGCTCTGCAGTTCTATCAGCCCTCTATCATTTCAGCCCAGACAACAGAGTCAACAGTCGTGCAGGCTTTGATACAGAGGCGTCATTTTGCATCCCGCATATCGCGCCTAACAGCGTTCGTTTTAGTATAAACTTTGAACAGTTTGCACAGCTAATGGTGCGTGTCCTCTATACCGTTCAATGTTTGTGCCAGGTTATTCCCATTAAAGTGCAATGATTAACTATTGACTGTACCAATCAATGTCTGGAATCACAGATTATGCAGTTTCTTTCCCCTTTGCTCCAGGTCCATGGGCAGGCCGGAACAGCAGTATAGACTCAGGCAGCATCGAGGTTGGGAGGCGGGTGACCCAAGAAGTCCCTCCGGGAGTGTTTTGGAGGTCCCTACTCCACCTCAGCCAACCACAGTTCCTGAAGTTCAACATCTCCCTCGGCAAAGATGCCCTTTTCGGGGTGTACATCCGCAAGGGCTTGCCTCCTTCGCATGCGCAGGTAAAATCTGTACAAGGACCATCAGCATCTTTGAACTAATGGGGTACTCGCAAATTATTATTTCATTCATTATGAAAGCTTCATAATGAAAGAATAATCTTCATATTCATCTGAGTGGAGAATGTATTTTTAAAAAAGAAAGAAATAAAGAGACGGGCTTGTTTCTTGGGACATCTTAAAATTCATTTGTGATTCATTGTAATAGTTGTTTGAAAAAACTAATTTAGACTAAGATTTACACTTAATTAAATTTCACAGTAATGTAACTTTTACTGCCTCTTATTAATTAGAAGCTACTCCATTAACAATGGATTCGATTTGTAGGAAGGGATAATTGCATTCAGATAGCTGTTTCACTGCCTGACCTGACTTCAGCTGGGGAAACTGCACAGTCGGGGCAAGTGTAAAAACACTCCCCTGCAATGCACACAGACACCCAAAGAAAACCCTGCGAGGAGCTTTGTGTTCCCTTCCTCATGCTTCACTGTCATTTGCCAGCTATCTTATTTACCAAATTCCTCAAGCATATAAAACCATGCCTCATTTTCTGAAGCCTGAAAAAGTGACCTTGCTCACACGTTTTCCTCTGCAGTACGACTATATGGAGCGCCTCGATGGGAAGGAGAAGTGGAGCGTGGTGGAGTCTCCACGGGAGAGGAGGAGTATCCAAACCGTGGTCCTCAATGAGGCGGTGTTTGTCCAGTACCTGGACGCCGGTGCCTGGCACCTGGCCTTCTACAACGACGGTCGGGAGCGAGAGACGGTTTCCTTCAGCACGAATGTCATGGGTGAGACAGAGTTGGCATCTGTCGCTGTGGGCGGAGAGGTGGCAGCGCGGCAGGGAAAAGCAGAACGGCAGTGAAAATGAGATTAGGCACCAGATTTTAGGAGCTGGTTAGAGAGAGGCACGCAGAAACTTTCTCTACCACTGGCGGAAAAGCAAGGCTGCTATTTTAGTCAAATAGATTCCCCATCAGTTACTCTGTGACTTTACACATTCACAATGTGCAAAAATGCTCCCCGGCAGCATGTGAACAATGTTGCCAATGCAACACAACCATAGTAACATTGTCAAGTAGGAAAGACTGCTCAGTGAGTTAAAAATGTACGTTTGCCAAAACATAGTTGGGCACGCTAATATGTCCAACAGTGTGACAAAAAAACCCACACACTTACATTAAACAACCTTCATCTTTGAGGTGGGTGAGGACCACAGTGTCACACGGCCCTGTAAACAGAATGATTTTAGGATTGTAACCAGATAATTTCGGTTGCATTCGAGCCAAAGGAGAACAAAAGGACAAAAGGCAGGGTTGGATGGAAAGAGTCAAGCGGAGTGAAAGAATCCTTCACTGTCAATAACGGAGGGGTAGAGCTTTCAGCAGTTGGAGTAGTGGCGAGATGGAGAGGCGGAGGCGGCAGGGGCAGAATGAGAGTGGAGTAGTTAGAGGGGGAGTTGGAAGAAAGGCCTAATGGTAGGGGCAAAGCCAGAATGGGATGAAGTGGAGTGAAGGACGGGAGGAGGAGCTGAAGAGGAGAATGAAAGAGAGGGTGGCATTAGGGTAAAGAGGGAGGCGAGGGGCTTTAGTTTTTTTTTTATTTTGGGGGGGTGCATGGAGTAGGGGAAGTGTTAGGAGAAGCAGTGAGGCTTGGCTGTGTCATTCTTTGTGTAAGAAGAGTGGAAGTTGGAAGAAGCATATAGAACAGAGAGGATAAAAGTCCAAGTGTCCTCCTTGTGATTATGATTAGCACCGACCCCGTTCCTTCCCACCAAACTGTTTCTCATTTCTAGTGAGTAGGTTAGAAGGCAGATGGAGCAGCTCACAGAGTCCAGCTAAAATCTGGCCTAGCTGCACCAAACATCCGCAGCTTGATGAAATATTAGTGACCTCGGTGGGGCCGGACATGAGTGAGGAGTGAGAAAGTGAGCCGTGGATAGAAAAGGGTCGAAGAGAAAGGAGAAGGAGAGTGGAGGGGGATACTCTTATTTTCTATGAGCGGAGCATTGGTGGATCCCATCTCGTCAAAATGGCTGATTCATAATACATTCCTGCCACATTATGAAAAACGCAGACAAAAAAAGAAACTCATGGAATCTTGAAGGAGGGCGTTTGATGTCTGTGTGACTGTGAGACTCGGCAGCGCTTCGACTCAATTTGTAGTATCTTAAAGAATGAATTGTGCCAATGGTTTAATGGAAGGCTTTGATGCTTGCCGTCACACTGTCTCACCCCTCGCCTCTCCCTCTCTCTGTGTCTCACTTCATCTTCTTCACAGATTCAGTGCAAGAGTGCCCGCGCAATTGCCATGGCAACGGAGAGTGTAATTCTGGTGTGTGCCACTGCTTCCCAGGATTCCATGGCATGGACTGCTCCAAAGGTATTAGCTGTTTACGAATGCGCTTCTTCCGTCGGAGCAAGGATGAAAAGGAAGAAAAAATCTGTCATTTCCGCTGTCTAATTAGATGAGCAGACACATTTCAGCTTCGTGCAAAAATAAAACATAAAAAAAAGAAGAAGAGGATTAAGAGTAGCAAGATGGTGCATGGCCTTAGGTGGAGTTGAGACAAGATGACTGATGATGAATGGCAGCTCCCCTAGCTAACGATTCCCTGGCTCTGTGCTCACCTGGGGTAGACGGCTTTGATGAATAGTTTAGTTACCTCTGCCTGTAATTACTCTTCATGTCATTGGCGCTCTCCAGCCCCTTAACCACTCTATTCAACCCTCCTGCACGGTGGGATGCGGATCTGCGTGGGTGGGCGACGTGCACTTTTCGCCACTTTAGCTGTCTTTTAAAAAGCTTGCTAATTGTTTTTTTTTCTTTGTTTGTTTGTTTGGTTTGTTCTTAGGCGCAGGGTTTAATCTCTCCGTTTCTCTGTTCCTACAGCGGCATGCCCGGTGCTGTGCAGCGGCAACGGCCAGTACGACAAGGGCTCCTGTGTGTGTTACAGCGGCTGGAAAGGACCCGAATGCGACGTCCCTGTCACACAGTGCATAGACCCTCTTTGCAGCGGCCACGGCACCTGCACTGATGGAAACTGCGTGTGCTCCGTCGGTTACAAAGGGCCAAACTGTGCAGAGGGTGAGCGCAGGAGGTGTAATGGTGCATGATTGTTTTTTGAAAGTAAGGTGAAGCACAACAAACTTCACAGATTTACCCCTCCTAACACCAGTGAAGACAGCTTATCATGGCATAATCTTACGCTGACTGAGCGTCCATGTATACAGATGAAGTATGATGGCGCAGCCAAACATATCACATATTTTATTAAGGGCTGAAATCGCTTCTATTGATCTTTGTTAAGAAGGATCAGCATGCCGCGATCGTAGTCATCAGAAAGCAAGAGAGAAAAAATAAAAGGATAAAAAGATGCTGAGGAGGGAGCTGGAGTCAGGGTGGTGAGAGGTGAATATGTATGAAGAAAGAGAGAATAGGTTGAGAAGAAGGAAAAGAGAAAGCAGCACGCCAGGGGTGAAGAAGAAGATCGGCAGAGAGGGAGATGCACAGGGAAGAATAGAGATAAGTGGCAGAAGGAGTCAAAACATGGGGCCTGAGAACAAGGTCAGCATTTTCTCTCCTCTGCGCTTCATTTTTCTCTCCCACCCCGCCGATCCCCGATCTCCCTCTCATCCAATTTTTCCCCTTCTACTCCAGCCTCAAATCTGATATTCATCACAGCAGAGTCCCTCAAACAATTTACCTGAAGTGCCAGCGACATGAAAATCGATAACTGTGATCCGCCATTTCTGCCAGGCAAACAGAAATGGAGGTTCGAGGTTGTGTGCGAGGGGGCCGCTTTTATTAATACTGCGTGTGCGCCGGGGTCAATCATGCCCGAGGTGGTGGAAAAAGAGGGAGGAGATGGAGGTGGGGAGAGCGGTGTCACAAAGAAGAGGACAAGATGAGAGAGAAAGAGAGAGAGGAAAATGCGAGTGACCGGGACAGAGCAATGCGAGGAGGCCTGAGAAGGGGCGGGCGAGCGAGTGGGTGGGTGGGATGGGTGTGCGTATTGCCAGGAGGAGGTAATTTGTCAAATTGGTTTTCACTCACTGCTTGGACTCAGAGCTGCCTGTCAACCTGGCAGACTGACAGTGTCAGATTCTCCCCGTGTATTGGCACGATACACGCATACACACAAATCAACCACACACACACTTCCACATCCACACGGGCGAAAAGCTCACACCAAATGATGTGTCAGCGAAGCGCACTGCTCTTTCAGAGTGGAACGCATTTGCTGCTGTGCCCCAATTATAGACTTAGCTATTCATTATCGTGTGCTTTAATTGCTTTAGTAATACGTCTGGTAACATTTTACTTTATTTCATTATCTTTTTATAAACACAAAGAGTGAAATGATGTCCTCTGTCACGTCTGTTTTTTTTAAAAAACAACTATTAATTTGTTTTTGTCGTCAGCTCTGTAATGACATTCTTTAGTTTGTTTGTTAATTTCTTTTTTTCTGCTTTTTTTCTTTTAAACTGGTGTATTGCTGGCTTAATCCAGTGGACTGCATGGATCCGACATGTTCCAACAATGGCATCTGTGTGAACGGGGAGTGCCACTGTAAGCCAGGCTGGGGAGGACTCCACTGCGAACTGCCCAGGGCCCAGTGCCCAGATCAGTGCCATGGCCACGGTGCCTTCATACCAGACACTGGGCTGTGCAGCTGTGACCCCAACTGGATGGGACCCGACTGCTCCATGGGTGAGTGTGATTGTAAAGCTGGTTCAGCTGCGAGAGTCAGATACATCGGGTAAAAATGGGGGTTGTGGGTTTGAAAGTTGGAAAGAAATGACTGCTGATTACCCTTTGTCCAAACATATTTCGCGGTCCCAGTATGGCTAATTAGTTTGCCATTTTATTTCATACTGTTCCGGTTTTCGAGCTACACTTGGACCAAATCTACCAAATCGTAAAAAAAAAAAAAATTACAACATGCTCAGAAACAGGGTACAACAACTGTTGTGGTATCTGTTGTGGTATCGAAGCCAAATTGGAACATGCAGGAATAAAAATGTGGCAAGTTTGTACTATCAAGACTATATAAAATTATCTCTCTCAGTAGACTGTCAGTGACAGTATGGTAATGACAGATTTTTATGGTTATCAGGGTAGTGCTTAAAATCCAAATTTGGGAAAGGCAGAACACTTTTATTTATATACCAAACTACAGTACTCTGGGTTTTGCATAAAAGGAACATGAATAAAATGATTCTGTCCCTGTGTTCTGACACATATATACTGTTAAAAAGGTGAATATTCATATTAAACATGGCTGGGCTTTCAGAGCATGTATAAGTTGCATCTACGAACCAAAAGCTTGAGCTTCAAACTGCTCGAAACTCCTTAATGATCCAAATACGGTCATGTCGGATACACTGCTCTGGCATTTGAGTGCAGAAGCCCCGCCCACCTGCTGTTCAGACCTGCTGTTTATAGGGTCAGCCAATAAGAAAATACAAGTACTGGAAATTTATAATGTTTAAACAAGGTAGCTGTAACATATCTCAGTTCAGGCCAAAGTAAAACTTTTTTTAATCTTGTAGACTCGAAAGACTGTATGACCCAAGAGGTATGATTAGGCTGCTTTCAGTGAGCTACTCAGAAATGAGGTAGGAATCCTAACTTTGTTAAGCCTTCGTGATTACTATCAGAATTTTTTTAATTGGTTATGTATTGCTCTGGGAGCCAATTCTGTGATTCTAGTACCGGGGAGATAATGGCATGCTAGTTCCAAGGCTTTCATAAGAATGTATTGGAAGTGTTCTTGCACTGCGGATAGTAACACATACAGTTTACCAAGATGGGATAGGAGGTTTCACAGTTCTTTATCTCAATAAAATGAAGCCGTTAAGCTTCCACTTTAGAAAGTAAGACAGCCACCTCCGTCGTGCCAGCCTGGGAACGCTTCCTCAGGAGCACGACGAGAGCTCCAGCATTTGTTATGAGAGAAGCAATGCTTAACTTTAATAAAGACAACATTGTTTCACACTGCAGGATCCCTCAGCAAGTGTGTATCAAAACGTCTGTACATACCGCGCTCCCTGCACACCAGGGGGTCCTGAGCACACAAGCGGGATTGTCACATTTCGCCACATGCACTGTCGCCGACTGCAACATCTGAGCCTCTCAGACAGCGACTGTAATAGAAGCTCAGGAAATAAACCCTGTTGTTGCACTACTATAACTACTGATTTTAATTAAAAATACATGACAGAGAGTTGTGTTTTCGTGTAATGTGGATTTGATTGTTTTGAAGCTCAAGGTTCTCTCTTTTTGCACTTGCCGATGTGATTTGAAATCAAATGCAGACACATTTATGTTTTCTAGCTTTAAAAATTGACTAAAAGGATTGAAAATGACGTTTTTGCAGATATTTTTTTCAGATACCACCATATTTTAAAGGCATTTCAAGTTAGGAACTGGTACTTTGTAACATTTGCTATTATGTTATTCATGAAAAAGATCATATATGCATCTGAACAGCAACCCTGTTCACTGCCCAGTGGTGTCCATTATGAATACATACAGTCATGTGTTCCTGTGAAAAACTAAGTGCACCCTTACTGCTTCCATTTGAGTAAAGAGGGTAAGTAGCAGCCTGGAGCTGCTAATCAAATGCACCTGATTAATTGATCATCTGCAAATATAAGCACGTCTATAAAAGCACATGTTTTTGCCGTTTCCTGCACTGGAGAAGTCAGATCTTCCCAGGAGTAAGTGTCTCAGCAAAATTACCTCAAGGTCACATCATGCAATGCTTAGAGGAATTCCAAAAAAACTAAGAGCGACATCTCAGACTCTGCAGACCTCAGTTAACATGTTAAATGTTAAAGTTTGTGAGAGTACAAATAGAAAAAGACTTAATAAGACTGAACACTGTGATTGGCCTATTTAGAAAGATTGCCAGGAGAAAGCCTCTTCTCTCTAAAAAGGATATGGCAGCACAGCTTAGGTTTGAAAAGCTGCATCTGAACAAACCACAAGACTTCTTGTGTCTTTTCCACTGAAGAATATCCTTTTGATACATGAGATCGATGTGGAGATGTTTGGCAAATCCAAAAACCAACTGCCAAGTGTGGTGATGGAGGGATGATGACTTCAGGCTGTTTTGCAAAACAAGCCTGTCATCAAACTGAAAGGACAAGGACCAGGTCACCTTGTAGTCACTGAGCTGCCCATGAACGTCTCTGTGTAGAGTCTAGAGTCAAATTTCCAACACCTGAAGTTTGACCCAAACTGGTCCATGATCCAAACTTACCAGTAAATCTGAATGGCTGCAAAAGCAAAGAATCAGGATGCTCCAGTGGCCCAGTCAAAGTCCAGACGTCAAGCCGACTGAAAAGCTGTGGGGAGACCTTAAGAGAGTTTAAATGAATGCCTGCAAACCTCAATGAACTGAAGCAAAGTTGCAAAAAAAATTCCTCCACAACGATGTGAGCGACTGAGTCATACAAAACACAATTACTTCAAGTTGTCATTGGTTAAAAGCTTTTGAATCAAGAGCTGTTTTTGGTTTTTCACATGACTGTATATGGAATTTTAGAATACTAAAAATAATAAATACAGGAAACACTGACTTTTGAGTCTAGCACCGTTTGTTTGTGATCCAAATCTTTTCTCCTTCAGAGGTCTGCTCAGTGGACTGTGGAACCCACGGAGTGTGCATGGGCGGAGCCTGTCGCTGTGAGGAAGGCTGGACCGGTGCAGGCTGTGACCAGCGTGTGTGCAACCCTCTCTGCATCAAACATGGAACCTGCAAGGATGGGAAGTGCCAGTGTCACCAGGGCTGGAACGGAGAGCACTGCACCATCGGTGAGTGTGTTCCCGTGAGCGTGTGTCTGGAGGTGTGTGTTTGACGTGCGTGCCTGTGTGTCAACACGTGGGTGTGCACAGAAACACCAGCACCCAGTCAGACTAAAATGGCAGCTCCTTTATACTTTCTTAAAGGAATTTGGAAATCAGAAGTGGAAGCAGGAGGAAGGCCATGGGGAATTGAAGAAGGGGCTGACGTAGAAGGTGGGCGAGCAGAGAGAAGAGGTGCAAACTTCTTAGAAGTGGGGGTGGGAAATTACACAAGAGCAGGATTTAGCTGTTTTATGCTGCCTCTCAACTGCAGACCCCAGGAGTTTTAGTTTTTATGGCCTTTGAAACACCAAAGTCATGTGATGAAAGGCACAAAACAAAATCCCCACTTCACCTCACTGCGATCAAAAAATAACTCTCACTTTGTTTATGTTGTGTGCATGCACACAGTTGCGCTAGAGTGTGAGTGAGCGCTTTTGTCAGTCAATCACTGTCTCATATTGACATCACTGTCACTTTGGATGGATGAGTGCCAGATTCCTTTGATTCACCGTCAGTGCTTTGAGACACAAAGTCTCATTTCCTTGTCACCAAAAGCACTGTGATTGCAATCTGATACACAAACACCAATATATATATATATATACACACACCTACACACTCATAGGCACATACATATGCACAGGGGAATAACAGTTTATGATCTCCCGATTTCCCCCATCAGAAAGTAGGGCAGCTTTGACTGCACCATCAGCCCAAGATGAAAGAGTTATCAGGCCTCAGCTTGGCGCAAAGCACACTTCACTAGCACCAGACACTCTCAGCGTTAGCTTATCTCAGCTTGCCTGTTATTCATTTCAGCTCTGCATGATGTTGCTTGCATTTCTTTCAGAAAAAAAATACTCTCCCCATCTCTTACCTTTTGCACATTTTCTCCCACTGCAGACCATGGGAGCATGGTTGACAAAGCAGGTACCGTATCTGACTCTGGTGTTTTGTTTCTTAGCCTGTGGTGGTAGAAGCTAGCTGCTGCATTTGTGGGTTCTTGGCCTGGCTTGGCTCTGTAGACTCTGTGGTGCTATCTGTCCGTAGATTAGGGCTCCAGCCTCAATGATGACTCCCTACATGTAGTGCACTCCCATTACAGCAGTGGACTACAGCAGGGGTTAGCTGTCATTGAGCCTTGATGTGTTGTGGGGTACCGTAGAGCCTAGTGTGGTATCAGCAGTGTCGAGGGGCTGTGCTGTGAAAAGTGTGATCGTGCATGCGTGTGAGCGTGTGAGCGTGTTCTCCTTAATATTTCCAACGTGGAGCCTGGAAACACAAAAAAAACACTCAGGTATTCCACTCATGTGTTGTGTAAACACAATCTGCTTCACACGAGGAGAAAATAATGAAAGTTGTAAAAAAGTTTGGAGGTAATTGGTGTATTTCATAACCCAATGATGCAGGTCCTCAATGTGGTGTCAAATACATACAGAACTGTTAAGTGTGTGTGTGTGTTTACATTTGGGTTTGTGTGGCAAGTGTCGTGGCCATGGTAGAGTGGCTGCTAAATTTATTTTGTGCACGTGTGTGTGCTTGATTATGCTTGTGTGACTGAAAGGGCCTACAGTATTAATTTAAGAATCTCTGGTTTTCAACATCCCCGCCAAAACCAAACCAAACCAAACCAAAAAAATATGCCGTTTAGTCAGATCACTCAATAATAAACAGAATAACAGCTAAGGTTAACACACAGAGACGAGTTCGGGTCTGAGGTGAGTTGTCTCACACGCACAACAAGAATGCTTAATAGATAGCCCCGCAGCTGAACCTCTGCCGGGTTGCACGGAGCGGCACAGATTGCCTGACAGTACAGGTCCCTGGAGCGCCGTTGAGAGTGTCCTCTCACCCTCTACGCTTAATGGAATAGCTCTCATTGTTTTATGAAGAGCCAACCCAGAGAAAAGGTAAATTGCAGGGTTAAAAGGGGAGCAAGAGGCAGGGCGCAAAAAAAAGAAAAAGGAAGAGACGGAGCCAAAGGGAAGCAGAGAGGCAGGTCAAAGAACAATTTGGGATAAAGCAATCAATGTAATTTCAAAGGTAGCTTGTTAAGAATAGGAGAAGCAGCTAAGTGGGGTATATTTGAGAAAGTACAGCGTTATCTGGTCCATCTATGAGCTCTGATCGCGGATTTATGGCTGTGACCTTTACTTCATGACCTTTAAAGGAGGCAGAGCTGGGTACAAGGGGAATGGAGAGAAAGGTGGAACTTTTCAGTACAATGTCTCGACTTACTTTCTTTCATACACTTTGTTCTCATTCTATCTGTCTCTATCTCCGCCTGCCTCCCTCTCACTTCATCCTTGGAGTCCTACACAATATCTTTCGAGTCATATGCCCCACCATCCACACCCACACCCACAGACACTGCACACCACATAATATGTGTGTGCGTGTGTGTGTGTGTGTGTGTGTGTGTGTGCTCACCCATAACCCAAGGCAATTTCTTCTCCTTTTTAGGAGGATTTCATCAGAGTCCAACCACATTACTGGGGAGGGTGGACTTAATAGTTTCTGAAATCCCACTTTATTCTAGTTAGTATGAGGGGTATCGACTGGGTCCTGGCATTAAAGAGAGAGGAGCCTCGTGCCGGCCTGCCCAGGCAAGCCAATCAATGCCCGCTATAGATTGTCCTGTCCGGGTGCTTCATAAGTATTTGGCTGCTTTTAAATGGCAACTCCATTTAACAGGCAATCACTGCTAACTGCCTTTGTTCCCCGAGCTCAATACTTGGGGACAATCTATTCCAGGCTGACTGTTAATACAGCATCATGAGCAGTCCCCTGATGCAGAAAATGGTCATAATTAAAGATAAAACCTTTGATTTGAGTCTTCGTGTTGAACTGAATAACGTTGTTAAGCTCGCCCGGCTCCCCACCTCTTCCACCACAAACAAGATGGTGCGCCGTCTTTCTCTAAAAGTCCTTTGTTGACTTTCCCCCCTCATCGTCTGTTGGTTGAGACATATGATAAAATGCCAATCGGGGTGAAATGCCTGTTAATTTAGCCGCTGCCACGGTTTAGATTGCACTATTTGTATTCATAATGCATGGCTTTATTGATGCAGCGATTTGTTAGAGGGCAAAATCCTACAGTGCAACTTGAGTGAAAATATGTTCATTAATCTACTGAGCAGGACTCAGTGAAAAGCATTTCATATTCATAATCTCTTACTGGGTTATTTTGTCCTTCCTCACTCTGTCGGCACAATACTACCGAGTGAGAAATGTCAGGTCATATCTCCAGGGTGTGTCGTGCTGGGCGTGTGCGTGCGTTTGCGAGCGAGAGCCTTTTCGTGCATGTACGTATTGTTTTATCAGTCAACCCTTTTCTTTGCCTTCGTCTCCCGTGGGTAGACTTAAGAGTGTCGCATCCCGCTCCCTCATTTGTTTAAGAGGAAATCACTGTGACAAGTTTGTTTGGGGCTCTTTGTGCTGCTGGAGAAAACATTGTCATTGTGTGTCATCATGCCTTTTTTTTCCCACCCCTCCCCTCCTTGATAGATTATAATGTGGCAAACAGACAGTTTTGCGTTAGAGAGGTGGGATTTAGAAAGATATGGGAAAGTTGTAAGGGAAGCCAGGAGTTAAAGGCTTTTTTTTCCCTTTAAATGGCATTGATGGGGTACGTTGTCTCAGCATGGGTGCAAATTATCAAATGGAATCTAGTGATTTTTGAAGAAAAGTTTTGATTTCGTGGCATTTAGGAGATATTAAATGGTCCCAATTTGGTGAAATTGTCTTAATATAGGAGTCAGTTAAAAGGAAGAAATGAACATTTTGTGGAAAATTGATGTAGTCTCAGGCCTATCTGTTCATCACGAACCACCAGCCATTTGGCTAAGATTAGCATCAAGCCAGGAAAAAGCTAGCTTCGCTGTCCAATGTGCAAAACTGTCTCACTCTGGTCCACAGTTTGTCTTTGTCCTGTCTTCCTCCCCTCACCCCTAACCAGTCGCAGCAGATGCCCCCCCCCCCCTCCTCCTCCGAGCCTGGTTCTGCTGGAGGCTTATTCCTGTTAAAAGGGAGTTTTTCCTTCCCACTGTCACCAAGTGCTTGCTCATAGGGGGTCATCTGATTGTCGGGGTCGTCTTATCGTAGGGTTTTTGCCGTATAATATAAAGCACTTTGAGATGATTGTTGTAATTTGGCACTATACAAACAAAAATAAATAAATAAATGAATTGAATTCAAAACAACTTATTACACGGGGTTATGCATGAGGCTTGTTTGTGCCCTATAGCGCTATAACTTTCTGGATTTTCTCCTGGATTCCTGGCCAACACGCAGTCACAACACTCCAGGAAGTCTCTGCTGCCTGGCAAGAAATAATCCCACACATACCTTCCTGTAAAATGACAAAATGCAAGTTTTCGCACTCCACTTTTAGCATATAACATGTTATTTTGTGCAGTTTGAGCAGAACTGATTGATGGATATTATAACATAAGTGCCAAGTTAGCTGCTTCCGGTCTTTATGTTAAGATAACTGGCTGCAGTTTATAGCCTCACATAGAGAAATATGGCATGTATAAAGCATACACATATATATATAGCATATATAAATATGTATATATGATATAAGCCTCCAAAAGTTACCAGATAATATTAAAGTGAGAAAATGGCACTTTCCTCTATAATTGCAAATTCCCTTATCCAGAGCACCTCAAAACGTCCGCTCTGCCTTGCCTTAAAGTCACTCCTGAGTTGAGGGTGCCCTTGCTATGCTAGTTACAGAACTTACTTGGCTCCAGGGTCGTAGATTCTGGTAAGGGTTTTTTGCATACGCCGAAGCGAAGGTTTATTAGTTCATAGACTGCCACCACACAGACACACGCATGCACGCACACACTCTGTCAAGCATAATCTCATTCTCTCATGAGAAAGCATTACTCTCAGGCCATCAGAATCCCATTACCTACACTGAATCATAAGTAAGAGAGAGAGAGTGAAACTGCACCCGAGAAAGAGAGAGAGATGATCGGGTTGGGCTCCATCCAGTAAGTGAATAAAGTGATCTATCCACCTCGGTCCACACACACATATACACACACTAGGAGGCATCCCTCAGGTGCAGAGACATAAAGATGGAAAGGTGTGCATGGAAACTGACCTCCTGATTGGAATTGATTCCAGAACAATCAGCACTGGCAGTATGCTACCATTATTTGGTTACCACACTGAGTGTGACTCATTGATCTATCATTACCATATGAGCATATGTGTGCGTGCGTGTGTTTGTGCGTGCGTGTGTGTGTGTGTTTTCATCTGTGCATCATTAATGATAAAACAAACATCACCTTGTTTCTCTACCTCCCCCCCTCCCTCTCTCCTCTCCTGTCCTCTTCTCACAGACGGCTGTCCTAACTTGTGTAACGGTAACGGCCAGTGCACCATGGGCCAGCAGAGTTGGCATTGCGAATGTCAGACGGGGTGGAGGGGCCCTGGTTGCAGTGTTGCCATGGAGACCTCCTGTGCCGACAACAAGGACAACGAAGGAGGTGAGTTTGGGTGGGGGGGGCGTATAGTGCCTTAAGAATTCAATTAGCAAAATCTGCTTCTTCAAAGAAATAAAGGATGATGGAGAAAATAAAATTAAACAAAATATAAAATTAAGGTCTCCTGAGAAGAGCCTTGACTGTGGATGGCAAAATTAAACTTTCCTAAGTGAAAGAAACAGATTATTCAAAGCTTCTTCTTTTTTTTTTCGCGTCCCTTAGAGCATTTATCATTGCTCTTCTTCTATCAGATGGACTGACAGACTGCATGGACCCAGACTGCTGCATCCAGAGTCCCTGCCAGAACAGCCCCCTGTGCCGGGGCTCCCGGGACCCTCTGCTAGTCATCCAGCAGAGCCCGATGTCCCAGCCACGAGTCCGCTCCTTCTACGACCGCGTCAAGATGCTTGTGGGACGGGACAGCACCCACATCATCCCTTTGGAAAACCCGTTCAACTCCAGGTATGGCAGGAAATTCAACCGCTAGCAACTAAGGCCATATCTTAAGAATGTGACGCAAAAGAGCCGTTCACAGAAACATTACAGATCTCATATTTTAAAATATGAGAATAATATGAAGTCACCGGTGAATATCTATACATACAGTGTAGTGATACTGTTCTACGCCCCACAAACTAGCAATACAAGCCAATAATGAAAGTAGGAATGCAGGATAAAAGCTTTGATCATTTACGGTGCTCTGTCTTTCGTTGGTGTTGCAAACACTGTAACATTGTGTGGTGACTGTGCATGAGTGCAAGTTTACATTTCAGCCGAATCTTAAAAGATTTGACATTTAAGTGAAAAAATACGAGCCGTGGAATATTTCCAATCTTTAGATTTCCAAAAACAAATATCAAATAGACTTTGAAATGGTTCGTACAGCTAGCCAAGACCTTAACAAATCCCACAGCCAATTGCTGGCAAGCCAAGATTCCCCATAGATTTAGAAGAGCTGTGAAGCGCTGTCCACTGTGTTGATTTTCCTCCGAATATATTTACACATGCTGACATCGGACGTTTCAAAGAAAATAACTTATCAAAGCGACGCTACCCTGAAATGTTTAAATGTTAATCTGCGTCTATTAGTTCTCGAGAATGCAATCTCTCGCCCGTACTTAACAATACGCGCACATACCCATCTATATTGTCATGGTTTGTTTACGTGATTGACACGAGTTCATCTAGACGGTGGGGGTAGCTGATTGTTTCTAATTAATGAGTGGTGGAAGAGCAGGGCAATAATTGAATGGGCAAATTGGATGATTGAAAGATGGAGAGATTAATCAAATCAGATGATGGATGGTTTGGGAAGACTGGTTTGACAGGCTGACTTTCGCTCCCCTCACTTGTGTCTCCTCTGTCTTCTTCCAGCTTGGCATCTCTAATTCGGGGTCAGGTGTTGACTACAGATGGAACCCCTCTGGTGGGGGTGAACGTGTCTTTTGTCAACTATCCCCACTACGGATACACGCTGACACGGCAGGATGGAATGTATGTACAACAGCCACCCAGCACTCCTTGCTGAAATATGGAAACTACCTCACCACATAGGCTCTGTTATTAAATCAGATTTGATTAGATTAGGTTAGAAAACTGATCCCACGAGAAGGCAGTGCTGTTGGTGGAACAAATAATTAGATACATGAAAGAAAAGGAGATTTCAAATAGCAGAGGAGTAAATGTATGTAACAAGAACAACACAACTGAGGATTGTAACACTAGAATCTTCTCTGAAGTGAAACTGCTAAAAAGAAAAACACATGTACATTATAGTAAATGCAGAGGAAGAAAGGGAAAAACAAAGTGCATAACGCAATGTAGGGTTTAAATTCTTCCTTCTACCTCATTACCTCTTACTTCTTCCTCCTGTTAAACTTGATTTGATTTCGTGATTTCACATGTGATTTTCTTTTTCACTGCAGCGATCAAAGCAAGGTTGAATCAAAGCCTTAACAGCTTAAGCAATTTTGAATTTCTTAGTTTTTTTTCTTCTTTGATAGCCACTTTCCAAACACATTTAGTTAAGTCATCTTACATGTCTTTTTAGTTCCTCTGCAGGAATTCCAGCTTCTCGGCTGCTTTGATTTGACTTCTCTGTCCAATTTCCCCCCCAACAACTTGTATTGAATTTAAGTCTGGCTGACATCTCTAACATGTTATTTCAAAATTTGATTCACTGGTTCTTCAGCCTGATCTCCACGCATTAAAAATACATTTTTCTCCCCCCCCCTCTTACGTGTCTTCTGTCATATTCTTTAAGCAATCGCCTTTCATCATTTGTTTCTTTGCAGCGTTTTCTTCGAGAAATATCCGAACTTCTTGTAATGTTTAATTGACCTTGAATTCCAGATGCGGTCTTCAATGAACACGTCTCCGTCTGGTCTTGTTTGGTCTCGCGGATTTTATGTTATTTTCTTCCAGTTGTTAGAGGCTCTCGCAGCTCCTCACGCAGCTCTGGCCGTTTCCCATAAGACGTGTCAATTGTGTGCGTGCGTGTGTGTGTGTGTGTGTGTGACCTTTTCCTCTACTAATCATTAACCTACAGCTGTTACCCATAATTTAGTGACAAAGGGTAAAAGGATAACATCTAATAAAATCACTTCTGTTATGAGACGTGTGTTCTAACGTCACCTTGTTCATATTTCAGAGCAGACCGATGGCTAGGTTGGCCTTCAACTTGTCACCTTGTTGTGGTCTGTGTACTGTTTTTTTGGACCGTAATTAATAATGTCGGAATATTTATTTCAGGTGTTTTGTTGTTGTGGAGTAATTGCTGTGTTAAGCTCTGTTTAGGTCCAAGTAACTTGGCCTGTCCATCCACCACGGCACTCCCCATGTATACCTCATTCCCGTCCTCTTCTCGCAAACCTCTCCAGGTTTGACCTGATAGCTAATGGTGGTGCATCACTGACCCTTCGGTTCGAGCGCGCCCCCTTCCTGAGCCAGGAGCGCACCGTGTGGCTGCCCTGGAGCCAGTTTTATGCTATGGACACTCTGGTGCTTAAGACAGAAGAGAACACGATCCCAGGCTGTGACCTGAGCGGTTTCGTCAGGCCTGACCCACTTGTGATTGCATCCCCTCTCTCCTCCTTCTTCAGCTCCAAGCCAGGGGAGAAACCCATCATACCGGAGACACAGGTGCAGTACCACTGACCTCTGGCTGCCGGCTAATCTTCCTTCTGGTTCCCTCGCTCTCTTCCCACTCTCCTGTATGCTTATCTTTTTGTAGCTCTCTTTCTCCTTCCGCTTCCATAGTTCCCCCATTTTATTCCCTCTTTCCTATTCCTTTATTTCTCCCATTGTTTTTTTGCCATTTCTTGTCCTTCAGCCATCAGTGGAAGCGTGACCCCCATTACTCCCTCTTTCTCTAATCCTCCCTAATCCCTCTCTCCCGCCATCCTCTCTTTGTCTTCCAGGTGCTGCATGAGCAGATCGAGGTGCCTGGCACAAGTTTAAAGCTGTGCTACCTAAGCTCCAGGACCCAAGGTTATCGCTCCCTCCTCAAGGTCACCATGACTCCAGCCGTGGTGTCCATGGGCCTTCTGAAGGTTCACCTGATGGTCGCGGTGGAGGGCCACCTCTTCCAGAAGTGGTTCCACGCCTCGCCCAACTTGGCATATACCTACATCTGGGATAAGACAGATGCATACGGGCAAAGGGTCTACGGGCTTTCCGAAGCTGTCGGTAAGTGGAAGGGATGGATAGAGGAAAAGCTGTGCTGGCGGGCACAGATCATTTTTTTCTCCCAGCCTTGCACACCCTGAATACATTAGACAGCACTGGTTATGACAGAGGGAGTGGGGCTAATTAGTGAGCCTGAAGGGGAGATAATACACCAGAAACCCAGCTTGGATCCACTTCGCAATATGGCCCCAGTGAAGGGCTCTTTTTTTTTTTTTATGTCTATTTTTCATTGAAGCCGCGTTTGGTTCAGTCAGCCAGCCGTAACTGTGGTGAAGGGTTATTAACCATCAGGAGGAGTTAGCAGTTAACTACTGGAGCAGCAAGCAGGAGTCCAGGGGAGCCTCAGTGCTATTACATTCTGCTGTCACAGTCGCTCACAGATGCTGTCAGCCAAACACTGCTGTCAGGCCACAGATGCAGTGGACATCTGGGGCTTCAGTGTGGAGGGGCACACTGTTTGGAAAATTGCATTCGCTGAAAGATCTTAAATGTCCCTTGAGTAGGAGCGATTTTCCAATTCCTGGAGAATATAAAGGACATACGTGGCTGATGATTAGGTTATGTTTTGCTAAGCATAGATACAGACACAGGTATACTGCATTACTGCTTGTAGTGAAGCTGAAAATGTGCTGGCAGCAGCACTCTCTTTAACTCAGGAGGGAGATGATGTGTTAACACACTTTTTTCCCTTTAACAAGCAGGAACACAACAACACACATATGAAAAAAACACGAAAACAAGCACGTAACACAAACACTCTCTGAGTAGTCTTCAAAAATACACCTGATCGCAACTAATTTCCCTTAATTGTTCAATTTATTTACTCAAATTAACCGTGGCTCAGTCAGGACGCGAACACGATCAGGGCATTATTTTTCCACAAGCAAAGTTTTTACCGTTGCAGCCAGCGTGGCCTCCAGGTTTAAAGGGCAATCTTTCCAATTAGCAAGCTTTTTAATTGATTTAACAGCATGCCAGAGTGTTAGTAAGGTGCGAGTGCAGGTTTTGGTACAGGTGCTAACTAGCTTCTCTGTGTTTCACACCTTAAATGAACTTGGGAGATTATATTTTGATGAAGTTTCACAGCCTCTCTTCCTATGTTGTTTCTTAAATGATTCTTTGATGTTTTCTCATCCCTTTATTTTGCACGTTCCCCTCCACCCAACCCCACCCCTCTCGTTTCTCTTGCCTCTACTCTTTCCTGCATGTAGTGTCAGTGGGCTATGAGTATGAGTCATGTGCCAGTCTCATCCTCTGGGAGAAGAGGACGGCCCTCCTGCAGGGCTACGAATTGGATCCCACAAATCTGGGCGGCTGGTCGCTCAACAAGCACCACATACTCAACACACGCAGTGGTACGTATACACACACACTTACACACTCATAGTTATGCAAAAGCCTTTTCTGTTTGTCCCCTGTTTTGCCTTCCAGTTTATATTTAGCCCATTCCCTGTGTGTAGCAGGTTTACAGTACACAATGTGCTATTGTCTTGGTGGTGATGGTGGAGAGGGGTTAGACCACACTGCGCTTCCTGTAGTTGAAGTTGCCAGACTTTACCTGTCAGTGAGGATTTTCACAGGAAGTGTTGTCTCACCTAGTTTGACTCCCTCATCCACTAAAAGTGTGCACCGACCAATCAGCAGCAGCTACTAAAACAGAGACAGGTGGTGTGGTTGGCAGAGACACCTTTGCCAAAACTTAGTTCGGGATCGCTTGAGTGGTATGCCATAAGCTGTATATAAAAGATAGATGATATCACCTATTGGTTTGTGAACTCCAATTGTGAAGCCTTAATTTTAGCATTATGGCCATCGCTTGTTGGCGGAGGATCAGCTAGTGCCAGTAAGCTCGGTTACCAAGTCCGTGTCGTTTCCTCGAATAGACAGAGATAAATGTGAAATAATACTAGAATTTCATTCATTAAAACTGGAACCTCGGCTTCTTGGACATGAGCTGACATAATATTTGTCACCGCAAACCCAGTCGTGAAGTCCAGTTCAGTGAGTTGAATTAGCTGATAGCTACCAATTAAAGGGAACTGTAGTTTTGTTTTGGGGGGTTTTGGCACTTTTATGTTGGCTTCGTTTTTCAACCCTAGGGGTTGCCGCTTGGTTTGAACGAGCTAATTAGCTCACTATGCACAAGTTCAGCCGAGGCTAAAGGCTTCCAGGTATTAAATTTAAAAAAACATTGAACAAGTTAAATCTTGCATTCTTGATGGCTCCAGCAACGAATTAAATGAAACCATTTTTACATCGGGGTGGATGTGATTGGGGGTAGCTGATTCCACGGTTACCTGTGGAATAATGAGCCCTTATCTGCTTTTGATATATCTGTTTGTCTTTTGTTGTTCACAGGCATCCTTCACAAAGGCAGCGGGGAAAACATCTTTGTGACAGAGCAGCCTCCGGTAATCACGAGCATCATGGGAAACGGCCGCAGGCGCAGCATCTCATGCCCCAGCTGTAACGGCCTCGCGGACGGCAACAAGCTGCTGGCTCCGGTTGCTTTGGCAATGGGCATCGATGGCAGCCTGTATGTCGGGGACCTCAATTTTGTGCGCCGGGTCTACCCGTCCATGAACACAACTGGCATCCTGGAACTGAGGTAAACCTCCAGATCTATGGGACAGTAAGTTACTAATTAATAGAATAGTAATCAATAGGAAAGCAGTTGTGAATTTAGAGGTTTCTCTATGTTGCAGATATATTGAGGTAAGTCACCAGGAAAAGGAAAAATTGTGGATAAAGACTGGATGTTTTCAGTGCTTACAAGATGTTAGATGAAAGAAGTGAGGTGAGAGACTTGGACTGGCAAGAAATATAGACTGTGCTAGATAACATTTCCCCAGGGTGTTTTTACACATCTTTAAATGTTGCTCTTCACACCACTGCCAGCTTTGTGTTGCTCTCTGTAGGTTGCTGTGCAGACTGTGTGAATTAACATTTGTTTTGCTGTGCTTCTGTCTCCCTTTCTTTTCTTAAAGAAACAAAGATTTCAGACACAGGTAAGAGGCTCAGCATGAAAAATTAACAACATGCCAGCAAAGGGAAAAAAAATGCAAAAGCGCTTCAAAGTATCATTTACATTGTAAATCCAGGCTGATTTTATAATTATACCTGTTTTGTTTTTTTGTCTTTTTTTGCTTCAGTAATAACCCAACCCATAAATACTTTATGGCTGTGGATCCGGTATCTGGGGCGCTGTTTATCTCAGACACAAACTCGCGACGGATTTACCGCGTGCGGTCATTAACCGGTGGTCGGCTGCTGTCGGATAATGCTGAGGTCGTGGCGGGGACGGGGGAGCAGTGCCTGCCCTTCGATGAGCGCTGTGGCGACGGTGGAAAAGCCACTGAAGCTACACTTATGAGCCCCAAAGGTGAGCCACTTAGGGGGAATTTCACATCACAGTTACCTTCATATTGTTTAAATTGCATTTTCTTGTATTACAGTATAAAATGCGGATATAGACTCTTAAGATATCCTTTGAAATGAGTTTTGTTGAGGAGACCTCCACTTTGTGATCCACAGTTCAGTTCACAAGACGTGTAATTTAAGGGGGCTTACATTTTCACTGATGAGTTTTTTTTTTTTTCATAATGCGCCCATCTTATGACTCAACTAAAGCAGGACAGAGACAGAAGGAGGTTATAAACCAGGTTAATGTTAAACTTATAATGGGATTATTTTTGTGGATCATTGGATCTCAGAACACTGTGACACCAAACTGTCAAGGATGTCACACTGTCACATTTCTTGTCATGTGTGTACATGTAGCGGCACGGATGTTAGAATATATACACTGTGTGCATGCAAGAGTGCATGCATGTGTGTGTGTATGCACGGTTCATGAGATAAGATGGGACGATCAGGGAAGACAATGAACTGCTGATTCTCTCTTACCCGTCACACAGTCAGAAAGCGTCAGTTCCTCCCTTTTCCTGTTTCTTCTCTTCCTCCAGCTCTTCCGCTCTTTTTCCTATTTATCTCCGTATCATTTACTCTGTGCACCCTTCGCTGTATCCTCCATCTGTTGTTTACTATCCCAGTGCATCTAGAAGTTATTTCTGGGCACACTTTACTTGAAGAGTCACACCTCTCTGAGCGTCTGCTGTCTGATAGACTGACGGGGTGACACCAACCCAGTGATAAAGGATAAAACGGAGAGAGGTATAAACAAGTCGAAAGTTGGGTGTCAAAAAACAAAAAACAAAAAAGAGATCAAGAGGAAACCAAGGAAGGAAGAGAAGCGCAAGAGATCACTCGCCATTCTAGATGATCCGCGTGCCGTCTGCGGGTGCCCTCTAAGGGGAGTTCAGCTCGGCATCCCGGTGACTCATCCCAAAACTAACATTTCTCAACAGTTCAATGCCCGTTCCATCACCGTGTTCCCTCTCATTCGATGAAGCATTGAGCAATTGAGCGGCCCGGGCTGCTATTCATTTTCAGCGGCTGAAAGAGTGAAGTTTAATTGACTTAAAATGTCTATGGGTATGGCCCCGCAGTGTTTGAGTTATGAGTCGTCATTCACGGTGTTCATCTCCCCCCGCTGACAGGTATCGCAGTGGATAAAAACGGGCTGATGTATTTCGTGGACGCCACCATGATCCGCAAGGTGGACCAGAATGGCATCATCTCTACTCTGCTGGGGGCTAACGACCTGACCGCCGTGCGGCCTCTGAGCTGTGACACCAGCATGGACGTCAGCCAGGTGGGAGAGAAAGGGGGGGAAAAAGAGACAAAAGCCGATGGTGTGATTGATGATGATCTAAGAGCTCCCTTAGTGCTGAGCTATGATGACTCTGTGGAGTAGAGCCAGCCGGGAGGTCAGGGAGAAACTGATTTAAGGAGGGATTAAAGAGTCAATGGATAAATGAATGGATCAGAAGAAAGTGAACACTGCTGCAGTCACTTAAATGAATAAGAGACTTGTCTGAACCTTGGCACCCTTTCGGTATAGATACCGTCTCACAGATCGTATAACTTCTGTTTCTGCCCGTCAGGTGCGTCTTGAGTGGCCCACAGACTTAGCAGTGAACCCCATGGACAACTCTCTGTACGTCCTGGAAAACAACGTCATTTTACGCATCACTGAGAACCACCAGGTCTGTACATACAGGGCTGCAAACCCATTAGAGTGCACACTCACCATAGGCTTTTGACAAGATTTCGTCCCAATTAGCCTTCCTAAAGCCAATTTAGAAGTAAAAAGTTCAAATTCTAAGTTTTGCAGGAAAATTACTGATTAATTAGTTCTAGGAAGATACTACTTACTACTTTGGAATCTTATGTTGGCATCCTACTTTTTTGGATCATCAATACTTTCTGCATTGTTTCCTAAAGGTGAGCATTATAGCAGGTCGGCCTATGCACTGCCAAGTGCCAGGCATCGACTACAGCCTCAGTAAGCTGGCTATACATGCCGCCCTGGAAAGCGCCACAGCCATCGCCTTGTCCCACACCGGCATCCTGTACATCGCCGAAACAGATGAGAAAAAGATTAACCGAGTGAGACAGGTATGCGGTTGTCTGGTTGTTTCTTTGTTCAAAGTGTGGGTGTTTTTATTTATTTATTTATTTGTTTATTTATTTATTTTTAGGTGAGCACTAATGGAGAAATCTCTCTCCTGGCCGGTGCTGCCTCTGACTGCGACTGCAAGAACGACGTCAACTGCAACTGCTTCTATGGTGACGAGGGCTACGCCCCCGACGCTGGCTTGAACTCCCCGACTTCCCTGGCCGTGTCCCCCGACGGGACTCTTTTTATTGCAGACCTCAACAACATACGCATCCGAGCCGTGCGAGCGAACCGGCCCGGCCCTGCCCTCTCGAGCGTCGGGTACGTGGGATCGGCGCAGTACGAAGTTGCGTCTCCGAGGGAGCAGGAGTTGTACGTCTTCAACGGGGAGGGGCTTCACATCCAGACAGTCAGCCTCGTGACTGGGGAGCCGCTTTTCAACTTCACCTACAGCCCAGACGGCGAGCTGGCCATGCTGGTGGATAACTGCAACAATACTGTGAAAGTGAGGCGGGATGGGCTGGGCCAAGGAGGAGGAGCCGGCCTGCTCAGACTGGTGCTGCTGCCTGAGAATCAAGTGGTGACCCTTGCACTGGACCCCAGTGGGGGGCTGCGTAGTGTGTCAGCCTTGGGCCAAGAAGTGGCTCTGATGAGCTATAGTGGCAACACGGGCCTCCTGGCAACCAAAGCAGACGAGACTGGATGGACCACATTTTACCAGTAAGTGTGTGACACTGTGTGCATTGTCTTCTTTGAGTGCTGTCGGGTTCATTTCCATCAATTCCCGTCCTCCGATTCCTGCTTTCTCCTTGAGTTTCACACAGTGCTCTGCTGCCCCCAAGTGTTAGCTTTTATATCTACAACCAAATACCCCCACCCCCTTGCCAAACTGTTTTTTGTGACTGTTGGGTGTACGCTTGATTTTCAACACACAGGTGGCACAAGTATGAACAAGTCTGCAATCTCCCATTTCACAGGTATGACAGCGAGGGTCGACTGACCAACGTGACATACCCCACGGGCATGGTGACAAGTCTGCACCGAGAGATCGAGCGCTCCATCAACATCGACATTGAGAGCTCGAGCAGAGACGACGATGTCACCGTCATCACCAACCTGTCCTCGGTTGAAGCCTCATACACCGTGGTACAAGGTAGGGGACACGCTTAGCACATACCTGGACACACGGAGGAAAAATGATCCGGCATTGAATTTTTAAATACTTGTGAAATGATGTGGCACAAAGACAGGCTAATCCTGGGTTCAACTTATCAACATGGAACAGTGTAAATCAAGCAACTATCGTTCATTAGTCATTCTGAGTAGACTTTTAAGTAATCCTGATAACGGTGAAGCAGATCTGTTTATGTGGTATCATCGCCCTAATGAGATTCATGCAGGCTCCAGCACTGCTTTGTCTTAGCATTCAAAAAAACACAGCCGCCCTCTGATGCTGAATGTGCTCAGGCCTGCCGGCTCTAATTGAAAGTCTTCTAATTTTCACTCAGTTATGTGCATGCTCCAGGAGATTATTTTCTTTCCCCCTACCCACACCCAGCCCTCTCTCGCTCCGCTCTTAAGGAGTAAAATTACCAATATATAGTTAATCCCAGCTGGGATCATCCTGCTTTTGAATATCATCACAGCAAAATTCATTAACTCGTGTAGAGTGAATCCTCCTCATCCCTCAAGCTCTCTCCTTACACACAGACAGAAACACACACACACATACTGACAGTTCCCATGATCCCTGAGCTTATTTGGTCTGTTTAGAGAGGTGGGGGGACAAAGACGAAGAAGAAGAAGAATTCTCCCGACCCCCCCACCCCTCCACTGACCGGTGCCGTGTGACGGACGTCTGAATCCAGACCAGACTCGTTCCAAAAACATTGAGAAAACGTTGCGTCTACATATATGTTTAGTCGTCCACCTCTGTTGCGGTAGAAGAGAAGAGTTGTTCACACGGCTGTAAGTAACTTAAGGTTTCCACTGCACTGTGTGGGTTTGAGCACAGCTCTCTGCTGACATACTCACTTAACCGTCTCCCTCACTTTCGGCTCTTTCTCGCTCTCTTCATTAACTCCAGCACAGTGAATTCTCCTTGGCCCTCCAGCTCTCATTTCACCCTCTCTCTCTCACGCACGCTCGCTATCCCTCTACCTCGCTTCTGTTTTATTACGAGGTTGTTCAGACAGAGAGAGCGGAGAAGATTTATCTAAAGGCTGTTGCTGCCAAGTCAATGGAAAAAGCTTCACTTGTCTGTTTGAGGCATTGTTAAAATGTGCCTGGAGCTTTATTACAAATTGGCCTTATGGATTACTGTCATTTATGGCAGGACTTCAAAGAGACAACCATCCAATCCCCTACCCCCTCACCTTTTGTAAGTGAAATAAAGAAAGCTCCCAACTCTGCATCTTCTCGATATTTCTGAGCTGAAAACAATTTAATCTCGCTTTTAATCACTTCATTGTGGTCGGGGGTGGGGAGGAGAGCTTGCTTTCAGACATCAGAGGGAAAATTTAGCCTCTGCATTAATCACGGGCTTATCTGTCTCTATTCTTGTTGAAGTCGATAAATTGGAGAGATGTTGATTGTGGAGCGATGTCTCTTTAGCCGGAGGATTTTTCTATTTAGAATAGCGCGCAGTTTGTGGGAAGGAGTCAGAAATCAGGGCCGCAAACGTTTAATGGACACGATCTGATTCCGACTGACGTAAGCCTCTGTGACTCGGATTTCCCATCGCCATCAGATGCTAAAGTGCCCGTTCTGTCGGATCACTTCTGATTGGTCCGTCGGGTCTAAGCTTGGATTTTGTGCAGTAAAAAAACAGAGTAAATACGTGAATCTGTCAACACAGGCTGCAGTTTACCTGACAGAATCAGCTCATCCAAACAGTAGAAAGCTTATGTAACATTTCCCAGACCACAGTGAAAATGCAGTACGGTTGAAAAGCAGTGCAAAGATAAAATGATACAACTTGTCTGATGGAACCTACAGTGTTTTTTTATCTTTTCACCTTCTTTTACTGTACGTACAGTAATTTTCAGAGTGAATGATCCTATGTATCCTTGCCTGAAAGGTCATAAAACGTAATGTATTCTCCTCACCAGTGTTCATATCCTATCTATTGCCAATATCCTCTACATGAAACTAGTACCTTCACATTGCTATTCTGATTTCATAGATTATAATTTTTTTACCAACTGTCTGACCTGAATCGAATACTTTCAGGTTTCGATTCGCTAAGATTTGGGTACTACGCTTCTTCTGAGGTACTGTCATTTGGATCTCAACACAAGAACTTAGGTTGCAGTTGAATAGTCAGACTTTCTCTTTTTCAAACCACTTTTCATTCACCTCAGTGGAAAACGTCATGAAGCAAAGGAAAGGTGCAGAGGAGAATTTGCAAAGATGTAGGCAAAGAGACTGCACTTACACTAAGCTGTTTGATAATATGAGGAGGCTGTTGACCTGAGTGTGCCAGGTAGAAGCTGAAATTGCCCAAAGATGGAGCACTTTCCACTTTATTAGTTAGATTGGAGTTTCTAAGAAGAATATCTTTTCCTGTCACAGCGGTGGTGTTGTCTTAAGAGTTGCTCCTCCTCCTGTCCACTTGTATTTTCTCTTTCTGTCTCTCTCCGCTGAATCAACTTTAACCCATTCTTTATTGGGGCTTTCAGCATCTCTGGAGCAAAATTAAGTAATGATAATCCTAAAAGTTGGCAGTGAGTGCAGCAGCTCCCAAAACAAGGATATAAGCACACAACACTAAACTAAACAACCTTCCCTTTTACATTATTTTAAAATGGCTAATTAGCTTTATTTATATACCGCTTTTGTAAACTCATGCTGAAAAATACTTCACGTGAGGCAGCAGCAGATTTAAATAAAGTGGAACGTTTCGAGTTGGTTTAACAAATTGTTAAAAGTTTTCGAAGTATTTGTATATCAGCTCCAGATGTGGCATTAGGCTGACAGTTTAGCAGTCTAGTCATCACTTTGTTCTCAAGCATTATCTTCTTTCCTTTCATAGTCCGCTGTAGCCTGTGCTTAAGGAAGTCATAAAGGAAGCACTAAAGCACTTTAGTGTTTACCAGCTCTTATTATGGTCGCCACACCCATATTTCCAGGTCACTTCACTCATTGTGGAAGCTTCCCAAAAGACACTGGCTATTCAGTTGGAACCTGGAATTCTTGTGTGCCTCTCGTCTTGTCTTTGATGCCGTGTCTGCTGGTGTCCCCCTACAGACCAGGTGAGGAACAGCTATCAGCTGTGTAACAATGGGACCCTAAGAGTGATGTACGCCAATGGGATGGGCATCAGTTTCCACACAGAGCCGCACATCCTGGCGGGTTCTGTCAGTCCAACCATCGGCCGAAGGAACATCACTCTGCCTACAGACAATGGTCTCAACTCCATTGAGTGGCGACTGCGCAAGGAGCAGACCAAGGGCAAGATCACCGTGTTTGGGAGGAAGCTGAGGGTAACCAATTTTACTAACCTGTCCACTGCTTTGTTAAAATCCACATGTGCAGTTCACTTAACTTACCTGACAAACGCCTTCCTTTTCTTTAGGCTCATGGCCGCAATCTCCTCTCCATCGATTTTGATCGCAACACCCGTACGGAAAAGATTTACGACGATCACCGCAAGTTCACGCTGCGCATCATGTACGACGCTCAGGGCCGGCCAGCTATGTGGTTGCCCAGCAGCAGCCTGGCCGTAGTCAACGTGTCGTACTCCGCCACCGGACAGCTTGTAGGGCTGCAGAGGGGAAGCATGAGTGAGAGGACGGAATTTGACCCCCAGGGACGCATCCTGTCTCGCTCTTTTGTAGACGGGAAGGTGTGGAGCTACAGCTATCTTGACAAAGTGAGTGCATTTATCTTCAACACTGTCATCCGCAAAGTCACATCCAGAGGAAGGCATTAGCAAGAAAGTACAGTAATTTGGATTGTAGGACTGAGTGAAATAATACATCATTTTTATGGTTATGAAGGTTCAGATTTGTCAGGAGAGAGAGCAAATTACTCCTGGTGCTATTTCACAGGAGACAAGTCACCCAGTGATAATGCTATTATATTAATCCGTATTTCACCTCCCTGCTCTGCTTCCAGTCCATGGTGCTGCTCCTGCAAAGCCAGAGGCAGTACGTCTTTGAGTTTGACGCCTCGGGTCGAGTCACAGCTGTCACGATGCCCAGTGTCGCTCGCCACACTATGTTCACGCACGTGTCCGTTGGCTATATTCGCAACACCTACAACCCTCCGGAGAGCAACGCCTCCATCATCCACGATTTCAGTGAGGACGGCAGACCTCAGGCCGTACATTACCTGGGCACCGGGCGCCGTGTCCTCTACAAGTATGGCAAGCTAACAAAGCTGTCAGAGATCGTTTACGACAGCACCGCTGTCACTTTTGGGTACGACGAGACAGCCGGCGTGCTAAAGATGGTCAACCTGCAGAGCGGGGGTTTCTCCTGCACCATCCGCTATCGCAAAATGGGCCCGCTTATCGACAAGCAGATCTATCGCTTCAGTGAGGAGGGGATGGTCAACGCGCGGTTCGACTACACCTACCATGACAACAGCTTCCGGATTGCCAGCATGAAGCCGGTCATCAGTGAGACGCCACTGCCTGTTGACCTCTACCGATATGATGAGATCTCTGGAAAGGTGCAGAAGATTTTTTCTGGTTTACTTTCCTGTTTTAGCAACGCCCAAGTATTTGTAGCTTACCTTTCTTGCTTTTTCCTCCTTACAGATAGAACACTTTGGAAAGTTTGGGGTCATTTACTACGACATCAATCAAATCATCACCACTGCCGTTATGACACTGAGTAAGCATTTTGACACCCACGGTCGCATCAAGGAGGTCCAGTACGAGATCTTCCGTTCTCTCATGTACTGGATGACGGTCCAGTATGACAGCATGGGACGTGTGGTGAAGAGAGAGCTTAAAATCGGGCCCTACGCCAACACCACACAGTACCGCTACGATTACGATGGAGACGGGCAGCTCAGTGGCGTCAAGGTGAGCAGAGAGGCTGGGATTCTAACCGTGCGGTGTGTCTTCATTAGAGGCTGAAGTATCCATAACTCTGATTTACAAACATCATTGTTTGTTTCCAGGTGAATGATTGGTCTACCTGGCGCTACAGCTACGACCTTAACGGTAACCTCCACCTGCTGAATCCTGGGAACAGTGCCCGGATCTTGCCTCTGCGTTACGACCTCAGAGATCGCATTACGCGCCTGGGAGATGTCCAATATCGCCTGGACGAAGACGGCTTCCTGAGTCAGCGTGGGACGGACGTTTTTGACTATAACTCCAAAGGTCAGCTCCTGCGGGCGTACAACAGAGGTCCAGGAGGCTGGAGCGTTGTATATCACTATGACGGGCTCGGTCGCAGGGTGTCCACGAGGAACAGCCTGGGGCAGCACCTTCAGTTCTTCTATGCTGACCTCAACCATCCAACCAGGGTGACGCACATCTTCAATCACTCCAGCTCTGACATCTCGTCACTCTACTATGACCTCCAGGTGGGCGTGGTTGGTTAATTATAAGATCATCCTATAATGTTTGTGGTGCAGACTGTTTAATCAGCACAACATGATCCTGAACTAAAATGGGAATTTGTAACTGTCTATTGATCAGGGTCATCTCTTTGCCATGGAGGTGAGCAGTGGAGAGGAATATTACATAGCTTCTGACAACACCGGCACACCGCTAGCAGTCTTCAGCAGCAATGGACAAATGATCAAACAGGTATCCAGCTGTGAATCACACCTGTTCCACATTTATTCCCTCCACCATCCGCATTGTTGTTTATATTTGACTGATCTGCTTCTCTTACCCAGGTCCAGTACACCGCCTACGGTGAGGTGTATCTGGACTCTAACCCAGAGTTCCAACTGGTGGTGGGTTTCCACGGCGGCCTGTACGACCCCTTGACGAAGCTGGTCCACTTCACCCAGCGGGACTACGACGTCTTGGCTGGACGGTGGACCTCACCCGACTACAGCATGTGGCCCAAGATAGGAAAAGATCCCGCTCCCTTTAATCTGTATATGTTCAAGAACAACAACCCACTCAGTGACATGCTGGATGTTAAAAACTACGTCACAGGTAGATAGTTACAAATATTATGAGGGCCAAATGGTGAAATGTGTTGTATGAATATTTAGCCCTTGTACTCTGTCTCAGATGGTTGGCTGTGTTTCTTCCTGGCATATTAAAAAGCAGGGAAAATAACGCTTCTAGTTTACTTAACAAGCTCATCTTAGCTTATGTCCTGAGACTGTCAGGAATCTCTAGTGTTCAGCAGAACAGATTGTTGTGGACTAGATAGTTTATGCTAGTAACAATGTACTACAGATGGCACGGACGAGATAAGTCACAAAAGCAAACACGCTTTCAGTTTTTTGGTTTTTTGTTATACTAAAACCACTGCTTCATTTGCTACTGTGTTTAACTTTGTCATTCAGCAAAAGTAATTTCCCCTCGTCTGCTTGCTGTAGATGTGAAGAGTTGGCTGGTAATGTTTGGCTTCCAGCTCAGTAACATAATCCCAGGGTTCCCTCGACACTCGCTCTACTTTGTGGAGCCACCGTATGAGCTGCAGGCCACCCAGCACTGTGAGAACGGACAGGTACACCTATTTAAAATATATACCCACTCTCATTATTAAATCAAATATTGACCATTTTCTTTTAAATCTAATATAAATGTGCCCTGTATTTACTCACTGCGGTCAGCTGTGTGTTATTACATTATCATCTCTTTCAAAAAAGTGACAAAGCTTTTCTTTAACTTTTTCTATATAGCTCATAACCGGCGTGCAGCAAGCAGCTGAGCGCCACAACCAGGCCTTCATGGCCCTGGAGGGTCGTCTGCTCAACAAGGAGCGTCGCAGGCGCAAGGACAAGCCCGGCCACTGGTTCGGCACCAGCACCCCCATAATAGGCAGAGGAGTAATGGTGGCGCTGCAGGAGGGGAGAGTGGTGGCCGGCGTGTCGGCACTGGCCAGCGAAGACAGCCGCAAAGTGGCTCTGGTGCTCAATGGTGCGCAGTACCTCGAAGGCACGCATTACACACAGGATGGAAAGGACTGCCACTACTTTGTGAAGGTAGGCTCTGCTGACAGCGACCTGCTGGCCCTGGGGCTTACAAACGGGCGCAAGTCACTGGAGAGCGGAATCAATGTGACAGTGAGCGGGCGGTCGAGGAGAGGAGTGACCGTGGAGTTTGCAGTTCCGTCATTATTACTGAGCGTTCGGTACGGGCTCGCTGCAGACGTGCTGGACGAAGAGAAGGTAAGACTGTTGGAGCTGGCCAGGCAGAGGGCGCTGGCGGGGGCCTGGGCCAAGGAACAGCAGCGAGCTAGGGACGGAAAGGGAGGCAGTCGCCTCTGGACAGAAGGGGAGAGACAGCAGCTCCTAACGACAGGTCGGGTACAGGGCTATGACGGCTACTACGTACTGCCTGTGGAGCAGTATCCAGAACTGGCTGACAGCAGCAACAACATCCAGTTTCTCAGACAGAACGAGATGGGCAGGAGGTAACAGCCCACTGGAAGGGCGGACTCTTCCCACTCTCTCCCACTTTCACATCTCGAGATTTTGTCCCGGTTCCTTTTTTTTTTTCTCTTACCCTCCCTCCTCTTAAAACCCATGGAGATTTAACCAACAAACGGGGTTATTCACGGAACGCTGCAGGGACTTTTAAAAAAGAATGACTTACCAGACAACACATTGTTAATTTTACTGCCACAGGCAAAAAAATAAAAATACAAATAAAAAATACAGTTTAGTCAGTCAGATTTTTTGTTCTGTTTTTTTTTCTTTTGAAAAAACTTTGAACAACTGAAAAAGCACTGAAGAACTTTGAGAACTGTTGCTTAATGAGTAAGAAGATTCCCCTTTTTAAAAAAGATAGTGATATTTTTGCCCATATTTTTTGGGTCACACTGAGAGCGTCCATGACAGCTACTGGTAACACGGAGGGTTTGCACTGCGGTGGCTTCTGCGATCGAGGCTTATCTGTCTCTAATCGACGCTAGAGGCAAAAAAAAAACAAAAAAAAGGGACCAAAGTGGAGGCAGAGCCACTCCAGAGTGCCGCCATTAAAACTGCTCATCAAAAGGAGGACGTCGTGCACAGCGACAGACACGGCAACGCTAAGAGTTGCCCACCACTATGAGTCATCTCCCTGTCTCAGGCCTCCCATTGTCCACCTCGGACACCCAACCAAGCAACACGCGGGCTAACGGCATCCTTGAAAAATCCACGCTGTTAACAGACTACAAAGTAAACTTTTTAACAAAAACAAAGTCAAAAAAATGTGATGGCTATATTTGTGGACAGTGGTGTCACACGGCATTGTTTATTTTGAAACGGGGAAAAGAATCATACTACTTACATATGTGTCCGACTACACTGAATTTCAGGATGTTGCGTATACTGTAGATGCCGTAGTTTTGTACGTTCCAGTCGCGGTAGAATTGTGAGACTTTCACATAAGGCACTTCTGTACAGAACGATCAAACACACCGATCACAGAGTTCAGACAACATGCTTACGTTAGTATTTATTTGATTTTCTTCTTCGTTTTTTTAATTTATTTATTCTTAGTACTATATGACAATCATGAATGAGTCACCAGTTCTATTCAATATGAACATTAAATGGATGAGTTTATTTTCTTTTGTAAGATATGTAAGAAATTGTTCATTTTTGGGGTTTTTTTGTATTCATTTCCGTTTGCTGCCAGGGCAAATAATAGTCACTCTCAAAAAGAATAATTTATGTAATAAAGTGTTTTAAAAAAAAAAAACAGTTTATACTTTAAATAAAGTCTTTAAAACTGTGAAATCTGTTTTTTCGAAATATATTTCGATGTACAGTGTATAGACTTACCTTTATGCAGCACAGTAGAATATTGTTCAGATTATCAAGTTTTATATTTCTAAGAGGAAGTGGCTTGTAATGTGCAAAATCTTTAGCTGGTCTTACTACTCTAGAGTTTTGTGGCACTCTAATACTCCATATCTACAATATCGACCCCCCCACCCCACCCCCAGTTTGTTGTTTTTGACTGGGGGTTGTTTTTTTTTCTTTTTGTTCGGAAGCTGTCCTAGATCCCAACAGCAGTAGCAGTAATGGATCCCTCTCACTGTGAAGAGACTCGTGCTGGATGTCATAATGTACCAAATCAGTATTATCAAAGGATGATTCTTATACATTCGCTGAAAACGAGACTCTTCTGAGAAACCTTATCAATAAAACATAATTGTTTACTTCAGCCGAGTGACGTGTACTTCACTTTCATCCCACTTTTCCGTTTGACGACTACCGATGTTACTCATACGGAACATCCTCATTATTTTATGACATGCATTCGTATTAGTTGTGTGATGCTGAAATGCATTTCAAAGGTATCTTTGAGCTTGTTGCTGGTACTGGAAAGTTCCAATAATTAAAACGGGCAGCCCCCACCCAGCCCTTTCTTTGTTAACTGTATATCATTTCCTTAGGTTTGTTCAGAAAATAAGAGGTAATTAACAGCAGTGTTTTATAAACACACAGAGAGCTACCATTTCCCTCTCGTCTATGCTCTGTGGGGGGGGGGCTACATTTTTTATATCTGCTGCCTCTTGACACTTACTTGGGCATGTTTACATAAGCTAAAGTAGATGTGACAGCATTTTCAATGAAGGCTTAATTATAAAGGAGGAGCGTGCGGTCGCAGATGATATCGCAGTGCCTTTGATGATGTTGCTTACAAATTTAAAAGCTCCCAAAAAACACAACCTCAGACTCGAACCTGCACTTTCACTCTTAGTCTCCAGCAATACACCTGCCAGGTTTGACAGGTGAAGTTGTGGTCTCCCTCTTTTTTTTTAGGGGTTTCTCACTGTTGCCAAGGCAATTATCGCGATAAGGCACAGGGCAGGATCTGATATATCGCCAGCTCAGACAACACAGTTTAAAAAATATAACTCTGACATTTTCATGTCCATGCCACCAGCAACTACTCTAGTAAATGTTTCCTATAAACATTAAAAATGTTTGTATTAATGGGTATTAGTGATGTAATTACAATGTGTAGAATTTACTGTCCACCTACGCTCACTGCTCGCTCTTTTAGGTACAACTTGCCAGTACCGGGTTGGACTCCCTTTTGCCTTCAGACTTGCATCAAGTCTCCATGGCACAGACTAAAGAAGGTTCTGGAAATATTCCTCAGAGATGTTGTTCCAAATTGGCATGACAGCATCACAAAGTCCATAATGTAACTCTCCCATTACCCCACATCCCAAAGGTGCTCTGTTGGCTTGAGATCTGGTGACTGTAGAAGCCATTTAAATACAGTGACCTCACTGTCATATATTTAAGAAAGTAGTTTGAGGAGATCTGAGCTTTGTGAAAAGATGACAGCAGAAGATGGTTAAAGGGACAAACATGGTAAGCAATTATCCTCAGCTAAGCTGTGGCATTTAAACAGTGCTAACGTGGTACAAGAAAATATCCCCACACTGTTACACCAACATCAGGCTGAACCATTGATACGAAGCAGGATGATACCATGTTTTTTTTATGTTGTTTATGGCAAATTCTGACCCTGTCATCTAAGTGTTGCAGCAAAATCAAGACTCATAAGACCAAATGGCATTTTCCCAATCTTCTATTATGAGTTGTAGCCTCAGTTTCCTGTTAATAGCTGACAGGAGTGATGCCTGGTCTGGTCTTCTGCTGCTGTAGTCCATCAACTTCAAGTTTTGGCATAACGTGCATTCAGAGATGCTCTTCTGCATACCTCAGTTGTACAGAGTGAGTTCGTTAGGGAGGCAATAGTAACTCACCTGTCAGCTATTAGGAGTCTAGCCATTCTCGTTCAGCCTCTGACATCATCAAGGCTTTTTCCCCCACAGAACTGCTTACTGTATATTTTCTCTTTTCCAGACCATTTTCTGCAAGCCCTAGACATGTTCTATGGGAAATCTCAGACTAGCCCACCTGGTACTAACAACCATGCCACATTCAAAGTCACTTAAATCACCTTTCTTCCCATTCTGACCCTAGTTTGAACTAGGTCATGTCAGCCATGTCTTCAAACCTTAATGCTTTAAGTTTCCGTCATGTTATTGTTTGAATGCATATTAGCAGTAATAAGAACATAATAAATTGCCCAGTCAGCGTAGGTTACAGCAGCATAAGCACAAGTTAAACTTATAACTTTAAAAAGCTTTGCATGTCTTTTAATTGAAACAGTTATAAATACTGTGGAGGCTAGCTTAATGAGAAATGTGATACAAACTATGGTTGATTCACATGTGAGCTCCCTGCTGTATCCCACAAATGAAGTGAAATACAGTGAAAACTGTCTAATGCTATGTTTAACGTGTAAAGTGATAGTTTTCATGCTCAAAGCTCACGACTTTTCAGTGATGGCTCATTCTTGGCTCAGCAGGCAGTTTGGGTGGGGAAAGAGTCGCCTTTTGTTACCACCAGTTGCAGTGAACTAGCTTAGCTGGCAACTGTAGTGGAAACATTAAGCAGTAGTGCTTGCAGGTGAGTGTCAGACTTATATTTGATAAAAGGTCACAAACAGAGTGGTAGTGTAACTGGGAAAATGTTGCTACAAGGGAATTTTAGCTTCACAGACTGTTTCCACAGTGCCCCCAAGTGGCCAATTAGAGAAAGCTCTTATAGGTGTAAGTAAAATACGGAAATTTACATTACAAATAAGTCTTCTTTATATTCTGAACATATGTAGTAATGTTAATTTTAATTCATAAACATGGATAATAAGCAACAGATTGATGTTTCAACTGTGCAGTTTATTTTATGATTTCTTCTGAAAATTTAAAGGATCCCATATTTCAAGTAACCATGGCTTCAAAGTCGCAATAAATATACTGACTGAGACTATGACAGTATTGTGGCAAAAAACAAAATCACTGGAAGTACAAGTACCCTAAAAGTGTTTATGCTTGAGTAACTGTGCATCTTGTAATTTACCTCCTCCACAACTACTGGCTGCCAATTATGTCTCATTTTCTCCTCTGCTCCCCCCCCCCCCCCCCCTTCCTTTTATTTGATTGTAAGATATTTGGTGTTAAAAATAGTTGAAAACTCAGTCACCAACAGCCACAAATCTGCACTTTCATCTCTGCCTAAATCACACCCACACACACACACACACACACACACACACACCTCATTCACATTGCCCATTAAAATAAAACAGAGCCTTTTATGGTTATGGCAATAAATTATTTTAATCATCTACAGCAAAAAGGCATCGTATGGGTAATTTGGATCAGTCTGTATAGCAATCACAACATCTTGTTTCAGTGAGACGTAAAGCAGAAAAGCTAATATAATAAAAATAATATTGATAGTCATTTCTTTGTATATGAAGAAAAACATTGTGGCTGTTAAATGTTGCCATTAATCAAACATAAATCGCTGTTAAAAAATAATAAAATAAGAGCATTCCATTTATTGTCTTACCGCCTATGGACAAACGTACATTTGTTAAAATGACTTGTGTGCAAATGAGATGGGAAACATTTCAAGCATCAGCCCTGTCTGCAGCGGGGTTCTCACAGCCTTTGGGTATCATCATACTGGGTAAAAGTCCTTGAAGTTTTGCAGATAGCATAGCTGAAGGGGAGGAGTAAGGAAAGCTTTTATGTGGTTATGAAGACAGGAAGGAGTATATTACAGAGGCAATCATTATAAAGTGCCCAAGTGAATCACGCAGGATGAGCCTGAGATCATATTATGCTGTATGTTTGGCATCTACCATATTGTGTGTGCAAATCTGTAGCTTGTGTGTTGTTGCACAATTTTAGTAAGGAGCCTGAGATTTTGGTAATGTTTACAAGCTCTGTTAGAAACTGCTACTGTGTAACCATGGACAGGTCAGTCAGTCAGTGTGGAGGGTTGCACATGAAGGTAGAGTACTGGGATGAAGCTTCCACGTGGGAGGGAGGACTTCATTTATAGAAGTAATTTATAGCTTTACAGACATACGGGACTTCTGGAGGGAACAGAGGGGCGTTTGTGAGGAAGTGCAAGGTTTAAGTCAGATGGGAGAAAAGGCGATGGGCTTCGAGGCACAGAAATAGGGGCAAGAGGGTAATGGGGGTCAATCAGTAGGGGAATGGCGTTATGTCAGCATGTCCCAGAGACAGCAGCAGCACAGAGCTGTCCAGCAGGCTGTCAGGCATGTGTCCGCTGTGTCATCCCTTCTCCGGTCTTCAACCACGTACACTACAGTGAAATAAAGAGTAGAGATGGAAGAAAGAAGTTGGAAAGGGTTTTAAAGAAAAAGAAAGCAATTAGTGATTTCTTTTCTAAAACAACATAAAGTCCAGTGATATGATTCTCAGTGTCAAATCTCCAGCAGGGAGTTCAAGTGTAACCAGGGGTTTATACACTTTTCCTCTAATTACAGTCATCTTAGGAGTTTAATCTTTACAGTAATACCATAGCAGCGCACAGCCATGATCACACAGCATTACACTTGACTAACATCAGCTCGCCTTCGGTGCTTTCCCTTTACTTCACGTGTGTAGCAGTGGCTTTATTTCACCCTTCGCCAACATGTGGAAACTTGTCGAGGCAAATGATCATGTTAGCCATACATGAGCTTTAACAGCTGCTCCAGCCTGAATGAGCACATCTCACCTTCTTTGTGTTTCTGATTAATCATTTATGTGGAAGCAAACACTAATCCAGCTTTTAACAGCTTCAGCTGGGAGGCAAGTTACCTAGGTGACATGCCACTGACCCAATAGGCAAGGACAGATGGCTTACCACTTTTCATACTGAACTCTGATAACGATGTGGCAAAGGTTAATAAATGTTTGGCTAATATTTATTTTTATGCCGCTAATCGACATGGTTTGCAATGAGAATCTCAGTCACAGCACACTTACCTTTTATTGACCAGATCAGGTTTATCTTAGGCTACAAAAGCAGCAACACCTTAGTGCTCGCTTTCATAAATAGAAGGATTGGCCGTGTTTTCTTCATGCAAGGCTGTTCTCTTTGCATACTCACTTTGAATATTTCTTTTTAAAACGTGCCCTTTCTTTCACAGCTTGTGCTACACTTTATTGGCTGCTCAGTGGGGAGTTCAAGCCGCATTAACACACCTTTCATCTAAAACCCGGCTTGACTTCACACATCTGAAACCTTAGCTGCCTGCTCGGGATGCTTGAAGTTGTACCACGTTACGGTTCCTGGTAGAAACACAGGCATTTGTCAAATTGGCAATTAGATTATCAAGTACCACGACTTAACAACACGTTATTTGTTGATGTTGTTAGGGAACAGAATGGTGGCTTTTAAAGCAGCAGAACCCCAATGCTTACTTTAATAAAGTGGGACTTTTTAAGAAAGCCAAGCATCTAAATGAAATCCTGTTTTTTCATTCTGCCCGAGTGTGTTGTATACTTTGTTAAACAATGTTGACTTTATTGTGTTAAGCACACACTTAAGGGGGAAAAAAAAAGAAAAAAAAAGAAGAAGTAACGACTACATACTAAAGTAGTAACTTCCCGTTGATGAAGCTTGGATTTAATAAGATAAGATAAGACTTTATTGATCCCACAACGGGGAAATTTTTGCGTCACCTCAGCTCAGGTACAGATATCAGGAGGAAATACAAAAATACAAATAAGTACAATCAATGAAAAAAGTAACATAATACACTATATACAATGGTAGCATACACAGTATGTGATTATGGATATGGTTGGAAATATGGAAGACAAACTATATAGCTTGATATAGCTATTGTACCACTACTATTCCTATTTATAGACACACACACACACACACGGATGTTCACAGTGTCCAGTGACTTATGACATCGTGATTGAGGAGTTATAAAGTCTAACTGCTGTTGGGATGAATGATCTGCGAAAGCGCTCCTTCCTGCAGCGAGGGTGTAATATTCAGTCTAATCTAAAACTAGCTAAGAGAAATTACACACCTGTCCCAAACAGGAACTCGTGTTTCAGGAGCCCACTGAAATGTGTCCACTTCAGTTTTAAATATAGTCCACTTCACTTGTCACAAACATAGACATCAGTTATTTGTTTATGAAGTTTTATTTTTTGTCACATGCCTCAGGAGGATGTGACTGAGCAATACAGCTTGTTCATTCAGTAGAAATTTGTTAATCACAAGGCAGGCCAAGCATACCACCAGTTTTACTTCAGCTATGACCACAAACTCATCAAGAAAATGTTAAAGGTCTAAGATCAAGTGAGCAATAAGATATTTTGCTTATCTGGCATATTTGCTAGAGCAGAGGAAAGGCCCTTCTCTTGCCATTACAAAGAATATGTGTTTAAGGTACTTATTTAACCATCTTAAAAAAGGTACAGCTAACGTTAACAGATCAGCTTCCTAGTGGTACTAACAAGGGGCAACCTCCAGACCTAAAACCTGAAACCAATGCCAGGTGCCAAAACGTGCAGTTCCTTTAGTAGCCAGCTGACAAGGTAGCACTGCATCCTCTCACCCAAATATGGTCATTCTTAGCTCCAAAATGTTTTCAAAATGCCTTTCAAAAACCAGTGTGTGAAAACAATGTAGCTACAAACAGCTTTCCTACTGTTTATGAATTATGCGAGTAGCTAATCCTGCTGTTTTGCAGCTGAATGCAGACTTGCAAGACTCCCAGTGCATCCCCATAACATCCAGTCAACAAGTAATTCAGCACAGGACTTAAAATTGTGTAAGGACAGTGACAACTTGTAGTTCTGCTAGTACTGCTGGATTTGGACTCACAAGTGTTGTGTAGCACTTTTGGGTCACAGTGCTTACCTGTGTTTTTGGGAGCTTCCCCATACATGGGCCCGGGGGGAGGTCCACCCTGCCAGCCAAACTGAGGCTGTCCAGCATACCCATAAGGAGGTTGTCCTGGTCCGGGATAAGGACCACCAGGTCCCATTGGTCCGGGAGGGTAGTTCGGGTAAGCTGGGTTAGGTTGCTCCATGTTCACAGGGTATCCCTGCTGAGGATACGTTGGGTAGCCTTGAGGTGGTGGGCCCTGGGCTGGGTAACCAGGAGCAGTTGGGCCATTGCCTGGGTATGGAGGCGGGTTCTCCATGTTTGGCTGTAGGTCAAACGATTGCTTGAAAGGAAAAGAGAAAAAAAAAAAGTTAAAGGTGGTGTGATAATGGCCCTTTTCTTGACTAGAAAGCAGATACACTGAAGCTACACAGAAGTACACAGAATACCTTTTCAGTTCCTCCATATTCCAGTTTCCTACTCAGAAAGTCTAAAGTAATATTTGGCAGTAATTTGCCAAAGTTCTAAAAAAGAGAAACTGTTTCTAGTTTGTATACATCACACACTTCACTCACTCTACTTCTTTAACCTGTTGACTATTCCACACTTTCAGCAAACAGCCATTATCTCCACTCAGCCACAGAGGAAAGACAAGCACAGTACATTACTCTAATGTTTGCAGAGGATATCTTATGATTCAGTGGTCAGTCACAGCACACATAAACCATTCCAGAGGCAAGCATAATTATTTTACTATTCACACAGAAAGATTGGCTTCACAGCGTACAGAGTGAGGCCAGTAGAACACGTGAATAAGAGAGAGGAAGAAAGAACTCTGTAACCACAAGGCCTGTACAAGTTGCATTTTCACACTTATCACATTATATCATGTGTGCGAATCAAACACGGGAAAGAAAATGATCCCAAAGCTGTTATCAAAGTAAATAAACTATGTCTGAGATCAGCCATTTAAAAGTCATTTCTTTCAAGTGCATTTCCCAACCAGTGGTTTCTGAGAAGGCCAACACCGAAACACTTGCTAGCTTTCACGTAGAAGAGCCACAGAAAGAGAAAAGGCTGATAGTTGGAAAACTGTAGTGGTGCTTACATCACTGGAATCCCTTTTTCACCTTGTATATGTACACTATAAACATCCAAATGGCTTTCATTCCTTCCTGCTCATCTTTTTATCCACATCCAATCTCACATCTGTAATTTTAAAAAAGGTGCACACACAGAGTACTTCCAAACTGGATGGTGAAAAACGTTATTACCACTAATCTACTCAGTAGGATTTAACAGTGTACTTTTCTGTACTTATCACTTATGGAAAATCTCTTATTGGGTTCAAAGTACATAAGTCTTTTTATAAGTGTCATTGCCCAATGGCATTAATAACCATGTTTGATTGTGGCTCTTGGGTAATGTTATACCTGCAGATAAGCTATGAGGTTGGTTTCATACCACTTTCAAAGTGATGTGGGAATGTTAACATTAGCAGCCCAAATGTGACAATAAGCTTTATCACGGCTTTCATGCATTTCACCACCTGAATATGTTCTTCAAGCTACAAGCAGACGGCACTCCCTCTAAAGATGCCTGGGAGGGACAAAACAATTCCTGATGATTTGTTTAAGTAGTTACAGTAAGCCAGCACACTCACCAGCAAAAAAAACACTGGAATAAGCTCACCTGTCCTGCTGGGACAATGAGAGGTGACGCCAAAGTGTCCCCTGTGATGAAGGTCTATTCTGTCCCTCTCTTCCTGTGTAAGATTACGTGTTGAAGGTTGAGAAAGAAGCCAAACAAATGATCGGTAACCTGACGCCTATGAGGATGTCTGCATACACTGTCAAAGTTCACCTTGAAGGCCATGGGCTTTTATTATACCTACATACATTTCTTACTAGACTTTGGTACAGGGTTAAGTTTTGAGGAAAAGATTTTAATAGACGTTGATTTCTATGAAGGTTTTCTCAGTGTGTCTTTACTGTGTCCGAGTGTGATAATTTGCACGTGTTTGTTTTTCCCCTCTGATGAAAAGCAAAAATAAATGAGTGAAGTGAGATCACATGTGTTTCCACAACAGTATCATGATGACAATATCACAGACAAACAGGGCACACGGAGTACCTGGACACTGAACACTAAACCTTCCTTAATCCTTTAAATGCCACTGAAAATGCCATTGTTAAATAATGACAAGCAAGAAGTTTCCCTAACAGTTGTGTTATCCTTGTGGCTGAGTTTAACACTAACATCTGGAAAATAAACTGTGTGGTAAAGCAGAACACGTAAGCACTACTATGGAATATTTAAAATATAACCTCACAAACCCAAAAGAAGTGCTAATAATTAGCATTAAGTAGTAAAAGGAAAAAAATCTATTTTTTTTAATGTTTTTTAGTACATAGGACTTGAACTACTTAAGATATGATGCCAATTTAAAAATTCTGTTCAGAGAAAATACACATATCTACCTAAATACCAGGGCCTAAAAGGACCAGCTATAATAAAATAAATAAATAAATAAATAAAGGGGGGGGGGGGGGGGTAAAAGCCCATATTGCCCAAAATGAATGAGCTTACATTAGATTTACATCATGTTTGTACAAGCTGAGCTGTGGCAAAGCAGTTCGGTAGCCTGGCAGCCCCTGTTTACCTTGTCTTTGTCTAGAGACAAGACAAGACTCCGTGTATATTAAGACACCCCATTGGACCCAATTAAGAGCAATCAGAACCATAACTCTGTCATATAAACAGGTGCTTGGAGCAAACTGCGAAAAAAAAAAAAGCTCTAAACTAAAAAAAGACACGAAAACAAAAAAGAAAGAAAGAACAGAAACTATAACCGGAACCTTTGTTGCTCAGCAACGCTGCCTTGAATTAATCTGAGTTAAGCTAAAGCTAGTCTGTTAATATTTGATCCGTTTGTATTTTCAATAAGCGTTTGTTAGTATGACTAGCCCACTTATTATCAGGGTTAGTCAACAGAATTTAGTTTAGCCTATTAAGTGTTTTTTTTTTTTTTTTTTTAAAGAACTCTATAGCCTTTACATAAGGCAAACAGAAGTCGCACCTGCAGGCCACAACCCAGTCCGACCCATCTCTAATTTCACAGTGACAAGGCTCGTACACACAAATATACACAGTCCGGCCCTGGCTGGGCTTCCTACCTTTCAGTAACCACTATTTCGGTCAGCTGGAGACGGCAGCAAAGTCTGCTTAACCAGAAACGGCGTCAGTCTTCTCTTCTTGTTACTACTTCTTACCGCAATGACCGACCACTGTCCAGAAATTTGGTGCGTATCGCGTTCACTGGGTGTGACGTCATTTAAAGGGTACGATATGCGGGAGGCGTGTCGGTGGGCCACCGAAGGGCATGATTGGCTGCTGAGCCGGCCCCCGCTCGCCAGCGTCCAATCACAAGCTAGAGCGATGACCAGCCGTTCGCCAGGGGAAAAACAATGACTTCTGGTCGTTTGAACAGATAACCAATTAAACGGGTCTACATCACCCATCCAGTGACGAAATTCACACGAGGAGCAAGAATAGCTCAGAGGAGTGACTAACTGGTCAATTATTCATCGATGACCTTATTTCTCTCACTCATGGGAGTTTTGCTCATAAAGCTAATGGATAATTTACATATGTTATCAAAGACACATTATATAAAATAATATTTGACTATATGTAAGAATGAACTTTTTTATTATTTCCTGTGTTTTATCTATCATATTGCATTGCTGGTTTTGTCCCAGCAGATGTCAGGCTAGCCCCAGCCTGGAATCATAAGACCTTCTCGTGTTTATATGAGATACACAATTCGGATATTCGCCAAATGCGTGTGTTTAATTTTGTTTAAGTAGCTGAGCACACCAGGACACGGTGTCGTTGAGTTGTTAGCTGTTTATTAACATTATATGCTGTAAGATTCAGGCATTAATCTAAGACACTTCCGATCTTTCTGAGTCCCAGTAATTGCAGCACTTTGGCAGATTTCAATTGCATATCTTACAGATCCGAGAGAAGAAAAACAAACTACACGAAAGTGGTTTGTGGAGTGGGCTGTATGGCTGCACTTGTGTTCATTATAGGCTGATTGCTATCGTTTAAAACCCTGTTATCTGTGACCGTATTCTCCCAGTGTTTTATTGGCTTGTCAAAATGTCTTGCACGTGCAGAGAGGCCATGGCGGTTGAGTGAATTTGTTTTCTTTGAAACAACTGCACCTGTTAACTCAGGGCTCTATACTACACAGCGAGTTCAAAGAAGCTTTTTCCCCTACCTAGATTCACCTACCCTAACATTGGCTATCAGGATATATGGCAAACAACGCTGGTTATCAACTCCCTAAGTTAACCCAGGATTTCCCCTGCGCTATCACATGAAAGGGGTGACGTCAGCATCTGACCAGTCACGAAGGGAGGTTTCAAGACTCATGTGACTTTTCCACAGAAAAATGATCCCTGTGAGTGTCACCTACTCCAGAGACGTTATCAAATGGTGATGAAAATCTCAAAACAACATAAAATGCCAGTAAAATGCAACACTGTTAAAGGGCTTCCTTTGACAACTGACACAGTTTGGCTTCATTTTGTGATTTTAGTAAGGTACAGCTTAACATATTATGTATTGTCCCAATAGAGAATCTATATCACACTTACAACGTGCTTTAAAAGAAAAGAATTAGTGAAAACGTGTCGCTTACAAATTATTTTAAACCCAAACTCTGAACATAACCTTCTCCTGACAGTTTGAGTGTTTATTCTCTAAGCTGCAGAACAATAAAATTGAAAAAAATATGTGCGTATTAATTATTGATATGTAAGTGTTAATTAATAATGCTCATCAGGGAATCGAGGACATTACATGGTATTTATAAAAAACAAAAAACAAAAACAACTTTAGACCTTTTTTACTGTTCACACGCAGGTGCCCGAGGGATCTCCCGGTATGGTGACACTCTTTTCTGGAGAATTGAGTCTTGATTTGATTCTTGAGTTGATTCTTAATCTGCCAATTTACCCCAACAAGAAGTGAATACTTCATAGTAAAGAAAACCCAGGTTTAACCCAGAAGTTACCTGGATAAGCCAGCCAAGTCTGGCTGCTTAGCATAGACTACAGTTCTTTCTGAAGCTCTCCCCGAGTGGTTCTTGGCTCTTGAACAACTCTTTTGATGAGGTCCTGACTCTTCTATCAGAAATCTTGAACGTTTGATTGTGGCTGGTTTATTGTGAAATGATGTTCTTTCCACTTCCCTAATTCACTGTAACATCCTGAAGGTCAGAAATATGCCCGTAACTGATCCCATCAGTATCTTCTGCAACAGTAAGGCTCCTACTGTCTTGCAACCTTATTGTTGCAAGACACTAAAGTTGCATGATCTTTGCTTTTACCCGTCATAAGCTGCATTTGCTGTGACACCTTGGTAATGAGAAACCTTTCTTATAGGCCATGAGTTAGGACTGAACCAGCTAGTACTAATTTCCACTGATAGGGGGCAGGATTGCATTCATAATAGAGAGAGATCTCAGCTGGCTTCTAGGCAAGGCAAGGCAATTTTATTTGTATAGCACACTTTAAGCACAAGGCAATTCAAGGTGCAATTCAAAATTAAAAACAAGCAAGTAGAAAGCCATAATAAGATCAGTTACTCATAAGCAAGTCTAAATAAGTAAGTTTTCATTTTAGACTTAAAAGAGTCCAGTGTCTCTGATTGATTTTTTAGGTAAACCTGTGAAGATACTGTTACAGTAATCAAGGTGGCTAGAGATAAATGCATGGATGAGTTTTTCTAGGTCTCCTTGTGTCATCAGTCCTTTAATCCTAGAAATGTTCCTCATATGATAGAAGGCTGACCTTGTTATTACTTTTATGTGGCCCTGGAGGTTCAGGTCTGAGTCCATTATTACACCTAAATTTCTGGCCTGGTCAGTAGTTTCTGGTTGGACCAGTTTAAGCTGATTACTGATATTTAGTCGATCTTTTTTGGGTCCAAAGATAAGTATTTCAGTTTTGTTTTTGTTCAATTGAAGGAAATTATGAGACATCCAGTTGTTAATTTGCTCATCGCATTTATTAATTGTTTGGATAGGTTCAACATCACCTGGTGACATTGAGATATAAAGTTGGCTAAGGCTTTCAATGCCTTTTCACACCTCCTTTTCTTCATATGTCCTTGTGTCATTCCACGTCACTACACATGGCTTAATTTAAGGACTCATTTGTCTTGGTTTCTTTGTATGCACAGATTATTTGGGATGTTACCAACATCTGGTAATGATTTCCTGTCAATAGCCCCATTAGAAGTATAAGTTTGTTTTCCCAGCTGTAAGTACTCATTATGAAACCAAAAAAGGATTTGTAATTCTTACATCAATATATATTGCTGGATAATATTTACAAATTCATTAACATACATCATGTTTTCTAAGACAATAACACCCTTATATCTATCTTATTACACTGTAAAGTAACTGTCAAATACAAACCAACCTGTGCATATCTCACATATAAGGTTTTTTTTAAATCACTGGTAGATGTTAAACCAAAATATAATTCTTCACTATTATATATCAGAATCAGTATGTGTGCACATACAAGGAACTGGGCTCTGTTATTTTCCCCTTTGCATTCAGTGTAAACAGAATGAACAGCCAGTATAGTAACAACATGTATGGCATATCCATACTGTATGTGCAATGGTGAGGAGTGCAAAGATGTTTGAATAAATTATGAAATAAAGAAGGGATGGATAACTGGTTACTATATATACAGTATATACATGCTTGTTTCAGCAGCAGGTATGGTGGATGTTTGACAATACATGATATTCTGTTTAATGAATGAGTAGCATACCAGAAATTGGACAGCGTGACCTCTGCTATTGACAGTTGAATTTAAAAGGCAATGATTTCTGTTCTGCAAAGAATTCCATGTAGCAACATGTGATGAGGCTTGCACATTGAGTATGTGTAACAGGACACCTGTATCAACAAACAGAGCTGTAAACCAGTGGTGCCACTGGGTATCGAAACCCTGATCTCTGACATATGCACACTAAGCACAGTATGTTTACAGCGGAAGCGTAAAGTCATGCACAGAAAGTCTGTTGATGAAAGTTACCGGTGACACATTAGGCAACAGCAGAGATTGTGCAACAAACAATGAAGAAATCGTCAGCATTACTGAGCCAAATGCAAGACGGTGTAGCCTGCATTGTAAGCATCACAGACCAGTTCTGAATACATGAAAAACAATTCAAAAATACTTTTCAAAGATCACTTCTAGGGAATATAGTAAAAAAAATTACAATGAAATGTTTTCAAGCATCATATGAGCCTCATGTAATCCAAGAAACATCTGACAGTGTCTCATATTTAATTTCAGTGTAACAGCGATCGAGGAATCAGCATTTACAGTGTACTCTTTTACTCATGTGCTCAACAGGAATCCTGGTAAACAGCTGGCTGGCTTTCCTGTGGTGTAAGTAATGTGAAATGGAGTTTGTGTGCGTGTATGTGTCAAACATGCGGCCTGCATCAGCCCACTCCCACCCCTCCAGGCCCCTTCCTGTCTGGATACATGTCACCAAGTAGGCTGTGTGTTTGAGTGTCTGTTTACATCGTCACCCGGGCGATTCATCCTGAACTTGTACTGCTGGGCTTTAACAGGAGCACAGGAGCAGCTGATAAAAATAGATCCTCATCGGCCATGCCAGCTTTACCCAACCCTCTTACAGGGAAACTGGGAGGAGCGAAGATGCAAAGAAGGGATCTTAACTCTTTGGAAAAGGGCACTGGAGCAAGTTTACCAGGGTTCATTTGAACTTAGATGGCAAGGGTGGTCATCTGTGGTGTTGTTTTCAACAGCACAGACATATTTTTTCCAAAATAACATTTCACAAATGTGCAGCAGACCAGAGACTGGTAGTCCACTCATCAACAACACAAAACATTTCAGGATCAGCTGCTTGCTGGACACAGTGTAATGTATGCAATGCAGTGAAAATGCATTGTATAAAAGCATCATATTGGCCTACTACACTCCTGAAATGTGTGCTATTATATCTTGTCATACAATGCAGTGAAAATGCATTGTATAAAAGCATCATATTGGCCTACTACACTCCTGAAATGTGTGCTATTATATCTTGTCATATTGAGATGTCGGAGGTATCGATACGCTGTCATATGCCCTGCAATAGAGTTCCTTAAGTAAATCTCGCTCACTCTGAGACTTATTATTGCTGCAACAAACCTTTCTTATCATTTCTCTGAAGTCGACCCATCATCCTTTCCCTCGGTTTATCTCATATATATATATATACTGTCGCAATAATGGATACACAGATACTGGATGCAAAATAGCTTGTTTCAGATAGTTTAAAAACTGAGAGCCTGCACTGAAGTCCACAGTAAGATAAACAGGGATTATTTTGAACTGTGAGTCATGTAAAGCCACTCTAGAGGAGTCCAAGAATTTACAAAAACATAGAGCTGGCAATGAGCATGCAAAGTCCATTTACGTACTTTATTAAAAATAAAGAAATAAATCAAAATATGTTTGAAAACCTTGGCTAACATTTGTAGCTTACTTTAGCCTGGATTCAGCTGTAAAATCAGCTCAATACAGCGCGTCTGTAAGAAAACCAGAATTCAGCCAAATATCGTTGATAGATGGTGACCTCGATAGTCTAGTCTAGTCTAGAATTATTACAGTGGCAAAATGTTAACCTGCTGTCTGAGCATTCTATTTGCTGTAAGGTGAGCTAATACAAGCTAACAGAGCACGTTTAATTTGCTTGTTCTTAAAAGAACTACAGTTACTACACTGCTTGCTTTAATTAATTAGAGGTGGTTGCTAATAATATCTGCAAAACCATATGTCTTCAACATCTGAACAGAATGATGTCACAAAATTACACATGAACAATGTGGGGCGGGGGCTGCTTGTCTGTTTTTGCTTGAATACTCCACTTAGAATAGACTCTGTCATTATTATTAGCTAAAATACTCAGTAAATCCACAATTACATATTTGAAATGACTATCTGGTCAAATACCAGCAGGTGTCATACCCCCGCCCCCATACTGCGGTATAGTTTTACTGTGTCTGGCCTCTGAGGTGCAGCTGCTTTCATTCCTTAAGACCAGACCTACTTCCACAGTCAGTTTCCCTGATCTATAGACTGCCAGCGTCTGGAATAAGCCAGCATGCCTAGCACTGACCTTGCTGAGTGGCCACGGCCAGAGACACAGTGTACATGACTCTGGGCAGCCTTGTGCTTCAAAGCCACTCCTGATAAATATCAGAAAAAAACACTTAATAGATTTTTCAGTGTTTTTTTGCTATGTCTGAAAATTCAAGATTGCATTTCCCATCGACATAACCAGTGCATAATACCAGGATAAAGACTAAAGCTGTGGTTCTCATACTTTTTCTGACAATTTAGAAGAAAAATATTCATGAAACACATCCTGCAATTTATAAAAAAAATTTTTTAAAAAAAGTGAATTTCAGTGAAAATGGACTGGGACCTAGATAGCACCTGTCTACTCAAGGTGAACACTCAGAATGCTTTCTAAGTTTCATTCACCCAACCTCACCCACATTTATGTAACACACTTTTTTTTCTAACTTTCCCACACACGCACTGATCAATGCATCTTGGACAATGATACTTCAGCATGCAGACTAGAATAGCTGGGGATTATCCACAAAACTTTGACTGGAAGAACTGTTTTTTATTTCCCACCTTCTCCTAGAAAAATCATATTCAGTCTGGCCCCATTCCTGACATTCAGAGAACCACAAGCCTAAAAATAACCATTTTACTTCACACAGATCAGCAAAATTGAGCTTCTATGCGCATGTGGATTTCCCTTTTAAGAATACAAGAGTATCAGTACACAAGTAATGCAACATACTAACTGCCTAATATGCATTTTTGCATGGCAACATGATTTTCTGTTACAAGGTGTAACAGGGTCATCGTCTTAGCTACACTGGCTCTAGTGGATTCCTGTGAAATAAGGCAGCACAATCATTTACTAACGTGAAGCCCAAGCTTACAGGCTCCTCCCACTTGAAGTCCATTTGAGCACAGAGAAAACCTGACATAAAGCACAGACGTGTACTTTACCCAAAGTACATGTTATCAAACTTTATGAGCCATCCTTTGGGGTCATAAAAATACATTAACACTTAAAACCCTTGTAGACCATTTCTCTTTAGAGAAATATATACTTTATTGGAAATGGTAAAAGTTTAACTTACAAGGCTTTTATGTTAGTGTGCAGCTTAAAAGCTAAAACATGGACAAAAAGAAAGCAAAGACACAATTTGACAGTTTTCACAGCCTTTATTTGAATTTCTTCACATTCCATCACTTCCTCTATACGAAACAAAGTAGGACTTGAATTTCAGAAGGCACCCCCGCAATGCTAGGTGACACCTGTCTACCAAACAAAGAAAGTTAACCTTCCTTTTTTTTTGGGGGGGGGGGGGGGGGGGAGAGGAATGACAACTGATGCATGCATTGAAAGTACCAACTTCATATGTCTTGGTATGATCATCTTATAGTCCCTCGACTTAAAAAAAAAAAAAAGAAAAAGCAACATAGTACAAGTTTCTTATTTACAAAGATTTTAAAAAGTGAAATCAAAATGGATTTTTTTTTTTTTTTTTTTTTTTTTTTTTTTTTTTTTTTAAATCCTGCTACAGTTCTGAAGTGAATCAGCAACCAAACAACCCATTTAGTACAATAAACACTTTTGTAGGGTTAAAAGCACCCTACTTTTATGCTTTCATTCTTTAATTCCAGACAAAATCTTTTACTTGTTTAAAAAAAAAAAAAAAAAAAAAAAAAAAAAAAAAGTGAAAAAGCTTCATTTGTAATGCGTTACGGTCAGTGATGACCTTGGAGGCATTTAAACAAATATCTCCACAGGAGGTAATACTGCAGCTCAGATGTCCATCTCAAACTGGTTGTCATCTGTTGGGAAAAAAAGAAGCACAAAATAAAACAGTTGACATTAAAAGCCAGTGAGGTTTGACAATCTGACATCAACTTATTCGTGCGGTTGCAGCCACACCTTAACCGACAATGGCGACGAGAACAAACTAGCTCTTATCACTGCAAAGGAAACCATCAAGGGGGCAAAAACACATGGACACACCAAGGACATAGAACATAAAAACAAGACCCACGGCGCGTCTTGGGTGTTTTTACCCACACAAAGAAGGAGACAAGTAGGCAGGGGTCACGTGTAATCCTCATGGTCTTTAGTTTGACAGGAGGAATGGAGGAGGGCAGATTGATAGCTGCATGTACTTCAGTCAATAACAAATGACTAAACTGTGAAACCAACCTTTGGTCACATGGCCACAATAAGCCCCACTAGAGGATTTGTTGCCAAAATAAGGAACTTTATCTCTAGCAAGTCACAATATTCTAATTGGAAATAATAATAATTATTATTATTATTATTATTATTATTATTATTATTATTATTATTATTATTATTATATAATAATAATAATAATAATGTCAAGTTGTTTACCAAAAGACATTAAACTAAAAAAAAGAAAGTGGAAATATGATGCTTTTCCTCAGCCTGTGACATCATGATCTGAATATTTGGCTGTGTTTGTACAAGTAATCCCAGTGAGTCACAAGCTCAGGCTTAACACTCGTCTAAATGCTCATTTCTTTAGTCGTTTTATTCTCCTTGCCCAGAAAACAATATCCTGAACATATGATCATCTCACACAACTTTCTGACTTCTGTCCATGAGGGGCCGCCAATCAAAGGACAGCTAAAATGGCTCTAAAGAGAGGAACAACATCTATGCACAGTTTAAGATAACAAGATTTTGAACTGTTAATCGAGCAAAGTCACTTTGTCAGACATGATTGTTTACCAATAAACTGCTGGCCTCTTTTTAATAAAAAGGTAAGCGGCTAACAAACAGTTCAGCTGCAGAGTTGAGGACTGCAAGAACTGCAGGCTGTATGCATATGATGGTTAAGGCTGGACATGCTGGCTTAATCAGCATTTCGACTTAATCATAAAACAGTCAGTGGAGCCAATTGCAACCCCCCCATTTTTCTCAGGTGTTAGGAAACAGACAGGAATCAAAAACCAGTTTTACTTAAGAACAGGTTCCATACTGTCTGTTCCATTTCATGGGCTCATATGCCTTGAAGCTTTTATCAGTGTTGGCATGTCCCCCCCCTACCACCCTAACCCAACAGCTGCACATTGCAAAACAAATTATTGAACTATTTGTTTTGCACACCTCAGTCACATGCAAAGCTTTTTTTTCCTCCCAGTATTTATCCTGGGTGTTCAGATTGATAAAATTGTGTTGGCTGACGTCCCTCTCACGAATAAAGGGAACAATAAGGATTCTGAACTTTCAGGAGACTCAATATGTATCAAGTAAAATTCTATATTACAAGTTGTGTTGACACAAATGAATCTTATATGTACAAGACATTTACCTGCAATGTCTTTCTCTTCCTCTTCTTCCTCCTCTTTGAGATCCTGCAACTTCCCCGTGGAGTGTGTGGCTGGTACAGTTACCCCTGGGATTTGGGGAAGACAGCATGGGGGGGTCCGAGCAAGAGGAGAGTTTCGACAATCCAAGAGGAACTTTCTGTCATAGATGATGCGGGTGCCTATTTTGTTTTAGGAGGGGGTGGGGGTTAAAATCAAAACAAAGAGTCAAACAACAGAACAAAGGCTGGACTTCTGCAAGCTCAAACTGCAGCCTAGTTATTTACTCAAGCCCCTTTGCAGTGATCCAAGGTGCACATCTGGAGATTTGGACAATATTATTCTGTACTGGAGGAGATTTAAGTGGGGAAAGGGTTGTGTGCACACAATGTTTAGAGCCGTCACAGTAATTCCAGGAATTCCAAGAAATCAAACCACAAAACAATTCTCACTTTGAAGCAAGATGCTTTCAGATTAAAGCCACGTTTCATATTTTGATTCAGCAGAAAGCTGTTACATATACAGCAGTCATTAAATGCTTATGAGCCTAAAAGTACTTATTTTTCTTTTCAAAATGGAGTTTGTACCGTCTACAAGGAAAAACACGTTGAAAAACAGTTACGGGCAATTCATCCTAGACAAAGGGAAGCAAAGCAGAGGGAAATGGGGCAGGGGAAGGGGGCTGGAATGCAACCTATAGTGAAAGCAGCAACTGTGCTGTGCAGCTACATGTGAATAAGGGGGTCAGCAACACAAGCATCGACCTGATAGGGTGTGTAAAATTTAATGTGTCACTATACAAAGTGTAACTCAAGTTAAAACTCAGTAGCGACATCCTATCACATGTCCTTTGGCATCCATTTTTAGGCCTTTTTCTTGAAATGTTTACATTCCCCCATGCATTACACATTTCACCCCCCTCCCCCTTCAAAATGTACAGAATGTTCTCTACTGTTCCTCAAATGCAGAACAGAGAGAAGCAGGGATAGGACGGCCTCCCGCTCCTCCACCACTGCCAAGGCCAATCACTCTGCATTTCTGTCAGCCGGACACATACACCCTAAAAGTCACGAGTTAAGACTGGGCGTGTTGTGTTTGAGACAACAATCAGTAAGTTTGACGCTGCAACAAGTCACCGATCAGACCACCGTGTTTGCGTTTGTCACAGGGGGCAGTGTTGTTACAAGCCTTACCGATACAAGTTTAACTGCAGAAGTCAAACAATATGTATGTAGTTATACATGTATAAAAAAGAAAAGAAAAAACAATTTAAGAAGAAACAAAACACCGACGTTAGAGTATTAACCAACTCGATGCAGGTAAAGCACACTCGTGAACATACGGGGCTGTGGCCTGCTGTGAGCATGCTCTCAATCTACAAACAAGGCAGGGGCCCCATCTTTGCCCGCTTTTTGGTCTCGAGCAAGTGCGAGGGCTGTTTTTATTGACGTTAGGGGAAACCAATATTACATCAGACACTTTTTATGTTGTCGCGTGACCGTTTGGACGTAGGCACAAACCATTAGTTTCCAGCAAAAGGCGAACTTTTCGAGGGTTTTCCCCTTTTTCTTTCCTGTTGAGTTCTGAAAACATAAATTGAGAACACAAAAACACAATACCGTGCAGTTTTTCTTACCTCCAGGCGTGGTGGAGAACAGGGTACCCCCGGGTGTTTGGCTGTAACAGTCTGGTAGCTGGGACCAGTCCTTCAGGGTAAGCACCCTGGTGGGGATAGGACGGCTTTTAACTTGATTTGCGTCGACCGACATGCTAATTTTGGCCTAACTACTGCTTCAAAAAGTGCTAGCGACTTTCTTTGTTTCTTTAGCCCCGAAACTCGTAAATACAAGTTTCCCCACAGCTTTCCTCACAGACAAAACTACGTAAGATACCGTAAAGTTTTACAAGCTTCACCTGCAAACTAAGAGTTAAAGCAAGCTCAAAGTTTTAAGGTCTGTCACAACAACCAGCTTCCAAACGCTGCTACACTCTGCATTCGTGGTACCCAAGTCTGCAGCAGCCAGCCGTCATGTTTTTGTGCAGTAGCTATCAGGCACGTGGGACAGCGTGTATTGGGTACGAATGTTTATTCCCAAACGACAGTCCGCGAGGGCGGTGACAATGAGTAAAAAGAGCGATTTATCCTACGCTCTATCACTGTCAGTTTACCCCGTGGGGGAAATAGTGGGAATTGTATTATTACCAATGAATAACATTAGTTTCTCTTTGTAAACGAATGGTATTAAAATAGCCGTATACTGGATAGAAATAACACGAGTTCCCGCGAGAATACCTGGACAGGGCTCATCTGGTTCACAAACCACGCATCCACCTCGTGGTTGTCAATCACTTGGTAACACTGCCCCCTACATGTGTGTTAGTACCATGCCTTCATGTTTAGAGGAGAGGAACTGTGTGCACGTCTCTCACGTGGCAGCTCCAGATCTCTGATCAATCACAGCAGCACCGTCTATACGGGCTACAGTCATCTCTGTTTTATTATAAGTTTTCTTTAATCAGGAAATGCATTATTACTCTCCAACATTTCATTTATCCAAACATGTCCTATATTATTTATAGGTTTATATGGAGATATATTTACCCGTTTCAGTGTTTTGGAACAAAGTGTGCACGTCTCGCACGAATCAGCAGAGCTCTGATCAATCCCAGCAGTAAGTATCAATAAGGGTTACGCGATTTACTTTTTCTGTAATCGGGAGATACATTAGATGCATATAGTTATATATTTGTCTATTTACCCACTTGTGGTGCTTGGGTTTTATTTTATTACATTTATGAATAATAAAGATTCTCGTGGAGTGGATTAACTCAGCAAATAGAGAAGCAAAACTGATTTTCCATTGGTCTGGAAATTTCTAGCCTTTGGCCAGTTAGTCTTGTTATTATAAACATAAACAGATACATAAATAAACATGTATTTCCAATAGAATATGTACACAAAAGAGATAATTAAAGTTGGCATTAAATCGGTTTAATCAGGACTCCTTTAAAGTGACATATTTGTTTGTAGTTTTATTTGACAGATTGACCTGCCTTTTGGTTTTATTTTATTTGTTTTAAAAAAAAATCTCCTATTTTTCAGCCACTTGAGGGCAACATTGACGTTAACACAAGGAACACTTTTTAAAAAAAATTAAAAATCTTTCTCATAATAACTGCCTGTTTCCTGGGATCTCCTCCACGCTCTTGAGTCTGTGCTGGGAGACACAGCAAACCTTCTGGCAATGGTATTTATTGATGTGCCGCACTGGAGGAGTTGGACTATCTTTGCGACCTTTGTAGGGTCCAGGTCTGGTTTGTCTCATTGTTGCTGCTCTTAATTTCATTAACACCAAAGCAGCTGAACCTCATTAACCCCATCTGCTACTTCACTGACCACTTGAGGGCGACATTGACATGAACAATTTGTTCATATTAAATGTGTGTGGAACTTGGACTGGTCTGGGTGTTTTAACTAGTGATGGGCAGATGAAGCTTCATGAAGCACTGAAGCTTTTCATCCAATTGGTTCACCCCAGCGTAAAGCGTCTTGAAGCTTCATTTGCTCTAGTAGGACATCTACTGGACGTAAAAATATTAGTTGGCATGAATTTGAAGAGTGTGGCCTTTTGCACACAGCCTGTAAATGTCAACAACAAAAGGAGTGTGTAAAACATGTATATTGTAGTGATGACAGTATACTGTGTATATTTATACTGGCAGTATTGAAAATGATTATTTGGAAATGCTTAAAATGGAAATGATCATTTACTGTGAGGTGAGGTGTGGTTAGGGTGTGGACAGTGGTTGTGCTTTTGTAACGTTGAGGTATGGACAGCTACAGACTGAGGCCTCAGTCCTGTCTGTTCACATTTTATTCAGTAAAAACTAAATTTTCACTGCTTTTATGGCCTTTTTAGTGGGGAGAACATAGCTAGGATTTAATGATTTAACAAATCTTTTAAATCCTTTGTCCTCCACAATGCTAAATGGCTGGGAGTCCTCAATCACCATGCTAACCAGGTCTTCATCTATTTGAGAGATGTAAAACTCCCGAGGAAAGACAATAAAGACAAAGCACAAATATAAATATCACACACGTAATTTATTACAGTTGTATAATATTGTTATATCATTTAGTAACATTACAGCATGCTATATTATCATGGCATTTGATGGCTCACCTGGTCTTGCTCCACAATCGGTGTTCCCCTTATTCTCATGCAAAGCTCTGTAGTGCCTAAGCATGGATGAGGTGTTGTTGTTATATCCCAGCTCCCTGGCACATAGCAAACACTTCACCTTGTACAAAAGTAAAGCCGCTTAACATAAATTGTATTGCACCATCAGTATTATGAAAATACATCTTCTGTAGAAATGTACATACCTTGTTGGGAGGAATAGTATCAAAATGTTCCCACACAGGGGAGGACATCCTCCTCTTCTTAGCTGGCTCCATCTCTCCTGACTTTCTCTCCTCACTCTCATAAACCTCCAAACTCTCTCCAAACTGTCTCCAAACTCTCACTAACCGCAACTCTCTATCAAACACCCACATTTTGAATGAAGTCTGAGGGGTTTATATCTCTGTCATAGCTCGCGGCAAAGTTCGAACCACTTCCTGAACCAGTCACGTGGTACAGCCGGGCAGCGAGGCTTCGGACGTCATCATTTTCAGCTCCTCCCATAAATGAAGCAAGCCTCGTTACGCGCATCGCGGAAAGCTTTGAAGCCTCGATACAGAATGTCACATCACTAGTTTTAACTATAAAAAGTTTAGTGCTACTCCAGTATTGCATTGATGCTTAAAATAAACGTCCTAGGAATCAGGTTTAACTTCATATTAATTTTAGGATGTCAAATTAATTTGACCACATTAATGAAGTGACCCCATCAGCAATTTGATTAAATCAGTTTTAGAGATTTTCTTTGAGTGTTTAAAGGAAAAGCTACGGAGATTGTTACGCTTTTGAAATCCAGCTTTCATCTGTGACCTGCAGAGGATGGCCTGAACCAGTTTATCTCTGGGCACTTGTTACTTTAAGGTTTTTGTCACAAAGAAACTGGGGCTTTGTGTGGTGTCAGTGAACCGACAATAAACTCATTAACTGACTTTGAGTTTGTGAATTAACATTACACAAACTTCCCTGACAACACATGCTAACTATTAGGTTAGCATTCTATGATTCATGGGTTACACACATGGAACTCATGTTTGCATAACACATCCCTCTAATCCAGGTACCAAGGAGAACAGGAATGACAAGATTATGGTTTGCATAAACCTCCAAGGTATATGTGCTTTCCAGTACGCTTTTTCATTCATTCTTGCGAAACGCTACAGAAAGGTGCAGCTCATGATTTCCAGACTTTATCATAAGGGAGGATTGCTCAGAATCTTCTGTTTACATCATACTTGTAGCCCCCCACAGCTGAGCGGTGGTGGTAACAGCCTGACTCATGTATGCCGTAGGGTTCTGGTAGAATGGTGTTTTAGAAGTATCATTTCCAAAGCCTTCGCAAGGAACTACAAGCAGGAATGTGGTGCACTCTCATTGGTGCAACTGCTTAGATGCAGAGGTGTCAAACTCCAGTCCTTGAGGGCCAGTATCCTGAATCTTTAACATGTGTCCCTGCTCCAACACACCTGAATAACATTAGTAGATCATTAGGAAGACACTATAGGTCTTGACTGCATGCTGAGGTGGCAACCACTAATCCTACTCAAGTAAATTTAAATAAATTTTAAGTGTTTGGAAAAATGTACTTTTAAAAGTACTTGTATTGCACCATGTTCATCCATTCATTAGCTGCTGTAACATGAATCAAATGGCTGAACTGCTACCTCAGCTTGCCGTCACGTTCTATAGTCTCCCTAATGACCTACTAAATTTATTCAGGTGTGTTGCAGCAGGGACACATCTAAATGTTACAGGCCCTCGAGGACTGGAGCTTGACACCTGTGGCTTGGAGGAACAAAAGAGTCAAACACAAAAGTATATCTTACAAGTAAAATGGCAAAGAGCTAGACATTCTTGTAATTTTGTTAAGTGGTTTTAAACAAAAGTTCTTCAGGTTTTCTTTCACATTATCTGCTTTTTCAATCATTTTCAGTCCAATTCTTGTATCTGACCATTTTCAAATGAATAATTTCTATTTAAGACACTCAACACTGACCTGTAACTTATCTAAGGGTAGAGCATCAAAGTTAATACAGTCTAACAGATATCTTGTCATTCACAAACAGCTATTAGCTGAAAACCTTGCATATGTTGACCTTAGAAAATTTGAGGAAACTGGAAAGGTAGAGGACAAAAGAAGAAGTGGCAGGCTCCAACAGAAAAAAACTACAGTAGATGAGCAGTACCTGAAAGTCATGTCCTTGGTGGATAAAAAGCAAAAAATAAAAATAAATAAATCAACCTGGAGGGATCCGTGTGCAAAGTTTGAATGCTCTGATATGCCAAATTATACAAAGACTAGGCTGAAAATCAATGACAACAGGTCAGTTTCCAAATTTGAAAGTTTTGTTTCAAATTATTGTCCCTATGTACAGATGAGGGCAGGAGAGAGGTACAACAGTAATTATCTAAAGCATAGTGGAAGCTCTATGATGGTTTTGGGCTGCATTTCAGGCACTCTTGTTGGGGTGGAATGATCACTTCAGAAAAGTACCATTACATTTTGATCCATCATAAAATACCATCTGAAAAACATCTTATTGGCAACAGTTTCATTGTTCAGCATGACAATGATCCCAAACACACTGCCAATGCAGTAAAATCATATCTGGATAGAAAAACACACAATGGACAATATCAGACATGGATTGGCCTCCCCAGAGCTCTGGCTTCAATATTATTGAAGCAGTGGTTCTCTGTTAAGTGGTGTCATCTTAACAGAGAACAGAACAAAAGGCAGAAACATCCAAAGAAGAACTTTGAAAGTCCTTCAAAAAGCCTGGAGAACTATTCCTGAAGACTACTTAAAGAAATGTCAAGAAATCTGACTAAGAGAGTTTTGGTGATCATGTCAAATATTGACTTTAAAGCTTAAAATACAATCTCTGCTTCCAATTCACAGACTCCATTTCCATGTATGTGTGTATACTGTTTTTGCATGTAGCCAAGATTGACTTTCAGACTTGTTAGATTTGTATACACTGTGTTTTGCCTCCAGTACTGTATTTCCACATGTGCACTTGTTTCAATAAATAGCTGCACCCATTTCCAATTCCCGAACAAAATACAAGGAAGCTGCCTATTTATCATGGGTTGCTGGAAACTTTTGCACAGTACTGTAGGGAGTCATTTTGTCAACTCAGTGATTTTACAATAGAATGTGGTGATAAAGATGATGAATCTTACCCAAGTTGTTGTTTTGTTATTGTGGATGAGTGCTCTCATACACTGAATTAAAAAAAAAAAAAAATCCAGCATCCCTTGTTTTCACAGCTGACTTGTGCCTCAGTGATGGGATATTTATTTGCTTTAAAAGAGTTTTCTCTTTCTATCTCTCTCTTTTTTTTTTTTACATCACAGAGTGATATGCCATTGTGCTGTCATTGTTTTTCTTGGATTTACTTCTCCGACTCCTACAGTTTTGAGCTTTTCTGAATCCATTCCATGTTTCATAGCTAAACTCGCTCCAGCTCTTTCAGATTGGCACAGGTGATTTTAAATAATCTTGTTCAGGTTAAGGACTCCATAGTCCAGTAATCAGCAATCAGTCTATGCTGTATCTACGTACCTATTTATCCATCAATCTATTTAAATTCAAATTCAAATTTTATTTGTCACACACACAACCATACACAGTATGACATGAGGTGAAATGCTTGTAGCTGTGCAATGCCCGACCATTAAATGACAGTGGTTTTACAGTATTTACAATTTACAGGTTATTACAAAATTTACAGATTTAACTTAGAAATTTACAGTAAAAATGTGCAAATAGCAGAAAGAGATTATAAATTATAGGAAGTGTGCATGAAGAAAAACCAGAGTGCGTGTGGTGATGTGATGTGTGTGAGAGTCCAGTCTTATAGTGATGTGATGTGTGGGAGAGTCCAGTCCTACACCTGGTTCAGGGCCCGAATAGCCTGGGGGAAGAAGCTCCTCCTCATTCTCTCTGTTTTGGCCTTAAGGGAGCGGAAGCGCTTCCCAGACCTCAACAGTGAGAAGAGTCCATTGTTGGGATGGGAGAGGTCCATCATAATCTTCCTAGCTTTGGTCTTGCACTGCTTGGTGTGGATGGACAGCAGGTCAGGGAGCTCTGATTGAATTCGGCCAAGCGCACCACTCTTTGCAGATCTCGTCTGTCCTGCTTGGTGCTGTTCCCAAACCAGGTGCAGATGTTTCCCATCAGGATGCTCTCGATGGTGCAGGAGTAAAAGTTCTTGAGCACCTTCAGTGGCAGATGGAAGTCTCTAAGTCTTCTGAGGAAGAAGAGACGCTGACGGGCTTTCTTAACCAGGGTGTTGATGTGACAGGACCATGACAGGTCCTGAGTGATGTGGACACCCAGGTATCGGAAACTGTCCACTTCCTCCACTGGCGTGCCACTGATGATGAGGGGTTTGTAATTCCTTGCCTGCTTTGTAGTGAAGTCCACGATTAGCTCCTTAGTCTTGCTGACGTTTAGGAGGAGGTTATTCTCCTGGCACCAGGTCTCCAGGTTCCTAATCTCCTCCAGGTAGGCCGTCTCGATGTTGTCGGAGATCAGGCCCACAACAACAGTGTCGTCAGCAAACTTGACAATGGAGGTGGTGTCTGATGTGGCTACACAGTCATAAGTGTACAGTGAGTACAGCAGGGGGCTTAAAACACAGCCCTGAGGCACTCCAGTGCTGAGTGAGATGGAGGGGGAGACTTGTTTTCCCACCCTCACTGACTGGGGTCTGTCTGTGAGGAAGTTGAGGATCCACTGACACAGTGATGAGCTGAGTCCTAGAGCCGTCAACTTGGTGAAAAGCTTAGAGGGAATTATTGTGTTGAATGCTAAACTGTTGTCCATGAACAGCATCCTAACATAATTCCCTCTACCAGTGTCCAGGTGACTCAGGGATGTGTGGAGCAGGTGAGATATGGCATCGTCTGTGGAACGATTAGTCCGGTAAGCAAACTGAAGTGAGTCGATGGTGGCAGGAAGTGAAGAAGTGATGTGATCTCTCATCAGTCTTTCAAAACACTTCATTACAATTGAAGTCAGTGCTACTGGATGGTAGTCATTGTGGCAAGCGGGCTGTTGTTTCTTTGGAACAGGGACAATGATGGACTGTTTGAAGCACGTGGGAACCACTGCTTGGGCCAGGGAAAGGTTGAAGATCTCCGTGAACACCGGTGCTAGCTGGTCAGCGCAGGCTCTCAGGACCCGGCCAGGGATTGCATCTGGTCCTGCTGCCTTCCTGGTGTTCACCCTCCTGAAGGTGTTCCTCACGGCATGCTCTGTGATGATGAATGCATTGTCTTCACTGGTGCACTCCGAGCGCGCGCAGCCGTTTGTTGTTTTAATTGCTGCGGCGTCGAAGCGAGCATAATGTGTGGGTACTTGAAAGAATTTTCAGTGACATTAATAAAAATTCCAAATCAGGCACACATCAAAGCAGGATCATAAATGTAAAAACCAGGTTTCAATCCAATATTATACAGGGTTATGTAAGCTCCATCATATATAAACATAAATTATCAGATCTCAGCTAGATTTGTGTAAGCTGCATAATATGTAAACAAATGATCTGATCTCAATTATCAGATCTATCTGCAAAATATATTAGATAAGAGTGCAAGTATGGTAACTTTTTTATTATTATTATTATTATTTTGCTTTTGTTTGGATGTAAACTTCGGAAAAATACACACATAACCATTACATGATGAAAGAAAAATACAGGTGCTGTAACAGAGCCAGAGAACATACGCATTACTGACTTCCTGTTGCCTTTTTCTTTTTTCTTTTTCTTTTTAAGCGGACGTAGCATAAGAGAGCGCAAATCCGCTTTGGCTCCTCATTGGTCGAGAAATATGGAATCAGATGACGTAGTGGTTCCGGGTTTCTAGGTCCTGACAAAAGGTAACTTTCGGTCATTTGTGAAAGAGCGGCACAAGGCTGACCGGGCTTTCTTCAGCTGAAGGTAAGAACGCTGCCAGCCTGCCAATATGGCAGGGTATCACTCTCTAGCTGACCGCTGTAATCTCATTAGAGCCTTTATCCGTTAGTTAATATGTACTGCTAATATTGAGCAGGTTTAAGCGACAGCAGCTAACGTTAATCAACTTGCCAGTGAGACGCGCCGTGCCAGCAACGTGCGGCGGCTTTTGTCATCATTTCGTCTGCCATGCCGCTCCTGACCCATTGTCGTTTGAGTGCTAGATAAGGAGGTCAGATTTGCTTCCCAGCTCGCCTTATTTTGAAGCAGACCAATTATGTAAAGGGGGCAAGAAAGTCGCTTTAATTTTAATTACAGCTCGTATTGTTTTTCATGGTGTTTTAGCGTAACGTGTTACAAGTGGAAACGGCAGACCCCGGCTACAACTTTAGCATTTCCCGGTATTAAACTGTCGCTTTTGTTGGCAATATCTGCCCTAAACGGATATGCAGTGTTGGGCTTTTTACCGTTAGATAACGTGTTATCACTCACAACTAGATATAGACGTGTGAGGAGATTTGCATCGAACCACTCACTCCCGTATTCCCGTGTAAAATGAGTTGAATTTACTTTTATTCAATTCCACCCAAGAGAGAGAGAAAAACTATTGTTTTAAACTAGTGAACCATGGCTTTTCCATCATCACCATCACCGTCCCCACGTCCTGTCATCACACAGGAATGTTTTCAGGGTATTTTTATTTCCACAGTAAGAGCCCAGAAAAAGCTGACATATAAATATTTCATTCTCCGCCGCTTTGATTCATCTGTGGGTGTACTATCATTCTTTAAGATGTATGGACAGATGTGACGTACACTGAGGATATGATTCACTGAAATGATTCACGATGAAGTGTGTGAGCTTTCAGGATTGGGAAAGCCAGTTACGTGGTTTGACCTTCTCTTTGCATAAATGTCTTAATGTAGCTAAGTACACAGTGTTCTTTTATTTGCAGGTAACCGGTGTCTGTCTTGTGCCATAAAGACACTTTACACTTAATAGCTGACTGCCATAGGCTGCAATTACTTTGTCACGTGCTAAACAGGTTCAGCCACAGAGCAAACATGTGGATATTGACTACATTTTCCAATTATGAGACACAATTTGTTTTAACTACTTTACCGCCTCTGCACTCTGAGGATATCAGCAGGCTGAGCTTGCTCTATAGTGACCCTTCCCTGACCACCAAGTGGGGTGAGCCTAAAGAGTATTGTCATTGGTTGTCTGCAGCACAATCCTCATTGGACAGTAGCCAGTCTGGTCAGAGTGACCACATCTCCGCACTACTTCATCCCTCCATGACCTTTCAGTTGACCTGTTGTTTAAAAGCAGGCAGGTGTTTGAGTGCAGCAGAGGACATTATAAGGAGCTGAGCACTGAAAGCGTTCAGACATACAGAGGCGGTTTGGTACGCAGCGAGGAGGTGGTGAGGCTGTGGATACTTGCCGTGTGTAGTGCAGTCTTCCTGTCTGTAAGAAGAGGTAGCACAGTGGTGGAAGGGTTTAGATAAGCCTCAGATACTGATGGTTAATAGTTCACTTTTTATTTCCAACCTAGTGTTTTGTCAGAGTTCCTTTAAGGAAGAAGTCAACCACCAGACAAACTTAGTTAACCAGCCAACTTCCCTTTTGTGACATCTCTTGGCATGCGATAGATATTTGGGTGAAAATCAACTCTCTTGCTTTTGACTTTTAACTTGAGTTATTTAAGTGATCTCACAGGCAGCTGATGAATGAACTGTATCAATTGACTGTATTGTTTTTTTTTTGTTTTTCTTTTCTGTCTCAACTTTAGCTTAAGCATTTTGTGGACCAAATATTTACATGCTACAACTGTGGGACTCTTAAGAGTTTAAGAGCTTTTTCCCCTCTTCCCGTCCAACACAATTCTCTTGACGCACCTCAAACATCTTTGGGACCACCAAGCTTGAAAGTTTTCTGATAACCTGCTGCTCAGCTCCCTTCCAGAAAAAAGCATGGGTCTTCAGTCAGACTCTGTCCTCCAATCTATCCTACTTTTTCCAATCCACCTGATCATATGGCTGTACTCAATAGTCTCATTCCTGCCTTGGTACTACCTCACCGGAGCTGGCCAAGGAAAAGCTCTGTCCAAGAGGATAAAAGCCCGTTCCAAATCAGGATGTGCCGAGGGACCATACCGCTCCGTGGACCAATTTGATTCCCTGGCCAGGGAAGACTTCCCAGGAAAGGACACACTCGATAAGCTGTTCAAGCATGCTGTGCAGCGCTTCGGTGAAGCTGATTGTCTAGGAACCCGAGAGATTCTGAGCGAAGAGAACGAGACTCAGCCCAACGGCAAAGTTTTTAAAAAGGTATGGTTGCTTAGAGTTTACTGCTCTGTTGACAGATGCTTAAGTGATCAGAGATGTTCGGTGTTATTTATGTGACCCTTTCTCCTTTTAGCTGATCCTGGGGGAGTACAAATGGTTATCCTACAACGAACTCGACTCCATAGTCAGTGAGTTTGGCAGTGGATTGGCGGCTTTGGGGCAGCAACCCAAAAGCACTATTGCGGTCTTCTGTGAAACCAGGGCAGAGTGGATGATCACTGCTCAGGCATGCTTCAGATGCAATTTCCCACGTAAGTTGGTTCAGTCCAAGGTTTTGGGGTCAGATAGCGTGAATGCTGTGTTAAGTGTTTCATAATTTAATTATCTCACTCACTGAGATCCTTTTTTAAACAATATTATTATTGCAGTGGTGACGTTCTACGCCACACTGGGGGAGGAGGCGATTGCTTTTGGACTGAATGAGACGGGTGTTTCACATTTGGTCACCAGCGTGGAGCTCCTTGAGACTAAGCTGAAAGTGAGTTCATCCTTTACAGCACATGGTCTAACCACCACTCCTAAGAACAAGAGAAGCAGTGATATGATTATTCTCATGAGACGTCTTTGTTTACCATGTAACCAGCCTCAATTATCATCACATGATTATAATTTAAGATGTAGCAAATTGTTAACATTTAAAGTTTGGAAAACCCAGAATAATGTTTTTGTCCACAGCTTCATGGATGAAATAAGGAACACAGAATTGATTTGTTAAAGCATTTTTTTTTTTAAAGATGCATTTACTGGCTTTCTGTTACAAAGAAAATCCCAAAGGACTATCACTTTTTAAAAAAATGTTATTTATAGAAGGAAATCTTGTACTTGGGCATCCTCCTGTAACATTTTTACTCTTTGCTTTTTCTGCATAGACTGTACTGCCACAAATCCCCAACCTGAAGCATGTGATTTATGTGGATGACAAGAAAATGAACACAGAAGGCTACCCAGCAGGGCTTTCCATCCGCAGCATGCAGTCTGTACGAGAGATGGGCAGACAGCCGGAGAATGGTGTGTATTTCTGACTCACTCTGCTTGTGCTTTTTGTCCTATTTCAGGCACAGTACAAGACAGTAACGCTTTCCTTTGTTCTACAGTGGCTAGGGCAATTGTTGAGCCCCGGCCATCCGATCTGGCCGTTGTGATGTACACCAGCGGTTCCACAGGCAGACCCAAAGGAGTTGTCATTGTCCACAGTAACCTAATTGCAGGAATGACAGGCCAGTGTGAACGCATCCCTGGGCTCGGGTGAGTTGCAGCAATGGCTGATTTGTAGTATTTTTAGTAAGGCTACTTGGAGATGTGAAGAAATCTAAGAAAAAAAGAGAGTTTATTTCAAATTGGAACTAAGGAAGTGCAGTCAAAGATCCTCAGTGTAAACATTGGAAAGAGGAACCGAAAATGTCTACTAATCGTTGGTCCTAACCAAGACTTTCAATGATTCTACTGTGGCAGGCCTAATGATACCTACATAGCCTATCTGCCCCTGGCTCATGTTCTGGAAATGACAGCTGAAATCTCCTGTGTCACATATGGTTGTCGGATTGGCTATTCATCCCCACAGACGCTGTCAGACCAGGTAAGCAGCACCGACGCCAGGTTACATTGTTTCTGTCACTGTAGTCTTTATTTTTAATTGACTCTTAGTGGTGTTGCTGTTAATATTTAGATGAAAAGTCTGGTTTATTTCAACCTGTTGTTTTTCACAGTTTAAGTGGCCATTGTGACCCTTGCGTGCCGTGGCATCGGTCCACACTTTATCTACATTGTAAAGATTTGAGGAAACGCGAGTTCACAAAACCAGATGTGAATCGTGTTTATCATGGCGAACAGTAGCTCTCCAAAAAGACAGCTTTTTATATTTATTTTTTAATCTTACTTAAAGGAGATGGCTAACTTAGCCCACTGAAAGTTTTGCTAACTGCGCAACAAATCAGTTGGAAATGATGAGAAACACTTTAATAATGTCTGGTTTTATTAAAACTTGAGGCATGAGTTTGTCCACAAACCAGTGTGACTTGATCTTGCCTTTGTTGATTGGATTCTGTAGTCTGTGGCCACAATAGTCACATCAGTGGGAAGCAGGGCAGATTGAGGAGGAGTTACATTACAAAAGTTGGACAATTATTTCAATCTTTTTTTTTTTTCCTTCTCCTCTTTAGTCTACCAGGATAAAGAAGGGAAGTAAAGGAGACTGCTCTGTGCTCAGGCCCACACTGATGGCAGCTGTGCCAGTAAGAACCTTGTTTTTTATTTATCCTGTTTGTGTCTTTCTTCATTATTTTATTTTGTTTGTCAACTGGTGTCTAAATAACTCCTATATGTTTGGTCCAAAAAGGAAATCATGGATCGCATCAACAAGAACGTAATGAGCAAAGTGCAGGAAATGGGTTTTGTTCAGAAGATGCTGTTTACACTGGGCTACAATTATAAACTGGAGCAGATCAGGAGGGGCTATGACGCACCACTCTGCAATGCGTAAGAAGCATCCTATGCGTTCCTGTGACCCTTGCACTAAAACGCGATTGGCTTGTTTAACTTAAAATCAAAACACTGCGTGATCTCTCTTTGCAGCTTGTTGTTCCGGAAAGTGAAGAAACTGCTGGGTGGGCGAGTGAGGATGATGCTGTCTGGAGGAGCCCCCCTGTCCTCAGCCACTCAGAGATTTATGAATGTGTGTTTTTGCTGTCCAGTGGGCCAGGGCTACGGCCTCACTGAGACCTGTGGAGCAGGCACTATCACAGAGGGTAAGATAACATTTTGAGTGCCCAAAATAATGACAAATGAGTTCAAATTTAGGCATTATTTAATTTAAACAAATCCTGACTTACAGTTTTATTTTAAGATGGATTAACTAAAGTGCCTCAGTTCCCTAGTGATTTGCTGACTGGAAGCAGTCATTATTGTAGTGAGCCTGGCCAATAGTCACACAGGATAAACAAATACCTCAGTATAGAAGCAGATGGGCCTAAATTGAAAATAATGTTTAAATGACTGTTCTTAAGAAATGTTTTTCATTTTACAGTTGAAGACATCAGCACCGGTCGTGTTGGAGCTCCTCTGATTTGCTGTGAGATTAGACTCAGGGACTGGGCTGAAGGTATGTTTGGGGGGGAAAACATGCCGGGACACACTTGTGCAGAATGGAAAGTATCTCTCCATTGCAGCGTAATCATGTGTTTTTTATTTTCACTCAGGTGGCTACACCAGTAAAGACAAGCCAAATCCAAGAGGGGAGATCTTGATCGGTGGCCCCAATGTAACCATGGGCTACTACAGGAGCGAAGGCAACAATCAGGACTTCTTTGTGGATGAAAATGGTCAGAGATGGTTCTGCACCGGAGATGTAGGAGAGGTTTACCCAGATGGCTGTCTACAAATTGTTGGTGTGTATATTTCTTTTTCTGGGCGGGGGTGGGATGCTACTGTGAATGATACGTGTTGTATAAAGCCCTTTGAGTGCTTAAGTAGAGTTTTTTTAAAAAGTGCTATATAAAAATCAGTCCATTTATCATTTACTTTTTCTCATTAAGACCGCAAGAAAGATTTGGTGAAACTGCAGGCTGGAGAGTACGTTTCTCTCGGTAAAGTGGAATCTGCTCTGAAAAACTGCCCTCTCATAGACAACATCTGTGCTTATGCAAACAGGTGAGTGACCTAATTTTTTTTTTTTTTTTTCTTATTTATTCAGGGAAAGTTAAAATGGTAGGAGATGCAATTTAGAGGCAAAGTTTTTCCATATCCTAATATATGATTTACATCTGGATCAACGAGTATAATGGCAGATTATAAACGATATGGGGAAACGGCTGAATGAATTTGCAGATGGTGACCTTTCAACAAGCTGTTTACAGTTCAAACATCATATTCAACTGCTGCAGGCGTCTGTGTTTTTACTCTAAACTTAAGAACACGAGTGCTTCTTGAAACATTTTTTCACTCTTCACATGTTTGACTTGGGAGAAAAATTAATTATAGCGATCAGTCATAGATTCATATCAGTTTCATATGCATGATAGGTCAGCTGAAGTTTTGTGCTAATAAACACTGACTAAACACAGATTTGCATATGACAGGTACAAATATTATTTCACGAGTTACTTGCATAAAGTTAGAATTACAGGAAATGTTATTCAGGGTCAGGATTTCTTATCGGTTGATGCAAATGAACCAGGAAATTAAATAAAAGATAAAGGTACTAGTAAACAACCCGGATGATATTTCCATGAACTGTTTACTGTACGTATGGTATATTCAGCAGCTACAGGCTGTTTCTGTTTGTACTATACATGATTGCATATCTATAGAAATGTCTTTCACTTATCTCACACTTGGGATTTGAGATGATGATCTCCATTTGAAAATGTGAATGACACTTTTTTTTTTTATCATCAGTTTAATAAATGCAGTGCATAATGCAGTATATGGACAAAAGAATTGGGCCACACCTTGCAATCATTGTTTTCTGTTCTTAGCCAAATGCATATACAACCAAGCACCTAGCCATGCAATCTGCCTTTGCAAACATCCGTGAAAGAGTGGGTCATTGTAAAGAGCTCACTGAATGTGAGTGTGGTGCTGTAATAGGACAAAGTTAGTGTGGGACATTTTTTTCCCTACTAGATATTCTACAGTTGACTGTAAATGTATTATTGGAACCACAGCAATTCAGAGCATGTAAAGTTGCAGAGCAGGGTTTTATAAAGTCATCAACGATCTGCTGATTCAATAACTGCAGAGTTTCAAACATCAGCATAAACACTGTGCACGGGTAGCTTCACGGTGTGGGTTTGCATGGCTGAGCAGCTCCTGTAGGTCATCCAGCACTTTTGTCCATGTAATGTATTTTAGCATATCGAATTAAGCAAGCTAAGGTTTAATTCATTGGGTAGGTGTTTTGTTTGTTTGTTTGTTTGTTTGTTTGTTTGTTTTTAAATTATTATTATTTTGTTTTTTCTGACCAAATACAGTGTTAAGCAAGTGTTTATTTCTGGGCTCTTAGTATAAACATAACGTGCAGGAAAACGTTTTCAACCTAAATTTAGTCCAGTCTGTTCAACATGTGTGTACTGTTATAATTATGCAGGCAGGTTTAGTTCCGCTTCTGAAGAGGGGCACCCGGTTTAGCTACAGCAGTACTGACGTGTTGTCAGAACAGTTTAAACATGGTATATTGCATAATACACAGAGATGGTTACTCAGGATATCCCAGCAGTAGCAGTATTTCTCAACGTTGCCAGCACTTGCTTGTTTCTCACAGCCCCACTCCTTGAATTCTTTTCTCCTTTTATCATTCCACATCAGTCAGCACCGCTCCTGCCGTCATTCTTTGCCTTTTTTGTTTTTTTTCCCTGTGCTTATTATACCTTCATGTCTACACTTTAAATCATTTCCAGTCTCGGTTCTTCTCCAAGCTCCAATAAAATCAAATTGTTACTGTTCATACATAATTACCTGACAGGCTTTTGCGCCTACACACTTGAACTGACAGCTTTCAGTGTGAACACCCAAACCGTCACGAAATTCTTCCCACTTCAGATGTGTCACCTGCACTCTGGCTGACATGAGAACTCCAAGTGACGTTTAAGTGTCTTAATGACGACTGAATCGACAAACGTAGCGCTCACTTCGACTTCAGCTGATATCGGAACAATTAAATTTGGCACCTAATTAGACTGAAGTGATTACGGCTGCAACTTGAATTAATTATTTCGTCTGTAGTTGTTCAGTGCATGTGACGTAATGTTGAACCATTTCTAAACTTTTTTTTTTTTTTTTTTTTTTTTTTTTTAAATTGTGTGCCCTTACAGTGATCAGAACTATGTGATCAGCTTCGTGGTTCCCAATCAGAAAAAGCTTACAGAACTGGCCAAACAGAGGGGCATAGAGGGGACATGGGAGGAGATCTGCACTAATCCTGAAATGGAAAGCGAGGTCCTGAAGGCGATCAAACAGGTCGCCACTAACAGTAAGAGTCCATTAAGTCTTTTCACAGCATTGTGATAATAGAAGCTATGCAAGTTTTGCTTTCATCCATACTTTGTCCAAACGTGCCTGAACATCACTTTCCTTCCTTGTAGTTAAACTCCAGGGATTTGAGATTCCAGTGAAGGTGCATCTGAGTCCAGAGCCGTGGACGCCTGAAACGGGCCTAGTCACAGATGCGTTCAAGTTGAAGAGGAAAGAGCTGAAGAACCACTATCTCCATCACATAGAGAGAATGTATGGGAGGAAGTAACTTCCAGCAGGCCCACACCACCCAGGAGTTACTGCTTTCACCATAACCAGGATTTTGATGTGTAAATATTCCTCTGGTTACAAAGCTGTAGTTTGTTTGTGTTCCACAGCTTCACAGAGAAAAGCGTAAGCTGTACATAGTTGTAGCCGTTTATCCGTGTGTGTGTGTGAGAGAGAGAATGTGTGAGTGTGAGAAGTTGTGTTTGTAAGAGATGCACCAAAGTGTCAGTTTTTGTTATTAGAAGGGTGAAAGGCTATTGCAGCTCTCAACTGCCATCCATTGGAAATTGCTGGGACTCTTATTTGTAGCTGTTAGAAACGGCACCTTCGGTCCACATGTTGCTTAAGTCTTGCTGCTGCTTTCATTGAAAATGTTTCAAAAAATAAAGGAAAAAAATGCCACCATGATCACAGAGGCATGTCATGCTGTTTTGTAAAGTTGGAGTACTGATGTTAAGGTGCCTTCAGTCTGCAGTTCTCATGTAGTCGAGCAGAGGTGGTAGCTAGACAGTAAAAAAGGCTGAATGCCGTGTTTACTTGACTGAAAGGAAAAATACTCCCCACCGCAGACACATCGACACGATCCAGAGCATTTACAGTCGTTTGTCCGTGTATTTAGCTTTGTTTTTGTTTCTTACCTGTGTTTTATTTATGCTTTAATGTTATTTTAATGGTTTGTTAAGAAAGGAAGACCAAAATGTGTTGGCCTAAATGACTCAGGAAGACGGACAAATGTTTTAATATATGAAGTTGTCAAATGTGGGGTATAGAAACATTTTGACAAATGTTTGTAGGCACCTTATTAAAAAAGCATGATTAACTACTAAACTGCTTAACCTTTATTATAGTCACAACTGGCATACTGTAATACTGTGCGTACTTTACCTCAGTTAATAGGTTATTGTACGATTTGGTATAAAGGATCCTCTGAACTGTTTTAATGTGTTTTCTATGTATTTTTCCAAATACTGTCATGTTGGTGGATTTGCATTGTTAAAAGTTTGAAGTAGACAGACGATGGCAGTCACTCCAGTTGTTTGGTGAACCTACGTGTATTTATTACTCCCATCATTGCAGTCACATGCCTTGTTCGACATTTCAACAATAAACACCTTTTCGTACTCAGTGTTGTATGACACTTTATTTTATTACAAAAAAACTGAATATACAAATGCAATATTGATTATTATTAAGGTGATCACTGCTGAGGCCTTTGTGCACTTCAGGGGAAAGCAGAGCCTCAGCTATTCCAGTCTTGAAAGCGGAAACAGTCGCTAGCGATCTTCCACACGGGCTGATCGTTGTTGGGTGAAGCCTGAGCTGTTAGGAGAAAGTTCTGGTTGAAAAAACGCTGTTTGTTGCCTTCAAACTTGACTGTGCCACCGGTCACCACAAGCAGTGTTGTCTGGCCTTGGGTTGCTTGCTCTGTGAATGAGGAGAAGTTAAAGTTATTTTCTAAAGCAGCAACTGAAGAATAAAGGTTTACATTCACATTTTAATGAGACAATATGATTAATGGGGATCAATTTAATAGTTCAAATGTGTTGAGTTTGGGATTGACCCACTGACCATGCACAGGCTGGCAATCCAGTGTTTGAACCTGGAACTCGCTGGATGGCAGTGACTCAAAAAACTCGCCCAGGGCTTCCTGTCCCGACACCGCATTCCCGTTCCACACCAAGGTGGCCTTGTCCAGGTAGAGCCGGATTAAGTTCTAGCACATGGGAGCCAGAAAATGGTGAACATTAACAGCAACAGTGACATCAGCCTGTAGCAGAGCACCATGCTCATTAGCTCTAGTGAAACTGAAAAGTTGTGATCTTTAAAATGAAAACTATCACTTTAAGAATAAGACAGCTTTCACTGCAGAGGAGCTGTGGGTTAGTGGGGAGCTCACAGTTGAATCCACTTTAATAAATTTACATCACAGGCCTCAATAAGGAAGTCTTCACAATATCTCTTACTTAGAAGATTTTAAAGCTAAGTTTCAACATGCTATAACCTACACTCATTGGCCACATTATTAGGTACTTATTCAAGCTGGAGCCCAACCGATGTACTGACCAATATATCAGATATATCAGGACTTATAATGGCCAACAGATGAAAATGAAAAACGTAAAGATGAAACAGAAGAAACACCCAGAAGAGCATCTGTGAATGCATTCAAACCTTGAAGCAGATTGGCTACAGCAGCAGAAGACCACAGGCTGTCACTCCTGTCAGCTAAGAACAGGAAGCGGAGACTACAATTCACACATACTAACTAAAGTTGACCAAATACAGAAGACTAGAAAATGTTGCCTGATCTGATGATTTTTGCTTTCTGCTGCAACATTTGGCAGGGTCTGAATTTGTTGTAAACAAAGTGATAGCACAGATCCATCCTTGTATCAACAGTTAAGAATGGTGGAGGTGTGATGGCATAGGTCAGTGATTCTCAAAGTGTGGGCTGCCCCACCCCCGGCAGGCCACAAAAGGTACTGCAGGTAGGCTGCAGTAATAACAGAAATTCAGTTTGTAATTACTCACAAGTATGTACACTTAAACATTTATATACATTTATACATTTATCTGAAACAGAAATTAAAATTGGTAACTGGAGGTGGTTAGTTTGTGATATTACTCATTACTTTAACTTAAACTCTGTATTGAAGGAGTGGGTCACACATTGGCCTTAACACTTTTCATATGACAGCACAACATTAGCAATTTATAGCTAATGTGGTTTGTGTTTTTGGAATAACATTTTCAATGAAATACGTCATTTTCGTTTGGTCTTTAACATTTTTATTAGAGTTTAAGATTTAGAACTGGGTGGGTCCCAAATGATTTTCTGGTTTTTAAAATGGTCACAGCACTCTTGACTTTGGGAATGACTGGTGTAATGGGACATTTTCTTGGTACATATTAAGCTCCTTTGTACCAGCTGTTTAAATGTCACATCTTAGCTGACGTTGCTGACCATATGCATCCCCTTGTGACCACAGTGTAGTCATCTTCTGATGACTACTACAAGCTCCTCCATCACATCGCAAAGCTCAAGCCGTCTCAGACTGATTTCTTGAACATGACAATGAATTCACTGTAGTAAAATGGCCTCCGGTCATTAGATCACAATCCAACTTGGCCTTTCAAAGTGGAACAGGATATGCAGCTGACAAATCTGTGATGCTGTCAAGTCCACAAGCACCAAAATCACTTTGTTGAATCTTTGCCATGAAGATTTAAGACGGGGCTGAAGGAAAAAGAGAGGCGCAACTAGAAATGTGTGCCTAATGGAATGACCGGGGGTTGGTTGGTTGTTTTTTTACGGATTCAAAGCTTATTGGTCCTTCACATTTAGGGATTACAGAATTAAGACAAAGAAATGTGTTGACTTTACCACACGTGGAAAATAAGGTAACACGGGGCGTATTTACAGGACTTTCGGGCCACCGTATGTAGTTTGGTCTTACAAATTAATTTAAGTTAAATTCCAGAAACAAAACTCACCCGCCTCTTCTTATCCATACAGTCGTAATAAATGTTGACAAATTCTTCTGAATATCTGCATGACTGGTCGGCATGAGTCCTGAAATCCTGAAGAGATAACTACGTATTACTCAAAGCTGGACACGGTGATTTAACGTGTGTTTTTTGGAAACGGCATGGAAAAGCTTACCAGGGTGGTTGCCATATGAACGGATAAATTATTGGAAACAACTCAAAACAAAAATATTACAAAAAGACTGGGAACACTTCACAATTCAGACTTCTTTTCTTCTCTTGTTATTCCTTTAGCAACCAACACATTTCTATCACACTGGGTATTACTTCCTCGGGGCACCAACTCTGCCTACCAAAATAAGATGTCAGTGCAATCTTTCAGACTCATTTAAGCTTCTCTCTTCCGAGTTCCACTTTCATGTGGTGCTTTTTACATTTTAAGGAAACAATAGTGGTAGTAAATGTTGACTGTGTGGATAATAATACGGAAGTGGCGTGGCAAAGTCAGTACCATTTTGGTGATGGAGTTTTAGTTTGAAAAGAAAAGGTCGACCAGCGCGGAAAGAGAGTTCATAATTTCCTGAGTCATTGCTTCTGTGGTTTATTAAACGAAATAACTAAAGAGTATCCTCAGTAAGCTTTAATATATTTATTTGGACATTTAGCTATATTTTAAGAATGGAGGGGTCGGTGTCCAATGTGGAGGTGTGTAACTTTGCTTACACGGGGCAGTTTGAGAAATTAAAACAGTGCATCCTGTCAGATAAAACGCTTGCCTGCAAAACAGACCAGGTAAGAACACATGACCCACCAGTACAGCCTGCGGGAATTCATTTTTCCCCCTACAGTAAATCGAAATAATAATTTTCTTTTTAAAGCAACACAACTTTCCGTGATTTCAGGACCGGAGAACCGCGCTGCACTGGGCTTGTTCTGCTGGACACACCGATATTGTGGAGTTTCTTCTTGACATGGGAGTTGAAGTGAACCTGCAAGATGATGTAAGTTTGTTTGTGGGTACATTAATTCTTTCCTTCTGCAGACTTTTCCCTATAAGATGCCATGTGACCATTAATACAAGAGATATACTGATGAACACATTGTTTCAGAGTGATGCCACTGATGTCTGTGTTTTGTTTTGTTTTCCCTTTCAGGCTTCGTGGACCCCTTTGCACATTGCAGCATCTGCAGGCAGAGAAGACATCGTGAGATCTCTGATATCCAAAGGAGCTCAGCTCAACTCAGTTAATCAAAATGGATGCACCCCTCTGCACTATGCCGCCTCCAAAGACAGATATGAGGTAACATCCACAGGTTGCAGTATTAGTCCTCCATACTTCTGCAGTCAGTTAATACAGTTGTGTTATCTTCCCGTTTAGTTCAGTGGTGCTTTGTTCCCGCACATAATTAATTATATAGTGTTGTGCAAAAGAGTTTGGACATTTGTCTGCTTTTTCCACTTATCTTCGGTACAGTTCTTATACCTCACCATTTTCAGAGAAGTGTTTTTTCCACATAAGCCACATAACACTAACCTATGAATCATTCAAACAAACAAAAAAAGACACCTAACTCAAGGAATGAGCCAGTGTTGGCTGCACATAACAGACAAATTAGCAAAGAACCAATTTTAAATAGTATCTTTAGGCACTTTGTTACTAGCAGCTTGTCATGAAAACACAATTCATTCCCATGTCTTTAGTTAAATCTACAATAATGCCAGAGATAAAAAAGATTGAGAGGCATAAAATGTCTTGTACGCCAAAAACATGGCAAACCTCACCACGGTGTGCAGTATGTCCTTTAAAAGAAAGTGAGGAAAGTGGACGACAAAAGAAGTGGCAGGCAATCTACAACAAATGCAACAACATATTTAAGTCATTTTCTCAAAAAATAGGAAAAATCAAGGAAAGACCTGACATAGAACCTGAGAAGATGCATCTCGCACTTCTGTTGACCCATCTGCTGTTCACTGAAGCCTCAGAAATGGTCTCAGCTGAAGGGTGGCTGTCAAGAAGCCATTCTTAAGGAAGGAAAATAGGGACAAAAGGCTGAAGTATGACAAATTACACAAGAACTGGACTAAAATTGGTGGCAACACACCTGATGGAGTGATGAATTTAAATGTGAAACTTTTGGTTAAAATTGTTGTCAGTGGTGTAGCTCAGGGGAGAAGTACAGCTGTGAGTGTCTTCTAGTGATGGGCAAAGCACAGCTGTGTGAAGTAGTGAAACATTTGAAGCAGCTGTGCCAGGATTGTACTGAGGTTTCAAAACAATTTCCACAGTGACACCCACTGGCCACTTTTACTATTGTCATGTCTTGATGATGTCTACTCTGTGAACACACAACAAACGTGTTTTGCACAGTTCTAAGCAAAGCTATAAGTTATACCAGGCTAACAATAATTATGACCAGCACATGATTTGGAGAAATCCTCATTGACCAAAGCCAGAAAAACTTTGAGACTGATGAAGCGTGTCTCACGCATGTACACACGTGTTAATATATTAAAGACTCGGCATTTAGTTATTATTTATTTTTATTTATTTTTAATACAAATTACATCCTCAGCCTTGGAAAAACTACAATTAAACAGTACACTTCTTGTGGGTATATATTGGTTTTAAGTTTTGTTTTTTTTGTTCTTTTTACTTTTTTTCCAAGATGTAAACATTTGAATAAACAGCACATCATTGCTCCAAATACATTAGTGCATCATGTGCCCTTAGAACAAATGCATCAGTGAGGTATGTATTTTTTGACTTCTACAGTGCCATCAGTAATTACACTGTGAATACTGTGGGTGACACTAAACCTGGCTGTGGTTGCTGTTGCCACTCCTGGTGCTGCTGATGACTCTTAAGCTTTTTTACCCACAACCTTAAAAGCCTGATAGGGTATTTTCAGATTTATGCTGTAGGCATAAAGGGGTAGAACTGGTGCCTGCTGGTATTTCCATAGTTTGCAATGTCGTCAGTTTTTGTTCTACACTTAGACAGAGTGGGTAAGCCACTGAAAGCTGAAGTGAAACACACCAAGACTTCAGTCAGCTATGGTCATGTGATCTGAGCTAATGCGTCCTAAGCATTTTGAAAAAAGATAATTATGCAAAGTAGGACTTTTCAGGGCCCAGTTTACCTGACATTAGTACAATAACACTGGCTCTCAATATAGTAATAATCATTAGGAATGATCACATATTAATTCAAATTAATCGTTTATCTGTTGCTGTTATTTATTTATTTATTTTTTAAAATTTTGCCCTCGCTTCCAGCAGGTGGGCCCTGTAATATGCTACAGGTGGGGTGCTGAATGGTGGGTTACACTGGTGGGTTTCTTGTTCTCTACACAAGCTCTACTAGTGCTTCACACTAACTGAGTACTGACACAAATATAAAAAGTGCAACAGAACACAGGAAAGGGGGATAAATGCACTTGAATAAAGTAAGCATGGCAGGAGGCCAGCTTGAGACAGGGGTATCCATGGGGGAGGCAGGTGTTGGACCCTACAGCACACCTTTATTCTGTGGTTTGCCTTTGCTGGAATGTCTAAAAGCCCTCCTCTTCTTATTAGGATAATTTTCATTACATTTTTTTCTTTCTCTCCCGTATAGTATGACTAATGTACCTTTGTCTGCTGCTTTTACTTTCCTCACATCAACATAAACAGCAATCCCATCACCTACACCCACAACCGTCTTGCTGTTTCTTGTTATCGTTTTTTTTTTCTTCTTATTTACCTTATCTTTCTCCCACAGTTTGTACTGGCTTGACATTCCTGTGCCTTCAGAATCGCATTACCCCTGTGTTACCACCCCTTTATTATCGCTGCACCCTATACACACAGGGCTTGGCTTATGAGTAACCACTCTCTGTCACCTATAAGTCACGCCCTGTACACGCAACAGGTTATTAAATTTTTGAAACATGTTCTCATCCAGGGTACCAGGATTCGATTGTGCCTTTTCGTCTTTTCTTAGATCAGCATAAAGTTTTCTCTTTAGAATGAAACTTGTAGATATGAGCTTTAGTACTTTTAAGGAAACCCTGTAGGAATAAGTAAAATATAATTATAGGTTGCTTATACTTCTCAAATGTGCAAAACAAAACAGCTTTTCTTTAACAATAAACTTGTTGTGCTGAACATTTGTCTTCCCCTTGTGGCACATAGAGGTATTACAAAGATACCGTCAACACGCGCTTGTAATGTGTTCCCGCTGTGTTCACTGCTTGCTGTACAGTTTTCAGTTAGACTCTAACCTTTCCTTTGGACATGTAATGAAGTTTTATTTCTGTATTTGTTTTTATCTAGAGTATTAGAAGGTTTTCCTGAACATTTCTTATTTGTTCTGAACCATCATCACTAATACATCAATACATCCCCTCTTGCTCTCTGAGAAGGATCCCTTGGATATAAGAAAAGATGATTTGTCAGCTTTATTTAAAAAAAAAAAAAAAAAAAAGACAAAAAAACCCCCCAAATCACTATCTGCAGCTTTATTTTTAAGATAACAAGAATGTTTTATTCAATATAACTGATAATAATATAACAATATAAGGACATAGCTATCTCAAAAATCGTGGCATTGTTGTAGCATGTATGCTGCAGTACCTATATCATTGCTAAGATTAGAAAGATTTAATAAAGACCTATGTATATATGGGAGACTTGAGGTGGTGGGAAACGGGGTCCAACACACTGCAACAATCAAGATGCATTTTTTTGTTAAATCAAATGTGGATATAAAAGATTGTGAAACTAAATTTTTTCATCATCTTCTCTCACAAGGACTTGGACATGACATGAATGGATTTCATTTTACATTTACAGGGTTTTATTTCAACCACAGGTTTTTTTTCCAGTCAAGGTTGTCCTAACTTTCAGTCTCACTTCCTAACGTGAAACTTCCACATGACTGTGGTAACCAAAATGACGAGATCTGAAAACGGGTATTTCATAGAAACTAGAAATAACTGGATGTAAAAGTGTGGTGTTCAGCTTGTGAATGAAACATGGTTACCTCTTTGCAGATTGCCCTGCTGCTGTTGGAAAATGGAGCAGACCCCAATGCTACTGACAAGCTGGACTCTACGCCTCTTCACAGAGCATCTGCCAAGGGCAACTACCGGCTCATCCAGCTGCTTCTCAAACAGAGTGCATCAACAAATATTCAGGACTCACAGGGCAACACACCTCTGTATGATTACATATATGTCAAATGCAATTTTTTTTAACATCATGCAATATGAGTACAAAGATAAACTCTAATTATACCTAAAAATAAAATGTTTTCTTACTTACCCTAGCAGTACTAGAAGTTATCATCCACATTACATTAGCTATACAGTGTGATTAGCATTGGGGGGAGAAAGGCATTTCTGTATTTATAGTTATGCATTGATTTTTATTTTTTTCTTCTCCCAGCCATCTTGCATGCGATGAGGAGCGTGTTGAAGCAGCCAAGTTGCTGGTGGAACATGGAGCGAGCATTTACATTGAGAACAAGGAGGAGAAGACCCCGCTCCAGATAGCAAAGGGCAGTCTTGGGAACATACTCCGTCGGATCGTGGAGGGATGATGCTTTGTCTGACCGAAGCGTCTTGTTCCAGCTCAAATCCCCACCACCAACTGCCAAGTTACATTCTAAGATTTCCCATCCCGCTCAGTCCTCCTTAAGCGGTCCGTGTGGAAGATGAGATGATGGACTCAGATGGTGCTTTGAGACTGCACAGATCTTATTTGTTGTCTGAGCACAGGTTTTCAAACCCCGCAGGCTATTTTCTATTAAATTTGAATTGTAATGTAAAACATGAAGTTCAACCTGTTAATAAATGTGTTGTTCATGAATGACGTACTGCTGCCTTTAGTAATTTAAGCTATTATTGCACAAAATATTGTGAATGTTTCCTACATTTTTGTTCTTTTTATTATTAGCTTATACCCAGGTTCCTTAAAGACTAACTGAAAATATTGTTGCCTATCTGCAACAGTATTAACCTCTCACCTGGTGATCAGAATCAGAATCGTGTTTATTGGCCAAGTATATGTGCAGACACATACAAGGAATTTGGTTCCGGTAGATGGTGGCTCTCAAGCACAGCAATGTAAATCACACACACACACGTGTCTATATATACATTACACATGCATACACATACATACACAAAGCTGTGTAAACCAACTATAAATAACTGATCTAAACTTATATACATAAAATACAGAAATGAAATGAGGTGGAATGAATACTACAGAATGTACATAAGGTGCAGTTGCAGTCTGGCAGTGGGAGCAGTGTGACAGGTCAACTGTTAAGAAGGGAGATGGCGAGGGGAAAGAAACTGTTCCTATGTCGGGTGGTCCTGGTCTGCAGGCTTCTGTACCGTCTGCCAGAGGGCAGCAGATCAAAAAGTCTGTGTCCAGGGTGTGAGGGGTCTGTGATGATTTTCCCTGCCCGTTTCCTGGTTCTTGAGAGGTACAGATCCTGGATGGAGGGCAGGGGGGCGCCGATGATCCTTTCTGCTGCCCATACAGTCCGCTGCAGTCTGCTCCTGTCCTATTTAGTGGCTGCACCATACCAGACTGTGATGGAGGAGCACAGGACAGACTCAATGACCGCAGTGTAGAACTGGATCAGCAGCTCCTGTGGAAGACTGTACTTCCCCAGTTGTCTCAGGAAGTACATCCTCTGCTGGGTCTTTTTGAGGATGGAGTTGATGTTGGTCTCCCACTTCAGGCCCTGGGAGATGGTTGTACCCAGGAACTTGAAGATCTTCACAGTCGACACAGGGCTGTCTGATATGGTGAGGGGGAGCAGAGTTGAGGCATGTCTCCTGAAGTCCACTGTCATCTCTACAGTTTTAAGAGTGTTCAGCTCCAGATTGTGCTGACTGCACCAGAGTACCAGCCGCTCAACTTCCTGCCGGTATGCAGACTCATCACCATCTTGAATGAGGCCAATGACAGTGGTGTCATCTGCAAACTTTAGGAGTTTAACAGCCGAGTTCTTGGAGGTGCAGTCGTTAGTGTAGAGGGAGAACAGTAGTGGTGAGAGGACACATCCTTGAGGGGCACCAATACTGAGGGACCGAGTTTCAGAGGTGATCTCCCCCAGCCTCACTTGTTGCTTTCTATCTGTCAGGAAGCTGGTGATCCACTGACAGGTAGCTGGTGACACGCTGAGCTGGGAGAGTTTGGAGGAGAGAAGTTGGGGCACAATGGTGTTAAAAGCCGAACTAAAGTCCACAAACAGGACCCTGGCATAAGTTCCCGGACGGTCAAGGTGTTGCAGGATGTAATGCAGCCCCATGTTCACTGCATCATCTACCGACCTGTTTGCCCGGTAGGCAAACTGCAGAGGGTCCAGCTGGTGGTCTGTAATGTCTTTCAGATGGGCTAACACCAGTCGTTCGAAGGATTTCATGACCACAGACGTCAAGGCGACAGGTCTGTAGTCATTCAGTCCTGTGATGGTGGGTTTCTTGGGAACAGGGGTGATGGTGGAGCGTTTGAAGCAGGAGGGAACTTCGCACAGCTCCAGGGATCTGTTGAAGATGCGGGTAAAGATGGGAGCCAGCTGTTCAGCACAGGTTTTGAGGCAGGAGGGTGAGACACCGTCTGGTCCGGGGGCTTTCCTGGGCTTCTGTTTCTGGAATAGTCGGCTCACATCCTCAGTGTGTATTCTGAGTTTCAGGGAGGAGGAAACGGGGGTGAGAGGTGTGGTGGAGATCGTTGAGTCTGGATTGGAGAGGGTGGTGGTGGTCGTTGGGTCTGGATTGGGGAGGGTGGGGGTGGTCGTTAAGTCTGGATAAGTGTGTGATGGTGACATACAGGTGTGGCTATGTGGAATATGGTTAAATGTGCAACAGAGCTTTATCTGACCACACCCCAAAACCCTGGACATTAAGAATCCTAAGCAAACCATTTTTGGACTTCTCAGGTTTCAGATTAACTGAATAACAAATAAAAAAAAGTTGTGCAGCTTCATTGTTTTTAAGCTAAATCTTAAATAATGCGTACCTTTGAATGTAGCATGTCAACCTGACAACTTCCCAGCCACAACAGCTATTTAAATCTTGTAGTAGTCATGCAATATATGTTATATGTTATTTATAGTAATGCCAACACAAGGAACAGTGAGTGGAAAACAGAAGTGACCAGGTTTTCCCTATTGACGTAGCACTGCAAAGCGTTTGTTTCTTGTTCCCTGTTCCACATGTTGAGATTATGGCCCACATTTTTATTAGCGCTAGTTTTCAGCTTTCTTTTCTATAGTCTGCCTTTTACTCAATGGCTGTGAAGGAAGCAGCAAAGGGTGTCTTCACAGGTCATTAACTGTCCACACTGAAGTGGAAAATTCCCCCCACAAACCCACAAGCTATGCAGGTTTTTGTGGAACATGACTGAAACTACCACAAAGGAAAATAAAGCTAGAATAAGCATGAAACTGCTGGGAAGGCAACTCTCACTTGTAAGTCTCACATGAAACTCGGCTCAAAAAACACATGGATAAGTTGATGGAAGCCAAATGATTGCTGGAGAAAACGGAAAGAACAGTAAATAATAGTTTTAAAGGACAAAAAAGAAGAATACATGAAAGTGAAAAGACTGTCACTTAACAAAAATATCAAGTTTTAGCACATGCTAAAAGATTCTCAGTGTTAGGAATGGGTCCAATGTTCTACCACATTGAGTTTGCTGGGATCTGGCCAGCCTATAAATTGAGGAAGCTTCAAATTGCCTAAAAATAAATGAATAGTTTTGAGGTATTTAAAGGATGGCCAAGGTGAGCAACAATACTCAAGCATGTTGTGCCATTTAAATGATGTTCCTTTGGTATTAAGAGGCCAAAAGTTACCATTTCAGCACCATCAGCAGCTGCTTGAACCACAGATAAAAACCAGGCTGGATCCACGACCTCATGTCGTTTAATCCAAATGTACAAACATGTTCTCAGCTCACAGGAGTGCCATCGGGTGTAGTCTACTGCTGAGTCTCATCTACCTCAAAGTTTATTGTGTGTTTAATAAAATGCAAAAGAACAACATACCAAGGTGTGGTGTTCACACTTGCGCTTTTAAAATAGTTAAAATAGTTTTTATTTTTTTTAATTTATTTATTATATAGTTTATTAAGCAGTTTATTATCAGATTTGCCCGTCTTGCACCAGCAACCGTGTTTAAATCACCCTTCTTCCCCATTCTGATGCTCAGTTTGAGGTCGTTTTTACCATTTCTGCCATTTTCCTAAGTGCATTGGCTTGCTGCTCTGTGACTGGCAGATTCGATTGGAGATACATTTAAATTAAACGGCGTAGCTGACAGCTGAAATGCAACTAAATCAGAAAACGGACTACAAATGTAGCTTGTTGGCTTATAAACATAGCGAACCCCCCCCCCCCCCCCCCATTCTGATCAGAACGTAGAAGCATTTTTAATGCAAGATGACTCTTACATAAGTAATCCAGGTTTAAAAAAATTATTAATATCAAAAATTTATTTTTCCAAGAGATCTGGCCAAACACGGAAAACCACCACGGCACAACCCTTTCCTGACGTCACCTGATTAGGCGGTTTTCACTTCCTGACAGGGAGGTCACAAAAGACTTCACCGGAGTCTCCTTTCCGAGGTGTTCGCACTCTACAATATCTGGAGGAAACAGAGGAGCTGTGTTGAAAGGTAAACATTTAAAATGTCGTTATTATATTCGATAAGTCACTGTGTGACCTAGCTAGCATTGCGTAAAAAGGATAAGCTAATGTAGCTATCAAGCACTCTGAAGCTAGCATTCGCGATTCCGCTTACGAGCCTAGCAGTACAGATCAAAAGCACAGGTCAGAGTCCAAGATTGTCGCCTTGGGTGTTTACATTTTACATATAAAAGCACTTTTAGGTAACTGTATTGACTAATAATTTCTAACTGAACGAAAACACGGTCTTGGCTGTCAGTTGCTGTCATCGGCGCTGTTGTTCTCGGCGTTTCCCAGAAACAGTACGGCTTCTGTGTCGTGTTCAACTGAAGCAAAGCTGTGGGGCCTTTCTGGAATTTGCTGGGGTTAAATCCTCTCCACTCTGATCATTAATAAATGTTAAAAGAAACACGTGGAACTGCTAGTGGGAAAACTCC